>NC_059427.1:18875303-19203382 GCF_021028975.2 Sphaerodactylus townsendi
TGGGAATTAGCTTCGGTTGCTGGCAATGGGGCTTGCTTCTGAGTAAACCCTCCTAGGGCCGTGATTCACCCGTTTGAAGCGCTGCACAGTTGCTTCAAAGCAAAGCCACCGACTACCACCAAGCTTACTCCCAAGTAACGCACGCCTCGGAGCCAACTGTTTTTTCTAAACTAAAACCTCAGTATTCAGGTTAAATTGCTGTGTTGGCACTTTGCAATAAATAGGTGGGTTTTGGGTTGCAATTTAGGCACTCCGTCTCGAAAAGGTTCGCCATCACTGCCATAGATGCACGCAGCACAAACGGCCCTGATTTGCCATATGTGGCGAAGGAGGACAGGCTGCCAGAGAATAATGGAGCCCTTTCTCACCTCTCTGAATGGCAGCTTCCCAGTAAGCTTGAGGCCCAACATGACCATGCGGGCCACCCAGAAGAAGAGGATATCGTGCCCAGTCTCCAGGAGAGTGCCAGGGTAAAAAACATGAAGATCTTCGCTCTAGAAGAGAAGAAAAAGGAAAATATAACAAAGCTGAAAGAGGCTGGGAGCACAGCAGACGACAACAACATGCCCTTCACTGCCCCATCCTCTCCTCCTTGCTCAGCTGCTGGACTTACAGGGTTTGGCCACCCAAAGATGGAGAACGGAAACAGACCGGAGGAGAACCAGGTGTCCAGGACATCTTCATCTGGAAGCAGGATATGAGAATCAGCGGTTAAAAGGACAGAAAGGAAACGCTTCGATCCTCACGCAAATGTGGAATGGCTATCAATTGCTACCAGCCACGATGCATATCTACTTCCTGCAGTACCTGAGGAAGCATGCCTCTTTGAATCAGTTGCTGGAAACCACAGACAGGGGGGGTGCTGCTGAGGGTCCACTGATTGCGGGCTTCCTAGAGGCGGAAGGCTGGACTCAATGGGTCTTGGCTCTTCTGATAGTCTTCTGATAGTCTTGGCTCTTAGTCTTAGCAGTTCAGGTGCTCTGGAGCAGCAGCAGCAGCAGCAGGTCCTTGCTTTCACCTCCTGCAAGTGAGCTCCCAAAGGCACCTGGTGGGCCACTTTGAGTAGCAGAGTGCTGGACTAGATGGACTCTGGTCTGATCCAGCAGGCTAGTTCTTATGTTCTTTTCTGATAGTCTTAACTTAAGGTGACCAGATTTTCACCTTTTAAACGGGAGCGCCCCAGAAGGCAGTGCGGCAGCGGGGGAGGCTGCCGCACTGCCTTCTGGGGCGCTCCCCTGTTTCCCACCCTGTGACAGGGCGGGAAACCGGGGAGCGCCCCAAAAGGCAGTGCGCTCCTGCGGCCGTGTGCGCGGGAGGCTGCCGCACTGCCTTCTGGGGCGCTCCCCTGTTTCCCGCCCTGTGACATTAATATAAGACACTATTAATATAAGACACTATTCGGGGAAACACGGTACTTGATCCTTCTAACTGGAGGTACTGAGGATTGAACTTGGGACCTTGCACATGCCAGGCAGAGGCTCTACCGCACAGCAGTGACCCCTCCCCAAAGGTTTGCTCATTCAAAATAGTAAAAGCGGAAACCACAGCATTTGCAAGGAGGCAGACAGGAGGGGAGGGAGGGGTCTGGGATTAGGAGCCACGACAAAGCCATGGTGGTGTGTCCTGGTGGAAAGGCCAGAATAGGACCTGGGAGGGCCAAGGTCAAATCCCTTCTTGCTCTCAGTCTAACCTACCTCGCAGGGTTGTTGTGAAGAGGTAAGAGAGCGAGACAATCATCCTGAGCTCTTTGGAAGAAGAGGGTGATAAACACATGACAGACAGTCCCTCGATCAAGGAAAACCTGTCATGCTACCCTGGCTCTGGAGACCCCCAACTGATCTTTAAAAGGGGCTTAGCTTTAAAAGGGGCTTAGCTTTAAAAGGGGCTTGGACAGATTTATGGAGGAGAAGTCGATTTATGGCTACCAGTCTTGATCCTCTTTGATCTGAGATTGCAAATGCCTTAGCAGACCAGGTGCTCAGGAGCACCACAGCAGAAGGCCATTGCTTTCACATCCTGCACGTGAGCTCCTAAAGGCACCTGGTGGGCCACTGCGAGTAGCAGAGAGCTGGACTAGATGGACTCTGGTCTGATCCAGCTGGCTTGTTCTTATGTTCTTATGATCTGAGGCCAACCTATCCACCATACTTCTGGCAGGCGTGCAGACCCTTCCAAGAAAGTTGGTGTCCCCCCTCCCTGCCTTTTTTGGCTGCAGGCTGGGGTACAGTGTGAAGCTCCCTCTTTTGCGGGGGGGGGGGGGGGGCCTTTACCGGATCAAGGCAGCACCGTAATTTCCTTACTTATTCCGTCATCACAATCACCAGCCCCCCGACCCCCATACCTTGCCGGAGTGAGATCTTATCCGAGGTCACCCTGAAGACCTTGGCGGCTTTCTCTTTCGCTTCTCGTTCGCTTCGGCCGCTGACCCAGTACTTGCCGTCAGTGTCCTGAGAAGAAGGCGACAGATTATTGGAAGCCTCTAACTGTGCTCTATCACGCAGGTGGATTTGAATAATCATACAGTCAGCTAGTGTTTTAATGAATTAGCTGGCCAAAACCAAGATAAATTGTGTTACATGTAAGTACATTTGCCATTCACCACAACTCCAATAAGGGAGCCTTTCTGCAGACATTAAACACAAGGGTCCAATTCTTTCAAACTTTGAGATAACTCAGGAGTTTGGAGCTAGTGCAAAAATTCTGCTGGCGCTACAGCTCCTGTGAGTTAAATTTCTTATTAATACTTAAACAGATTTACATCACACATAAAGAATCACAGAAAAACAAAGTACATTTTCGGGACATTTTCAGGACTCCCAGTTTCGTGTACACTGAGTATTAGCACTTGCTCTTTAACAACATAAGAGTTATGACTAATAAAAGTCACACTATTCTCTGCTGGATCTTATTTTAACAATCCCTAGCTTTCAAAACCACTAAACATCCATTTGTTCCTTTCCGTTTTATCCAAATAATCTAGAAAGGGTTTCCACTTGTCCAAACTAGCTTAACTAAATTCTTTTATCTAAGTAACCAAGTTAGTTTGGCCATCGCTGTCAGTTTTCATCAGTTGTATAACTGCTTGGCAGCTTATCTTACCTCCCCTGGTGGGACTGAGGGGTCATTAATCGTCACAAAGTATGCTGGGATACGATGGCCCCACCACAGCTGCCGAGAAATGCACCAATCCCTAGAATTGAGGGATGAATGGACAGATTAATTAAAGGGGAAATGGCAGTGAAATAATTCATTGACAAAATTTTATATCCTGCCTTTCTGCCCTCGTCGCAAAGTTTCTGGTGAGTTTGAAGGTCCATACAGACACACAAATACCCAGAATACACTACAAATCGCTCTTTTGTGGGGGAAAGATAAACAGAGGGAATGGAGGCGAAGAGGGCTAAGAATGAAACAGTTGCAAAAAAAAGTAGTTTGCATTACTCTGATTCATTCCACCTCAGTTAAAAACATTCATTCTAACAATAAAACATAAAAACATAACAATACATTCATTCTAACATTCTAACATTCATTCTAACATTCAATCTAACAATAAAACAATAAAAACATAAAACATAACAATAAAACAATAAAACATAAAAACAGTAGTTGAGAAGAAGCTGGGAAAACAGGGAAGACTATTTCATCAAGTTTTGTGAAAGAGCAAAGGACTGATTAACAGTACAATCCTAAATAGTTACTCCAGTCTAAGTCCATTTAAATGTAGAATAGAATAGAATAGAATAGAATCTTTATTGGCCAAGTGTGATTGGACACACAAGGAATTTGTCTCCGGTGCATATGCTCTCAGTGTACATAAAAGAAAATACATTTGTCAAGAGTCATATCCATCTTTAGGATCGTACTGTAAGGAAACTGCTCATGAGTCTTCCACCATCTGGTGACAGGGCAGAGAAACAGGGCATTTTCACACATGCAGAATAATGCACTTCCAATTCACTTTGCAGCTGGATTTTGCTGTGCGAAATAGCAAAATCCACTTGCAAACAATTGAGAAAGCACACTGAGGCCCCTTCCGCACACGCAAAATAATGCGTTTTCAAACCACTTTCACAACTGTTTGCAATTGGATTTTGCCATTCCGCACAGCTTCAAAGAGCACTGAAAGCAGTTTGAAAGTGCATTATTCTGCATGTGCGGAATGAGCCTGAAAGTGGATTGAAAATGCATTATTCTGCATGTGCGAAAATGCCCTTAGGAGGCAAAAAGTGCCTGATTTTCTCTCCTCTGTCCAGTCTACCCATTTTCCAGGATGCTCCGCGCAGCCACCATTCTTAGAAACAGGGCAACAATCCCACCTGATATTATCCATCCAGTTGAACCAGGTCTTGAGGTGGAAGTCCGGCACAATGCGGAGGTCCCCTCGGCGCACTGCCTCAGCGGCCCCCCGGGCCATTGTGTCACAACGCACATACCACTGGGGCTTCAGGAGCGGCTCCACCACATCTTTGGAGCGACTGAAGTGATGTGGGGGAAAAGAAGAGGAGGAAAACGAAATTAGCCACAGGCCATACATACTGCTGGTCGAGCAGTTCTCAGACCGACCTTCTGTCAATTCTATCTTTCCCTGAATAAACATTCTGAAACTCTCCTTCTCTCCCATACACCAAGATATCAATCAATCAATCAATCTCTCCCATACACCAAGATATCAATCAATCAATCTTGAGAGCCAGTGTGGTGTAGGGGTTAAGAGCAGGTGCACTCTAATCTGGAGAACTGGGTTTGAGTCCCAACTCTGCCACTTGTGCTGTGGAGGCTTAACTGGGGAACCAGATTAGCTTGTGCACTCCAACACACGCCAGCTGGGTGACCTTGGGCTCGTCAGTTCTTTGGAGCTCTCTCAGCCCCACCCACCTCACAGGGTGTTTGTTATGGGGGGGAAGGGAAAGGAGATTGTAAGCCCCTTTGAGTCTCCTTAAATCCAAACTCTTCTTCTTTTTCTTTATTATGGTTATAGACCAGCATATATTCCAAGATATTCTTCCATCTGTTCATGTCTACCTTCCCTCACAAGGAACACACTTGAACTGTCAAAATTCTCTCTCAGGAAGCTAAACCTGCTCTCTCTTATCATCCCTGTATGCCAAAGTCACTCTTCTTCAAATTCGTCATGTTCTCAGTTATAGATAACCCTGTCCACACCCAGAACCCAGTCTGTCACCCTATTCCAGTGGTGGCGAACCTTTGGCACTCCAGATGTTATGGACTACAATTCCCATCAGCCCCTGACAATTGGCCATGCTGACAGGGGCTGATGGGAATTGTAGTCCATAACATCTGGAGTGCCAAAGGTTCACCACCATGGCCCTATTCAATCTTTTTGGATCATATAAAAAAGAAGTAGATTTTAATGGAAAGAATGTTAAAAGTTCCACCGGTTTTACTTATTGCTTTACTTATCAGAAGTGTCCATCACATTAAAATAAATGAACACCAAAGAGAGAAATGCTACCCTTGATCTTCTAAGAATCTTCAGTCGCAAGATTTTCTCCTCTTCCCCATCCCAGCCCCCAAATCTGCATTCTGAATTGGCACAAATCTTAACAGCTCTGGACTTCTAGCTTTGTGTCCTGGATATTTTAATAAGCTTTGGCAAAGGAGCTTAAAGGGAGAAAGCAGCAGATGTATCTTCTCCGTTGATCAAATGTGAAGAGACAAAGGAGAAAGGCCCATCCTCCCGAGTAGCTCCAGCAGGGATTTATTTATTTATTTATTATGTGAACAAAGAGTCCGGTCAGTTTAGGACTAAGGATACAGACTGTTTTTTGAAATACAGTCATTACATAGCTATTCTCCCCCAACCACACTACAAGGCATGTACTTCTAAAATACCTCACAGGGTGTTTGTTGGAAGGGGGGAAGGGCAAGGAGATTGTAAGCCCCCTTTGAGTCTCCTACGGGAGAGAAAGGGGGGATATAAATCCAAACTCCTCCTCCTCCTCTTCTTCTTTTCTTAAAAACTGGTCTCTGAATCTATTTAACATGACCCCTGGCGTCTCTACTAGATTTTAGTCAATATGCAGTTAATGGATGGTTGTTGTTTTTTAAAGGGTAGCTGGGTTGATCTGTAGCAGAATAGTTACATTTGAGCACCTTATAAGGTTTTCAGAGTATAAGCTTCTGTGAGTCAAAGCTCCATTAGTCAGCTATTGTGTCTCACATTTTCCCTCAGAAGTTTAAAAACAAAATGCTCTTTAGATTGTTTTATGTAGTATCCAGCATTGTGAATCTCTCTCGCTGCTAGATAGCAGCCATTTTACGGCCTAGCCTAGTCATTCCTGGAAAAGATTACTGGGTATGGCAAAAGGTACTTTCAGCCTCAGGACTATTGTTCAAGAATGAAGAAATTAGCCATCTCAGCCTACACTGTATTGTCGAAGGCTTTCATGGCCGGAATCATTGGGGTACTGTGTGGTTTCCAGACTGTATGGCTGTGTTCTAGTAGCATTTTCTCCTGCATTTTGTCTGCATCTGTGGCTGGCACCTTCAGAGGATCCTCTGAAGATGCCAGCCACAGATCAGGCAAAACGTCAGAAGAAAATGCTACTAGAACATGGCCATACAACCCGGAAACCACACAACACCTCAGCCTACATTATTCCTGTACACCCCCCAATTTCTCCTCACCTGCAGACTGGTACCACCATGGGGTTGTCCTTCACCTCCCTAAAATGACCCTTTTCCTTCAGAGCTTCCAACACTGCTCGACGGGCATCAAACCGCTTCATGCCCTGGAGGGGACAGAGGGTGAGAATTAGATAATGTATGGCTGGAATGCATATATTTATTTATTATTTATTTATTATCGGGTTTTGTATACCGCCCTACCCCCGAAGGGCTCTGGGCGGTGAACAACATAAATCACATATATACAATAACCCTTAAATACATTAAAACAATTTAAAACGCAGCGATCAGTAACGTAAAACCAATGAAAATCTGCAATAACCCTCATTAAAACCCTCCCCAAAGGGGGGAGAAACGGGTCCCATAGGTGATAAGAGACCCAGAAGTGAAGAAGAGGAAGAGGAGGGGGCACCTATCAACGACTGGGCACTCCAAAAGCCCGGCGGAACAACTCCGTCTAACAGGCCCTGCGGAACTCACCAAGGTCCCGCAGGGCCCGGACAGCTGGAGGAAGAGTGTTCCACCAGGCAGGGGCCAGGGCTGTAAAGGCCCTGGCCCGCGTGGAGGCCAGCCGCATCATTGAGGGGCCAGGGACTACCAGCAGATTGGCCTCTGCTGAGCGCAGAGGCCTAGTATGGACATATATTGTATATTGTTCACCCAGCATCTTACCACCCTTCAGGCATAATCCTATGATGGCCCACAATGCTAATTAGATAAGGCCAAGCTGACACTGTGTCACAAGAATAAGGCCTAGATCTGAAGGGATCCTCCGAGTTCTGCCCATACCAAGAAAGGAGGGGGCACGTTGACAAGAGAGCCGTTCTCATCAATGATGGTGATGAATTCGAGCCCATGACGCAGGCCAACCTCGTAGTCATTTGGATCGTGAGCTGGGGTGATCTTCACCGCACCTGAGAGCGAAGGCACAGAACAAAGGTTTTCCACTTGGTTTATGGCCCACACAGATCAGGAAACATCTTCTCTATTGCAACTGGATCTTTGAGTTTATTCCCCAACCACTGTTCTGGCAACTGGGGCACAACTGGAGCTAGGTGACTTGATGGAGGATACCCCAACTCAGAACCCCAAAATATAAGCATCCCTATCACACATGCACAAGAGTGCCCAGGAATGTTCCCTCACACTCAATGACCTCAAGGAACTCTCCCCAGTTGGAGAATTATTGCTTTAAAACTACAGAGGGTGAGCCTACTTCTTTCTATCAGCTCCACACATACCAGTTCCGAACTCCATGTCCACAAAGTCATCACAAACGATAGGCAAGAGCCGTCTGGTAAAAGGGTGAAGGACATGTCGGCCACGCAGATGCTGTGAACAAAACGAAACGGGAGGCTGTAGCTCCTATTCCAGACTCTAATACACTCCGGTTTACTGAACCCCATGCCCCCCATCAGAAAACGCCTCCCATCTCCCCCACTGTAAAGAGGAACTCCTCTATCTTCTTCACATCCTCCTGATGTTTTCCCAACTACCCAAAGTGGCCTGTTCATTCCTTTGGGCAAAACATATTGGGGTGGATTCAACTATCTTCCAAGGACCTTCTTTTGGCCTAAAAGGCATCCAAATGAATGAGCCACTTACACTGAAGGAGGAGACAGACTGGAGGACGGCTTCAGACTTTGCTCAGTGGAGTGGCAAGATCCATGTTGACATTTGCCCTCCCACACAAGTCTTCTCTAGCAATGGCCACCTCCTAGGCAACTGTAGGAACTTACCTCTAATCCCTCTGAGCATGGAGACTCCCCACCCCCACACACAATCTGTGTAAGCCACAGGTGTCAAACTCACAGCCCTCCAGATGTTATGGACTACAGTTCCTATCATCCCCTGCTAGCATGATGCTGGCAGGGGATGATGGGAACTGTAGTCCATAACATCTGGAGGGCAGCGAGTTTGACACCTATGGTGTAAGCAATTGGACGCTTCCTCTCATTAAGAGGTGCCATGGAGGCCGGGGGAGGGGGCAAAGATTGGCGTAAGAGCCCAACACTGCTCCCCACAAGATGGATGCCCCTCAGAAAGTTTTGGGATCCATCTTGTGTGTCAAGCTTGGGCAGGAAGGAGGTTGGTTGCTGAACTTTTCCCCGGACCTGGCCAAACAGCCGGGTCAGCTAACCCCCATTATGTCAAGTTGATTTAATCAGCGCTCCATTAGTTATCCAGTCTGTACCCGTTCCCAGCAATCAAACCAGTATTCAAGAGAATAGACCAGGCATTCCTTTGGGTCTGGACGACTCATCAAGCCTCTCACATCTTTTTGTTGGCTTTCCTGCCAGTTTATGCTGCTTCAGGACCCATTTTGGGGTATAAATATCGGCCATTCCTAATGTGGGTGCTCTGGATCCAAATGCGCATGCCCAACTCTCACGTGGGCTCTTTCCCTTGCTTCTGGAAACACTGGTCGTCTTTCTCCTCAGCGCTGCTTTCCCTGGACATTCCCTCAAGACCGGATACTATCACCCATCCCTGAAGCCACGTCCAATTTCCTCTCCTTTCTCTCAGCTCTTCAAATATCTTCAAATATATTTCCTGTTTTTGTTATTTTTATTCTTCAATAAAACCACATTTTAATCATACAACTGCCGGCTTATTTGTGTGTTACAAGTACAAAACCTTTATTAGGCCTATTTATGCTACACAAAATTACCACAAGAAAAGGTATAACGTATGCTATTAATTCCCTCTTAGCGACATGACCCGCAACCAGTAGTGAGCTGTTTTCCCTAAAATCAGAGGCTCATTACTATTAAATAGTTTTACCATGCAAACTTTGGGAGATGCTTTACCCGTGATTGGTGATAATAGAGCTTCCCTCTGTGAATTATATTTTGGACAGTAACATACAATATGCTCCAGTGTTTCCACTGCAGTAGGACAATGTGGGCATACTCTGTCCGATAGGGGGAGCGTCTCAATCCGACCTTGTAAAGGGGCAGGGGAGAAGACATTGCATCTGGCTCTAGACAGAACCCAGCGTTGTTTGGGATCATTATTTGAGTGGTTTTGCTCCAGTACTATCAGGGGCGTAACGAGGCAAACTGGAGCCCTGGGCAAAACCTGAGTTTTGATGCCCCCCATGGGCAGCGGAAGGAGGTGGAGCATCAGAAATTCCCCATTGACATCAATGGAAAAAAATCAATGCAGAAGTAAGATTCTTGGCCAAATTTCTGGGAGTGCCTGTCAGGGGTGCAATTGTTAAGCTGGTGACACCAAAATTTCAGGGTATCATCAGAAGACTGTCCTGATGACACACCCCAAGTTTGGTGAAGTTTGGTTCAGGGGGGCCAAAGTTATGGACCCTCAAATGTGCAGCCTCCATCTCCTTAGTTCCCATTGGAAACAATGGGGGATAGGGGCTACCCCTTTGGGGGTCCATAACTTTGGCCCCCCTAAACCAAACTTCACCAAACTTGGGGGATATAATCAGGACAGTCTCCTGATGATACCCTGAAATTTTGGTGCCAATACCTCTAAAATGCGTGCTCTGCAGGCCAATACGTGAATAAAAACAAAAAAAATAAAAACACAGGAGCATGCCCTGCAAAGTTCCTGAGCCCTGGGCAGCTGCCCACTTTGCCCAATGGACATCACGCCACTGAGTACTATCCTGGTATACAAAGGTTATCGGTCCCAGTCACCCACCTCTGTCTCCAGCTAAGTTCCCCAACAACAGTGGAGACAGCCTACTTAGGGTGACATCTGGGAAGCAGAGAGGAGAACAGGCAGAATAAACAGTAGGGCTGATTCCGCATGGGCCAAAAACAGTGGTGTGAAAACAGTATAAACCCTTTTATACCATTTTAAACCCTTTTACACCATTTTCACAGCATTTTCACACTGGTGTTTTTGGCCCATGCGGAATCAGCCTAAGAGAACAAGTCAAACCCCCATGCCTGGATCTGCCATGGAGGATACAGGTGCCTTGCTTTCGACATCCTTCCAAGTCCAACCCGCACCACCCTCTCACATCCGTTTGTTATTAGGATTATGTACCCGATACCGGGGGTCCTTGGGATGGACTGCAACCGCCGTATCCCCCAGCATAGTCTCAATACGGGTCGTAGCCACCACCACTTCATCGTCTAGGGAAGAAAATAATCATTTTTCAGCCGGTTATTCCCAGGGCAGAGCCAACAGCCAATCAGCAGGGAAACCCCTGAACTCTGACCCCTGACCCACTAGCCAAGTCCCCTTTTCTCACCTGAGCCCTCAATCTTGTAAGCAAAGGAGACCAGCACCCCAAATTCAACCTTCTCTTTGTAACCGGGGACGGGAAGGAGCGTTCGGCCCGTCAGCTCTTTCTTATCCACCTGGGAATAGAACAAGACAACCAGGTTCGAGGCGTCTCACTTGCTTCCCTGATTCCTACCGGAATGACACCCGGCTCGCGTCCGTTCCCTGCTGCCCGAATCACCTCTATGTCGGAGATGGCTGAGTTGAGTGTGCAGGACCAGTTGACGAGGCGCTTGCTGCGGTAAATGACCCCTTCCTCGTGCAGCCGAATGAAAGCTTCCTGGACTGCGTAAGACAGTTTCTGTGGGTGATACAAGAATAGCACTGAGCCACGCTGCTTCTGCCATCTGCAATTAACAGCCCCCCCTCCCCCCCGGCAACATTACAAAGGAAACTGGGCCTTCCCTTTCTCCAGGAATGTGACTGCTCGTTTTGTATTGCACCGGAATGCACAGGTGCATCTGTTTTGTTCCCCAAAGCTGCACTTCCTATCTGAATTTTCACAACGGACCTTGCCTTTCTTATTTTGTCCTTTTCATCAGCCTGCAATCTTAACACCAGTTTACTCATGTAATCCAGGAATCACTGAAGAAGAAGAAGAAGAGGAGGAGGAGGAGGAGGAGGAGGAGGAGGAGGAGTTTGGATTTATATCCCCCCTTTCTCTCCTGCAGGAGACTCAAAGGGGCTTACAATCTCCTTGCCCTTCCCCGCTCACAACAAACACCCTATGAGGTAGGAGGGGCTGAGAGAGCTCCGAGAAGCTGTGACTAGCCCAAGGTCACCCAGCTGGCGTGTGTGGGAGTGCACAGGCTAATCTGAATTCCCCAGATAAGCCTTCACAGCTCAGTCGGCAGAGCGGGGACTCAAACCTGGTTCCTCCAGATTAGATACACGAGCTCTTAACCTCCTATGCCACTGCTGCTCCCTGCTTAGCTATGAGCTGACCGGGGAATTGTGGGCAAACCCACCATCTCCAAACATCTCCAAACATCAGCCACTACTCCATTCCTGTACTATGAGCATAATAATGCCACCAGCCCCACCCACCATTTTTATATACTGAAATATTGGTACCTTGCCTCGTGGCTCAAGGAAGTCCACAAATTCCAATTCGAAACAGCACCACTTAAAACATACAAAACCAAGCCCCAAATAACCACTCTTTCACCCCCAGTATGGGGTTAATGACTTATTTCTCCACACCCTACTTGCCCACATCTCTTTCTTCAGCACGGCCCCAAATTCAGAGAGAACCGATCAAATATATATATATTTTTATAGTTGTAGACGGAATTTGGGGACCAGGCCAAATTAAATAGCCAGCCCTCTCAAAATAACTTCTGCATAACAACTGGAAGGGAGTTTTTATAAGGCAGAAAGGCAGCTAAGAGATGGTTTAGATAAATAAAATCTGATCTGGGGTGCTGTCTGGTTTCCGGGCTGTATGGCCGTGTTCTAGCAGCATTCTCTCCTGACGTTTCGCCTGCATCTGTGGCTAGCATCTTCAGAGGATCTTCTGACTCCTCTGATCCTCTGAAGATGCCAGCCACAGATGCAGGCGAAAAGTCAGGAGAGAATGCTGCTAGAACACGGCCATACAGTCCAGAAACCAGACAGCACCCCAATGATTCCGGCCGTGAAAGCCTTCGACCGTACATTGAAAATCTGATCTCTTGTGTACCTGGTCAGTCTTGCTATTTCTGCTTTCCCCCTTCCTTTTAAAAAAAGATGCTCCCCCCACCCCAGATTATGGTGGTATTACTGATCCAATCCAATTTAGATTGGGAGCAGACCCTCTTATGGATCCCACTGAACAAGTGGAAAAGTCCTTAGCAGAAAGCAGTCCCCCAGAAGTCCCCTTACCTAATCAATAAAGAAGGGGAAATGAAAAAGAAAAAGAAAAGGGGACCCCAATGGCAGCTCTGCAGGTGAAACCAACAAGGTTCCCTTTCCTAAATAGTTGCAGATGAATTTCAATATTTTTGCTAAGGAAAACGAGCAACTCAAGATTCAGCGGACTCAAAGTTCAGCAGCATCTCCTTCCAGACCAACCTCCTTCCGTGGATAAAAGCAGACATGCTGGGAGTTATTAAGTTAAAAATCACACCCTGTTGTCATTGTTGGTTGCCTTTCCCCAGTAGAGGCTGCCCTGTTTCACACCAGCTCCCACCCGCATCCTCCTCCACTGATCCTACCGGTTCCATGGTAAAACAAGCTCTGTCCCAGTCCATGGAGGCACCTAGCTTCTTCAGCTGGTGGTAGATCCGATCGCCTTTTCTGCAGTTAAAGAGGCAGAGAAAAACAATATGCCATCTGCAACGTGTTTCTACAGCATTCCATGCGGTATAGTAGCCCACTCGCAGCACTGAGGACGGGTGTTTATGCGACCACTCACTCGTTTTTCCACTTCCAGACGGCCTCGACGAATGCCTCGCGCCCGAGGTCATGCCGTGTCTTGCCCTCCTCCTTCCACAGCTTCTTCTCCACCACCACCTGAGTGGCGATGCCTGCGTGGTCACAGCCAGGGTTCCACAGAGTGGTCTCTCCCCGCATCCGGTGCCTGCAAGAATCGAGGCGTTCCCAGAACAGCCAGTTAATTTTGTTTAGTGCTTTCGAACATACAAAAAACAGGGTGGTTTTCTTTTTAAAAAAGAAACCAATGGACTGTCCCCTCCCCCCTCTCTTGCATGCCACCCCTTACTCCCTCCCTCCCCTTCCCTTGCATGCCACCCCTCCCTACCTTCCCTCACCCTCTGCTAGGGTATGTGGGCCATGTCCAGATTCCGGGCCCCCTCCCCCTTCCTTACATGCCACCCCTTACTCCCTCCCTCCCCTCCATCCCATGCCACCCCTTACTCCCTCCCCTCCCTTGCATGCCACCCCTCCCTACATTCCCTCTCCCTCTGCTAGGGTATGTGGGCCATGTCCAGATGCCGGGCCCCCTCCCCCTCCCCCACATGCTACCCCTTACTCCCTCCCTCCCTCCCCTTCCTTGCATGCCACCCCTTACTCCCTCCCTCCCTCCCCTCCCTTGCATGCCATCCCTCCCTACCTTCCCTCTCCCTCTGCTAGGGTATGTGGGCCATGTCCAGATGCTGGGCCCCCTCCCTTGCATGCCACCCCTTACTCCCTCCCCTCCCTCCCTCCCCTTCCTTGCATGCCACCCCTTACTCCCTCCCTCCCTCCCTCCCTCCCATCCCTCCCTCCCCTCCCTTGCATGCCACCCCTCCCTCTGCACCTCCCATGACTGATGCATGAATTCTATACCCAGCAACGCTTTTCTGCATGTATGCAGGATGGTATCATAAATGTGGCCTTTGAGTGAGGACTCACCAGATTATCTTGATAAGGCTGAAATGAATGGTGGGGGTTGGGGATGGGACCCACTGAAACCATCATTTGGACAAACCCTCAAGCAGGTCAAAGAGACCAAGTGGAACAAGGTAAACACATGAGACACGTTATGGATAGTTGAATGGAGGGGCAAGCTATGTGCCCACACAGACGTAGCAACCCAAGAAGATGGGGAGGTCTAGCAAAAGAACGAGAGTAGGCGGTCAAAGGCCTGCGAAGCTCCTCACCATCGAGTCAAGGAGTCCTGGATGGCATTGGTGAGCGCATGCCCGAGATGAAGAGACCCCGTGACGTTAGGCGGAGGGATACACATCATGAAGAGGCCTTTCGGGTTCGGCTCAGAAATGCTGCGACGCTGGCGAGAGGAGAAAAGAGGGGCTGTGATGGTCCCGCCACACTCCCTTTGCCTCGAGATAAGAGGAGAGCCGGCCATATTGGAAAAGGTGTCCCCTGCAGACCCACACGGCAACACTAAGCTGCAAATGAAATACTTGTGATGCTTCCTTTGCGCTGGCTTTGCTCACCCCATACTCTGGTTTGAAGAAGCCCTGGCTCTCCCACCACTGGTACCAGGCGGCCTCAACATATTGTGGGCTGTACGAGTCAGGCATTGGGTTGGTGACAACTGGAATGAAAAAGCAGAATGGGTTACAAGCAGGGAAAGATTGACTGAGTTAAAGGCTTTTGGGTGGCCACGAGCAATAAGAAGAAGAAAAAGAAGAGTTGGATTTATATCCCCCCATTTCTCTCCTGCAAGGAGACTCAAAGGGGCTTACAAACTCCTTTCCCTTCCCTTCTCACAACAAACACCCTGTGAGGTGGGTGGGGCTGAGAGAGCTCTGAAGAACTGTGACTAGCCCAAGGTCACCCAGCTGGCATGTGTTGGAGCACACAAGCTGATCTGAATTCCCCAGATAAGCCTCCACAGCTCAAGCAGCAGAATGGGGAATCAAACCCAGTTCCTCCAGATTAGAGTACACCTGTTCTTAACCACTACGCCACTGCTGCTCCTCAAGGGGGACTCAAGCAGAGGACACTCTTTGCATGCACAGGAGCCCAGGCCCAACCCCCAGCACCTCCAGTTGAGAAAGGACCCTTGGGAAGGAGATGTTGAAAAAGACCCTTTGCTGATTGGAGCAAACCAGACTGGGCCAGGCTGTGACTTGCTGTATTTGCATAATATTCAGAAGTTCCAGAACGGAGGCAGTGTGAACTTTTTAAAAAGAACACAACTGGCACCAACACAACTGGCACCAAAGGCCTGTTCACAGTACAGGCTAAAAACGGCCTGAGGAACTACAGTTCCCAGGAGACCTTGGGGCTCACAAGTATAGTTCCCATCAGGCCGTTTTTAAGCCTGAACTGTGAATAGGCCTTTTTTTTCAGCCTGAAAAAGTTCTAGGAAAAGGAAAGGAACTAAGGTAAGTGCGGGAAGGGGGGGCGCCCTGGAGAGGCCATGGGGGGCGGGGCGGAGAATATAGACTGCGCACCGGGAGCAGTTTGGCCTAGCTACGCCTCTGCACAAATGTCCGAGTTGTCTCTTCCTCCCTCATCATCGACAGTACCTTTTTTCCCCCCAGGCCTGGTTGGGATATCGTAGGTGATAACACCGAGATCCTTTTTCTCCTTCTTGTCAGCTTTTGGCTTCTTCTGCAGCACAGAGGGCCGGCAAAAAGAGAAGGAGAACGTGCTTCAAAACACAGCAAATCCCTGTTCCCTCTTCTCCTGAAATCAGGCAAATGTGTGTGTGGGGGGAGTGTGTGTGTGTCTGTCTTCGGAAGCATTGCAAGAAAGCCACCTCAGCCCCACCCAACCAGGCATCCCCTATCTTGAGGTGGTACAATCCTTGGCCACCCCCAGCCCCACTCCACATACACCACCTGCTTCCTAAGACTGCTCTTATGATATAGTTCTGACCTCCCCCAGCTGCAGGCTCTTTTCCTTCTTTTGCTGAAACTTCTCCAGTTTCTCTTTCTTCTTGGCCTCCTTCTTCAACTGGGAGGCGCTTTTGGGCGGCTGCTCCATTAGCAACTTCGGCTCTAACAATTCTCCGGAGGGACACGCTGCAGGATGTGGAGAGTAAGAAGAATAAGGAGGAGAGTCTGGATTTATGCCCTGCCTTTCTTTCCTGCGAGGAGACCCGAGGCGACTTACAAACTCCTTTCCCTTCCTCTCTCCACCACAGACACCCTGTGAGGTAGGCGGGGCCGAGAGAGTTCTGAGAGAACTGTGACTGGCCCACGGTCGCCCAGCAGGCTTCAAGGGTAGGAGTGGGGCAACAAATCTGGTTCTCCAGATTAGAGTCCACCTGCTCTTAACCGCTACACCACAGGAAGACCAATCGGCCCACCCTGCCATTTTCCTGCACCTCGTTAAACATCACAAGGCTTGAATGGACTGAAAGGAAAGAAGAAGAAGAAGAAGAAGAAGAAGAAGAAGAAGAGTTTGGATTTATATCCCCCCTTTCTCTCCTGCAGGAGACTCAAAGGGGCTTACAATCTCCTTGCCCTTCCCCCCTCACAACAAACACCCTGTGAGGTAGGTGGGGCTGAGAGAGCTCCGAGAAGCTGTGACTAGCCCAAGGTCACCCAGCTGGCGTGTGTGGGAGTGCACAGGCTAATCTGAATTCCCCAGATAAGCCTCCACAGCTCAGGCGGCAGAGCTGGGAATCAAACCCGGTTCCTCCAGATTAGATACACGAGCTCTTAACCTCTTACACCTTTCACTAGGAAGCCAACTAAGAAGCCCCCACCTGCCCGTGCCCAGCCGGCCCCCTCCACCATCTCAACTCTGCCTCGCTTCTCTGGTTGCCTCTGTATTGAAGCCACAGCAGCCAATTGGCTTTCCCACAGCCCCAGGCCTTTATTTAAAAAGGCACAACAGGCAGCAGATAAGCCATAGGGCTTCCCAAACTCTCACAAGATTCCTCCTTTTCACCAGAGCTCAGCTACCATTTTGGTTGCCCCAGCAACTGACAGCCAAAATAAAAAATGGAGGCCAAACCCTTGCCAGAAGAAGGAATCTAGCACAAATTCAAGAAACTTCCAAATCCAAATCCTTTATTAGGCATAAAAGCGGTGTGTGTCAAGAATTTCGAATACAATAAGAAGATCATTATTGCACAACTTGCAGTACACAGAGTAAAAATATAGCAACAGCTACAGAGATTTCAACATTAGAGTTATTTAGAAGCTTAGCCATTTTTATCTTATCGGAAAAGAGAATAAATCCTGTTGGTAATACAGTTCTCAAATCAGTTCGAATGTTGTTGAATTTTGAACAGTGAAGCAGAGTATGAGAGAGCGAATCAGTTGTATCAGGACAAAATCGACAGCAACGCTCATTTTGTGGAATATTAGAGAAGCGACCTTGAAGATGTACAGACGGAAAAGAGTTACACCTTGCTCTAGTCATGACCCATCTGCAATTGTAATTAACAAGTTGTTCCAGGTATATAGCAGGGCTAGATTTCTGAGGGATAATCCCAAAGTATATTGGGAGAGCAAGAGCTTTGCGCTTTGCTCAGGAGAAATTGAAATTCAAGAAACTTGATAGATGTCCTGCTTCCACACTTAGGGATGCCATTCGATTAAAAACATCCCAGACCAATGTCACTCCTTTGGGAGGCTGAACCCACTAATTATCTCCAGAATCAATTCATTTTGTGCATATAATACCGAAGAAGGGAAACGCACACATGTTGTTCCTATATAGTAGTCAATCGCATTTTAGTAGCAATATTCCCTCACTGTTAAGAGAAAAAGAGCACACAGCCTCTTCGAAGAAAATACCTGTTAGCCATGGCTTTTCTGATGATGTCTTTGTATTAAATTGTATTACATTTGTGTTAAATTTAGAAGTTTAAAAAATATCTGATTAAGTGGGGGGGGGGGGATCTTTCAAACTTAACTGACAGGTTAAAATCCGGGCCCTGCGGGACATACAGAGTTTCTGCAGGGCTTGCAAAATGGACCTGTTCCGCCAGGCATTTGGCCAGCCAGGGTAACATCAGTTAGTCGCTATAAATAACATCTGGCCTCCCATGGGCACAGGGAAGAGAGGAAAGGGGGAAAATTCTAAAGGATAATGCTGACGCCATCAATGAAAATATGTTTTAAACTTTGGTGCAGGTGGGATGTTTTTAGTAGTTGGTAACTGTTGATGTTTTGATGTTATTATTGATGTGAACCGCCCTGTGCCCCTTGGGAGAGGGCAGTAAATAAATCAAACAAATAAATAAAATATAAAATAAACAGATGAAACTTCACAGACCTATCTCTTACCCTTTCTGTATCCCCCACCCAATCCAAGAGGATTGCGGGAGGGGATGTGAGGAGAATGGCAGGCACGTCTTACCTTTGCGCTCTAAGGTCGGGGCGCCGACACTCGGTGACTGGCCACACAACTTCACTGGGCCGAGAACAGCTTGAAATTCTGGCTGGTTGATGCATGTCAGGAACCAACGAGTGACGTTGGTGTAGGAAGTGCAAAGATCTTGGTCTAGGACCTAGAAGAAGTGGGGAGAAAGGAACATAAGAACATAAGAACTAACCTGCTGGATCAGACCAGAGTCCATCTAGTCCAGTGGCCCACCAGGTGCCCACCATCTAGTCCAGTGGCCCACCAGGGCCCACCATCTACTCGCAGCGGCCACCAGATACCTCTGGGAGCTCACGTGCAGGATGTGAAACCAATGGCCTTCTGCTGCTGCTGCTCCTGAGCACCTGGTCTGCTAAGGCATTTGCAATCTCAGATCAAGGAGATCAAGATTGGTAGCCATAGATCGACTTCTCCTCCATAAATCAGTCCAAGCCCTTTTGAAAGCTATCCAGGTTAGTGGCCATCACCACCTCCTGTGGCAGCATATTCCAAACACCAATCACACGTTGCGTGAAGAAGTGTTTCCTTTTATTAGTCCTAATTCTTCCTCCCAGCATTTTCAATGAATGCCCCCTGGTTCAAGGAAAAGAACAATAGCTTGGGACCAGTTGAGTGGTCAGACAGGGAAGATGAAGATTTTCCACACAGGCCAAATAAAACAGGTTCAGGGGTGTGAAAAAAGGTTTATGGGGGAGAAGTTCCCACAGAAGTCGTTCCCCAAATGCTTCTAACCCATTATATTTGCCTGAACCTGGGTTAAATGAAAGTTGCTAAATTAGCGACCTTTCCCCTCCAACCCAGGTTTCAGTCGCTTCCTGCTTGCTTGTGAGAACTACAACAAGCAGGAAGTGTTCTATTCCCACCCCCCTTACATCCACCATTATGGTGGATTCCCTAGGGCAGTGGTGGCAAACCTTTGGCACCCCAGATGTTATGGACTACAATTCCCATCAGCCCCTGCCAATTGGCCATGCTGGCAGGGGCTGATGGGAATTGTAGTCCATAACATCTGGAGTGCTAAAGGTTCGCCACCACGGCCCTAGGGGGCTGCCATTAGAGTGGATTCTCCAGGCGGCCACCACGTTGTGCCGGCAAGTGGGAGGGGGGATTCTCAGGTGAGGGGGATTCTTGGGTGGGGGATCCCTGGGTGCGCAGTTTGCAGGGGAACACAGCGTTTCCTGTGCGAACCAAGCTGCCTTCAGCGATCCCGGATGGCCCCTGCACCTGCTGTGCAAATGGAGGCAAAGGCAACATGGGTCCGTTCGTGTTGCCTGTGCAGAATCAGCCAATGAGAGGGGGAAAGTGCGAGAATGGAATCTGAGGGCAGAAGAGAGGATTGACGTTTGCAAATAACTAAAAAACTTCTAATTTCATTTCATTCCCTCCACGCAATTTAAAAACACAGTCACTAGCCAGATTCCACAACTTGCAAGCCACTCCTTAGTGTGGAAACAGGGCCTGCGTACGAACTGCTACACGCATTCGCACTGAAGGGTGCAAAGAGACTCACATATTTGTACGGCAGCAGCAGAGAGCAGGCCACGGTCACATCAGCCAAAGTCACGGCCTCCCCCACCAGGTACGTCCGCAGCTTCAAGTGACCATCCAGCACCTCAAGGATCTTCTGGAGTTCTGTCACAGCGCGATCCAACACCTGGCCAGAAGGAGAGAGAATGACAGGAATTGCGTACTTCCAGGGGCCTTAGGAGGGTATAATTCTGGTCAGGATTGCAGTGATTAAGAATCTAAGAAGATCAGACTGTTCGTCTATTTAGTCCAGTATTCAGATTCGCCCAGTGGCCAAGCAGTTGCTCTGGAGAGACAACTAACAGGACATATTTTTTATTATTATTATTATTATTATTATTATTATTATTATTATTATTATTATTATTATTATTATTATTATTATTATTATTTATTTATTTATTATTTATTATTATTATTATTATTATTATTATATACATAACAACACAGCACAAGTGTCTGGAATTCATCTCTGAATATCGAGTCCTTCCCAAGGACCTAGGGTATTAGAGGTATTTGTGTAGAATATGTGCAGTTCCTAGAAGTGCTGCTTTCTGCAGCATGTGGACTGATGTTCTGTCCAAGTTTAGGCTTTCCAGATGTTTTTCAAGATTTCTTGGGATTCCTCCTAGAGCACCGACTACTAGTGGGATTACTGTTGTTCTTTTTTGCCACAATCGTTCAACTTCAATTTGTAGGTCCTTGTATTTTGTGATCTTTTCCAGCTCTTTGTCCTCTACCCTGCTGTCAAGCTGGCACAGCCACATCTATGATCAAACATGTTTTTTTCTCTACCACTGTTATGTCTGGGGTGTTGTGTATTGCCCAAGGTGTCTGTCTGTCTGTATTCTAAAGAATCCCAGAGTATTTTTGCTTCTTCATGTTCTGTGGTCTTCTCTGGCTTGTGCTCGTACCAGGTCTTGCTACAGGGCAGGCCGTACTTTTCGCAAAGGTTCCAGTGCACCATTGCTGCTAGCCTATTGTGACGTTCGAGATAGTCAGTTTGGGCTATTTTCTTACAACAGCAGATGATGTGCTCCATGGTTTCATCACCCTCTTTGCAGAGACGGCACTTTGGGTCATTATTATTATTATTATTATTATTATTATTATTATTATTATTATTATTATTATTATTATTATTATTATTATTATTATTATTATTATTATTATTATTATTTATTTATTTATTTATTTATTTATTTAGCTTGATTTATTTGAAAGCGATGGGCAAGCCCAACTTGAAGGAACTCTGGAAGCGGTGCCTACAATGAAAGGCTTATTACAAACAAATACAATATAAGGTCTCATAAATACAATATAGCGATAAAACATTAAAATTCATTAAAATACATTTTAGCAGCACAGAACAGCACTACACAGCCAGTTTCACTACACAGCACAGCACAGAACGCGGGCGCTAATCTTATTCTCACCTGTTTATTTTGTTTAGCAATGCCCAGTGCAGAGAAGGCTGCTGTACAGGCCGCAGGGGCAATTTCTAGGTCAGCATAACTGACCCATTGTCGCACCAGAGTGCTTGCATTTGGGCCTTGCCCTCTCATGTTGTCTGGGGACAGAAGGTACGAAACGGCTGCTGGACCGGAGACGTAGACACCCGCCTGCATTTCCAGAGCTGGAAGTTTCGACAGGGAGAAGGACGGGTTCCCCAGATCTCTGTCGGGTGGCAGTTCGACCACCTTGGGTTCCTGCTTTCCATAATGGGCTGCAACAAGCACACGGAGATTCTGGAAGTTATCCGGATGTGGGGAAAGATAGACGGTGGGCATGGCGAGGAGACAAGAGTGACCTGAGAAAAAGAAAACAAAGAATTGAGACGTAAGGCTACTCTGGACATACCCTAAACCAATGATGGCGAACCTTTTCAAGACCGAGTGCCCAAATTGCAACCCAAAACCCACTTATTTATTGCAAAGTGCCAGCATGGCAATTTAACCTGAATACTGAGGTTTTAGTTTAGAAAAAACGGTTGGCTCCGAGGCGTGCGTTACTCGGGAGCAAGCTTGGTGGTAGTCGGTGGCTTTGCTTTGAAGCAACCATGCAACTCTTCCAACGGGTAAATCACGACCCTAGGAGGGTTTACTCAGAAGCAAGCCCCATTGCCAGCAACCGAGCTTACTCCCAGGTAAAGGATTGTGCTTTAGTTCTTCGCATGAAAATCAGTGGGGTTTAACAGCACTTAACAGGGTTACCTACACTGCTTCCCCAAAACTAGGTCTTAGGTTTAATGCTAATAATTGATCCCAGCAGCCCAGGCCAGCCTAGATGTGTGGGGGAGGGGGGCGACTCTGTTTGCGTGTGCCCACAGAGAGGGCTCTGAGTGCCACCTCTGGCACCCGTGCCAGAGGTTCGCCACCACTGCCCTAAACTATGCCATCACCATACTGACAGACTTTTCCCTGTGCCGAAAACAGTTTGAGTCCAGTGGCACTTTTAAGACCAACCAAGGTTTATTCTTGGTATAAGCTTTCGTGTGCATGCATAAATGTGTGTGCACGTGAAAGTTTATACCAATAAGAATTTGTTGGTCTTCAAGGTGCCACTGGACTCAACACTTTTTTCTGCTGCTTCAGACCAACACAGCTACCCACCTGAACCTATTTTCCCCATGCTGTTTACGATGGCTTGAAGAAATGCCCCTCTATTTACACTGTCATTTCCTGCGTGTGAACGCTGCTCCATGTGGTAACTGGAGGACTAAATATGAGTATCCTTCACTAGCTCTCAACTTGTCCCTTTTGGAGTCAGTCCCTGGAATACTGAACTATACCCTCTTAAGGGGCAGGCTCATGCTAGCTGGTAGCCCTCACACGTATCCTATTGCCACAACTGTTGTACAATTGTATAAACTTGGAAAAGGGCCAGATTACGGGGTCACAAGCAAAGCTCCAGTGCAGATGCTTACAGTTTGGGACTCTTTAGTTTGGAGAGGAGACGTCTGAGGGGGGATATGATTGAAGTCTATAAAATTATGCATGGGGTAGAAAATGTTGACAGAGAGAAATTTTTCTCTCTTTCTCACAATACTAGAACCAGGGGGCATCCATTGAAAATGCTGGGGGGAAGAATTAGGACTAATAAAAGGAAACACTTCTTCACGCAACGTGTGATTGGTGTTTGGAATATGCTGCCACAGGAGGTGGTGATGGCCACTCACCTGGATAGCTTTAAAAGGGGCTTGGACAGATTTATGGAGAAGTTGATCTATGGCTACCAATCTTGATCCTCTTTGATCTGAGATTGCAAATGCCTTAACAGTCCAGGTGCTCGGGAGCAACAGCCGCAGAAGGCCCTTGCTTTCACCTCCTGCCTGTGAGCTCCCAAAGGTACCTGGTGGGCCACTGCGAGTAGCAGAATGCTGGACTAGATGGACTCTGGTCTGATCCAGCTGGCTTGTTCTTATGTTCTTATGTTCTAGTTCAGCAGAGACCTGCTACTCAAAGCACTCAGTGAAGGGAAGAATTCACTATCAAGGGTGCTAGTTTTATTGTATAAAGCCCTACACAGCTTGGGATTACAATATCTGTTAGAGTGCCTCTCCTGGCCTCAGTTTACTCAGGCATTATGCTCTACTTCTGAGGCCTTCCTTAAGGTTTCCACCCTTCTGAGAGTGGAAGCTAGAGGGAGAGTTTTCGGTGGTGGTCCCCCATCATTGGAATAGCCTCCCTTCTGTGGCCTGCTTGGTTCCAAATTTGCCCACTCCACACACAACTTTAATACCACCTGGGAGGGAATCAGCGACGGATGAACTATGTCATCCCTGGGGTGCTGTGTGGTTTCCGGGCTGTATGGCCGTGTTCCATCAGCATTCTCTCCTGACGTTTCGCCTGCATCTGTCACTGGCATCTTCAGAGGATCTGAAGTTTTGGGCTGGGATCAGAGATCCTCTGAAGATGCCAGCGACAGATGCAGGCGAAACGTCAGGCGGGAATGCTGCTAGAACATGGCCATACAGCCCGGAAACCACACAGCACCCCAGTGATTCCGGCCGTGAAAACCTTCGACAATACATATGTCATCCCTGCCCTTTAGGTGACACCTGGCTCCATGTAGCCCTAGAGCAGTGATGGCGAACCTTTTCGAGACCGAGTGCCCAAACTGCAACCCAAAACCCACTTATTTATAGCAAAGTGCCAACATGACAATTTAATCTGAATACTGAGGTTTTAGTTTAGAAAAAACGGTTGGCTCCGAGGCGTGCTTTACTCAGGAGTAAGCTTGGTGGTAGTCGGTGGCATTGCTTTGAAGCAACTGTGCAACTCTTTTAACGGGTGAATCACGACCCTAGGAGGGTTTACTCAGAAGCAAGCCCCATTGCCAGCAAATGAGCTTACTCCCAGGTAAAGGATCACACTTTAGTTCTTCGCATGAAAATCAGTGGGGTTTAACAGCGGTTAACAGGGTTACCTACACTGCTTCCCCAAAACTAGGTCTTAGGTTTAATGCTAATAATCGAGCCCAGCGGCCCAGGCCAGCCTAGATGTGTGTGTGTGTGGGGGGGGGGGCGACTCTGTTTGCGTGTGCCCACAGAGAGGGCTCTGAGTGCCACCTCTGGCACCCGTGCCATAGGTTCACCACCACTGCCCTAGAGCATATAAATGTACCAATTAAACAACACAATATGCAGCAACTGTTCAGCAGCTGGTTAGTTTCCCTGTTAGGACAATATGTAAACACAAGAGACAAACACAAAAATCTACTGTCTTCCTCTATATCACCAACTTGCAGGCACACATGTACATGACTGTCCAGAGGTCATAGCATCACAGATCAAACATGAAAGTGCTTCGTTGCCTCTGCCATACAGCAGACACATGTTTTATTTGAAAAAAAAATCCGGAGTCTCACCGTCCTTTCCCTTTCAGACCCCACTCCCTGTTCTAGCTGGAAATCCTGCCTTTCAGCAGATGTTTCCTTCTCTAAAGTGTTATAACTGCTGTCCCCACCCAGAAAACCCAGCTCTTACATCTAGATCAGGGGTAGGGAACCTGCGGCTCTCCAGATGTTCAGGAACTACAATTCCCATCAGCCCCTACCAGCATGGCCAATTGGCCGTATGAACCAGGCCTTGAAGTACTCCAGTTCTCCTCCAGGCACCAGAGTGGGGGGAAGTTGCAAAGGTAAGGCCCCTTCCGCACACGCAAAATAATGTGTTTTCAAACCACTTTCACAACTGTTTGCAAGTGGATTTTGCTATTCCACACAGCTTCAAAGAGAACTGAAAGCAGTTTGAAAGTGCATTATTCTGCATGTGCGGAATGAGCCTAAGAAGGGCAAAATGTATTCAAAGCACGCACACACACACACACACCATATGCCATAACACATTCTAAGGTCCCTTCCGCATATGCAAAATAATGTGTTTTCAAACCACTTTCACAACTGTTTGCAAGTGGATTTTGCTGTTCCGCACAGCTTCAAAGAGCACTGAAAGCAGTTTGAAAGTGCATTATTCTGCATGTGCGGAATGAGCCTAAGAAGGGCAAAATGTATTCAAAGCACGCACACACACACACCCTCACACACACCATATGCCATAACACATTCTAAGGCCCCTTCCGCACACGCAAAATAATGCGTTTTCAAACCACTTTCACAACTGTTTGCAAGTGGATTTTGCCATTCCGCACAGCTTCAAAGAGCACTGAAAGCAGTTTGAAAGTGCATTATTCTGCATGTGCGGAATGAGCCTAAGTTAAATACAGAGGTGTTTTTAAAAATATCCACCATAAAAGGTGTACCCCTCCCCCAGATGAAATCGCCGGTCCTATGCAACGTGGTAGCAAGCAAACACCATCTGGAAATCATCCAGATATGAAACCCCAGCAGACCTGTCACCCCGAATTAGATTGCAGTCCACCAAAGGGACCAGAGGAAGAGAAGAACAGGTTGCTCAAAGCTGGAAGCGTCTCTTTGACTGAATGGTCACAAAGAGGAAAAGGCTGAGTGAATTAAAGGCTGAGCGGCTGGGTGTGGGTATGATCCCAAGGGGAGACTTTCGCTTTCCCTGGATGATGCAGAAAATACTAGAAGCCGAGAGTGGCTGGACCAAGAAATCAAGGCTCCTGGGGGGTTTGGAAGGAGAGACCCAGTGGATTTGGGAGCAGGACACCAGGAGCCAAAAGGGGGTCGCTTGGCAGGAGGAGACACAGAGAAAAAAGGGATTGACAGAAGGTGGACTGCATGGCTGCAGCGCCTGGGCTAGAGATTAGAAGCCGGGACTCCCGGGTTCCCAGAGGAAAGGGGGCGGGGACCCGGTCCCCCCTTACCTGCACCGCCAGCCGGGACCAGCTCCTGCCACACGTGCTACTTTCCTTTTGCAGAAGGACCCCGCCTGTAGGCGTCTACAGCAACGCCTGCATCACCGGCCGCAGCCAGCCGAGCCTGAATGCTGAGCCATTCATCTGTGCTGAGCGTGCATTTTCGGAAAGGAAGTCAATCCTGCGTTGAGGAGACCCAGGAACCCTGGCTCCACCCTTTGTGCTCAGCCCGACGGCCTTCTCTGGTTGTGATTTTGCAACACAATAACAATCTGGAGTCAATTGGCTTTTGTGAGTTTTCTGGGCTTCTGGCCGTGGTCTGGTAGTCTTTGCTCCTAATGTTTTGCCTGCATCTATGGTTGGCATAGGTGGCATATGGTTGGCAAACCTTTGGCACTCCAGATGTTATGGACTACAATTCCCATCAGCCCCTGCCAGCATG
This sequence comes from Sphaerodactylus townsendi, assembly GCF_021028975.2. NCBI lineage: Eukaryota > Metazoa > Chordata > Lepidosauria > Squamata > Sphaerodactylidae > Sphaerodactylus > Sphaerodactylus townsendi. Next base: position 18,902,196 of record NC_059427.1, read on the forward strand.
GCCAATTGGCCGTGCTGGCAGGGGCTGATGGGAATTGTAGTCCATAACATCTGGAGTGCCAAAGGTTTGCCACCACAGGGAAAACCCATAGGTGGGTTTTCTGCGCTGTGTGGCCATGGTCTGGTAGTTTTTGCTCCTTACGTTTCATCCCCATCTACGGCTGGCATCTTCAGAGGCATGTCACAGAAAGACACGTTTCTCTCCAGCCCCTGAAGGTGCCAGCCACACATGCAGGCCAAACGTTAGGAGCAAAAACTACCAGATCAGGTCCACACAGCCTGGAAAACCCACAACAGCCCAGTTGATTCCGGCGGTGAAAAGGCTGTGATAACACAACCAGGAATAAGTTTCTGTGCACATGTGCAGAATGTTCCCTCCCCCCAGTTACACTGGACTGCCAGCTTTTTTGCTGTGAGCTTGGACCCCCAGTGTCAGAGGGGCTTCACAGGCAAATGAGATTCGAACCCGGTTCTCTTCAGTTTCTAATCTGATGCTCCTACACTTGCACTGCACGTCAGCTTGGGCTGTTTTAGATGCTCCAGTTCCATATGATCAAAATGATCATGGGATAGGAATCCTTTGCTGCTCCACCATTAACTATTAACTGCCTCTGTGTTGAAATCCGGTGACTACAAAACCAAAGATCCCTTGTGCAAATAACGGGTCATTGCTGACTCAAAGCAGTGTCTTCACATCACGACGTTTGCTAGGCAGACTATAAGATCCTTTCCGCACAGCATATTTATGATGAGTTGCGGTCATTATAAATGAACAAGTTTTCCCCTTTCAGGAAAACAGGTTCATTTATAGCCATTTCAACTCGTTGCAAATATGCTGTGTGGAATCGGCCGTATGTCCAGGTAGCTCTAAAAACTGGAGGAGCTCAGGAAGAGAACCAGTTGCATGGAGGGAGATACAGCTGTTGCAATACCAGCGTTATTTCTGCCTTAGACCACATTCCCTTTCCATGTATAAACCCAAACCCTTTTAAAAAGCTCCCTACATTAGTGGCCATCATCATATTCTAGATCAGAGGTCTGCAACCTGTGGCTCTCCAGATGTTCATGGACTACAATTCCCATCAGCCCCTGCCACCATGGCCAATTGGCCATGCTGGCAGGGGCTGATGGGAATTGTAGTCCATGAACAGCTGGAGAGCCATAGGTTGCAGACCCCTGTTCTAGATTAAAATGCATTCCAATGAAACGAGCTAGCTTTTAGGGGGAAAATCAGTCATCCCGCCTGTGACAAAGCATTCAAATGCGCGGGGAAAATGGGGACTTCGAAATCCGGTTTTTGAAGGAGTTCACCGGCACATATGAAGAGAAAAAAAATGCATTTGTTACAGCCTATTTTAGAAAGGCAATTCCTGCGACAACCCTGGACTCTCTGTGGTGGGGCCATTCCCGGTCATAGAGTAAGCGTGACACACCTCCTAGACGTTCGCTCTTTGTTCCCATCTGTGGATACAGCGTCCCTAGGCTATCATAGAGTGCGTAGTACAAACCGGCTGGAGTAGTGGCGGGGGGGGGGACCGCCAAAGAGCCTCAGGAGCGCCACCTAGTGATGGGGAAAAAAATCTCTTGCACCTCGCATGTAGTGCTCCTTGCAAAATCAAGGAAGGTGGAGTGGATTCCTGCCCTGCTGAGCGACTGATCTTCCATATCCCGGTGTCCTCTTTGTATTCCCTTTGTTGCTGGTCCAAACAGGTCACATTTGGTGCGTTTTCAATGCTACACATTTGAAGGGTTTAATCGACCAAGCTCAGCTTCATTCCTAGGAATCTGCATTCGGCAGGCGGGGCTTGTGTTTGCATTTAAGAAACAGTGAATTAAAGTCTTTGACGGTTTGAAGAAGGGAATTTGGGGAGTGAAGAGGCAAGGGGAAGGCATCAAGGCAGGTAAGAAATAGACCATGGGATGGAAATGACAGAAGATCCAGAAATTAGCAGAAAAGGGATCGGGGAAACCAAGTTTCAGAGAAAGGCAAGGCATCTTCCCCTCTTAGATTTGGGTAAGCTTTGGGTAAACGCAGCTCAGCACTTCACATCTGCATTGCTTGAGTTTTTCCTTACAACTCTTAAATGCACAGAAACCATGTTCTTCTGTGCTTCTATCCATGTTCTCCCCCTTTGTTTCTGATCTACATCACTGCTGTATCCCTTGCTGGCCGTGCAGAAAGATTGCAAAAAGAAAATAATACACACACCCCCCCCCCCCCTTCACACTCTGGTAGGGTTCCTGGGCTGCATGAAACACAGAGTTTCAACAGATACATCTTTTGTCATAGGCAGATGGGAATTCTGTAGAAAACTCTTGGCTTGTGGGATGTATTCCTGTCATGACGCTATTAACAGCGTGAGAGCCCTGCTGTGGTTAACAACCACAACAGCTATAGAGCAATTACATTTTGCAGGCAGGCTTTGCAGAGGTAGTATGGCTATTTACCTTTCTGGGAAATTTCCCAGTGGGCCATTGGCAGCCAGGTGCAAGCGGAATCAAGCTCTCAACCTGTTTCTAGTGCTGCAGGGATTGGTCAGCTCAAATGTGGCCAGAGAAACCAGGACTTGCTCACCTGTTGCATCCCCTGGCCCACTACCAACTGGTGAATTGCCACCCGTTGCTGGTGCCGCTGGCTAGCTAGGGCTAAGCTCCTGCAAGGGCCACTCGCCCTGGCTTATGTGTGGGCCTTTTAATTTCCCAGGTCACCTTTGCAAATTCTTTGTTGTTGACGTGACTTAGAAAAAGCAATGAGTCCATTATGTACTCTCCATTCCAATCTGACCTTGTGTTTCCTGAGGCTCCACAAAGACACCTTCACAACTCTTTGCTTTCTCTCTTTCTTTGGCACCCATTTTCCCCCTTTAGGGACATCTAAGGGGGTGGGTGGGAACATGACAGAGGTTTGTAAAATTATGCACAGGGTAGTGAAAGTGGACAGAGAATTTTTTCTCCTTCTCCCAAAATACTGGAACTTAGGGGCGTCCAGTGATGCTGATGGGCAGTAGATTCTGAACAGACAAAAGGAAATATCAATTTTAAACAGAGTGTGATTAAAATGTGGAACCGGCTGCTAGAGAGTGTAGTGACGATCCCAGGCATAGACAGCTTTAAAGGCAAATTAACGAGATTCATGGAGAATAGGCCTATCAAGAAGTACTAGCTATAGTGACTAAAGGCAACCACAACACTCTGGCCCCTTCCGCACACGCAAAATAATGTGTTTTCAAACCACTTTCACAACTGTTTGCAAGTGGATTTTGCTATTCCGCACAGCTTCAAAGAGCACTGAAAGCAGTTTGAAAGTGCATTATTCTGCATGTGCGGAATGAGCCTCTGAATGCTGGTGCCAGGAAGCAACATCAGGGGTTTAGCCCCTATGCCCCATAGTTGGACCTCCAGGGAAACTTGTTGGTCACCGTGTGAGACAGGATGCTGGTCTAGATAGACCACTGTCTAATCCAGAAAGGCTCTTCATATATTCTTTAGGAAGTGTTTCATCAATAGGTAAGACAGAGGCATTATGTTGCAGCTGAAGGAGGGGGTAAGAATGGATAGAAATCTCTTCTGGCTGCAGACATTATCTGTGAGTTCTACACCATTACCTAGAGCCATGGTGGCGAACCTATGGCACACGTGACAGAGATGGCACTCAGAGCCCTCTTTTTGGGCACGCATGCTGTTGCCCCAGTTTGGGAACTTGGCAGTGGCATAGCACCAAGGGGGTGAGGGGTGCACGATCAACTGGGAGCGCACCCCTGTGGGGGCGTGGCAAGGGCATTCCAAGGACATGGTGGCGGTGTTTCAGGGCATTCCAGGGCAGGGTGGGGCAGATAGGGGCATGGAAGGGGCTCAGGGCGCGCGCACGCATGCCTCAGGTGCAGTTTCCCCTTGCTCCGCCCTGGCACTCGGTCGCTAAAAGGTTCACCATCACTGACCTAGAGTGTGTTCCAAGACATCTCAATCAGTAGAAAACTTAACAATGGAACAGCTGAACCACCCCCTCTTTGGGTAAGTGTATCTCTATGCTGGGGATAATTAGGAAAGGAATTGATAATAAAACTGCAAAGATTATCATGCCCTTATATAAAGCCGTGGTGCGACCGCACTTGGAGTCCTGTGTTCAGTTCTGGTCGCCACATCTCAAAAAGGATATTGAAGAGATAGAAAAAGTGCAGAGAAGGGCAACAAGGATGATTGAGGGACTGGAGCACCTTCCTTATGAGGAGAGGCTGCAGCATTTGGGACTCTTTAGTTTGGAGAGGAGACGTTTGAGGGGGGATAGGATTGAAATCTATAAAATTATGCATGGGGTAGAAAATGTGGACAGAGAGACATTTCTCTCTCTCACAATACTAGAACCAGGGGGCATACATTGAAAATGCTGGGGGGAAGAATTAGGACTAATAAAAGGAAACACTTCTTCACGGAATGCGTGACTGGTGTTTGGAATATGCTGCCACAGGAGGTGGTGATGGCCACTAACCTGGATAGCTTTAAAAGGGGCTTGGACAGATTTATGGAGGAGAAGTCGATTTATGGCTACCAATCTTGATCCTCTTTGATCTGAGATTGCAAATGCCTTAACAGACCAGGTGCTTCCGGGAGCAACAGCACTTGAAAGGCCATTGCTTTCACCTCCTGCATGTGAGCTCCCAAAGGCACCTGGTGGGCCACTGCGAGTAGCAGAGTGCTGGACTAGATGGACTCTGGTCTGATCCAGCTGGCTTGTTCTTATGTTCTTATGATCTAAGTCACTTTCCTGGGAATAAGCCCTACTTAGCAAACCTCAACAGAATTCTGAAGAGTCCAGCTTGGGTTCTGCTGTAAATCATGAACTTTCACAAATTCAGTATTTATTTTCAAAACTTTACACACAAGTTTTAAGGAGACCCTTTTTTAAATATAAAAAGCCACATACTCATGTAATAACAACAAAAGATCAGGAAGACAAAAACTGCCTCAAAACCACTTAGGATTCATAATGGGAAAATCATTTTGGAGGGTAGAGAAAACGACCTTAAATCATGCTCTGATGGCCAAAAATAATACAGAAATAGGATTATTAATCCTTAATAACCCTTGTAGAGCCCTGAGACATTGAGTGGAATCATAGTTCACAGAACAGAAATAATTGGCACATGAGGCTCTTGGGAGTGTGTGTGTGTGTGGTGGTTGTGGGGGCTTCAAGCTGAGACGTGAGAAAACACCAAAAATACACACAATTACAAGTGGATCACTGGCAAACACCAGTGGCACATGGATAGATCACATATTCTGATGTCTGTGGGCACTGAAAAGAAAAATGGGTTTTAAAAACTAAAAATTGAATACTGGTATCACCCAAGACGTTTGTCTCCTACCATTTAACAGTGTAATGAAGCCAACTGCTACAAACGGGAAGATCATGGGAAACAAATTATGCTCCTAGCTTTTTTTAATTCAACAAAATGTGCCGATAATTTTCCGCAAGTAATTCCTGGGCATCTAAAAGAACCACAGGACTGAAGAATGTATAACCCTATTCGAAGTGATAACCTGATTCTTCTGGCAGGTCCAAACTGGCAAAGAAGCATACTACACGCTCGTGTGCATACACACCCTCTTCCAAACAGGTACACAAAATATTCAGGGTTCTCTCCAGAAAAAGGTTTCCCACACCCTCTCTCACTCTTTCCCGGGGGAAAAACACACACACACAATAAAGCAACGCACAAAAGACAAAGGAACTATCATTGTTTCTGCTGGAGAGCTTCTTTGCGTGCGGCATCCTGCAACAGCTGTGTGTCGACCTCATCGGCTGGAAGCTGGACATAGCGGACGACTGAGCCACGAATGAAGCAGTTCTTGACAGACAACTGGAGGGGAGAGGGAGAGAGCATGAGAGCCAGGGAAAAAATTGGGGGCTTGTGATATAAAAGCAGCTATACACTGTCTCACAAAAAATATGTCAGTAGATTGTATATTTTTCCACCACATAACTCAACTTGTAGAATGCTCTGCGTTGGTCCTGATGCCAACCTAGCCCTGCTCCCCCATCCGTTTGAAAGTCTGATGATAAATCATTTACTGAACTACAAATGCTCTTGTATCAAAGTATTATTATTATTATTATTATTATTATTATTATTATTATTATTATTATTCATTCATTCATTCATTCATTCATTCATTCATTCATTCATTCAATTTAATAGACTGCCCTACCCCCCAAAGGGCTCAGGGCGGTTCACAAAACAATCAAACATTTAAATACATCAAATAGTTTCAATTAAAACCATAAATAAATAAATTAAACATTAAAACACTAGCAGCAGTGATCTTCCACCATTAAAAGAAGTAGATGATGTCCGGCATTTAACCCCCCCCTCCCCCCCCCGGAGGGGACTGGCCGATATTCAGTCAGCAGATGACATATGGAGCTGTAAAGAGCAACAGAGAAGGGCGGACTCAGCAGCCAGCCTCACCAAGTACCATGTTCAATAATGCACAAAACAATGCTTTTGACAAAGGCAACGAGTAAAAAATAATTCTCATATTTGTTCGGACCTATATTCTAATGCGGAAGTATACAATTTTTCTCAACTGCAGCACCTCAACTGACCATATTAACACCTTTATTTGAGACAGAGTATAAATCACACTGCCTCCACTGCCAGTGTAAAGTGCAGAGCCAGTAGAGTGCAAGAGGTGATGCATCGGACTAGAGTCTGGGAGACCCGGGTTCAAATTTCTGTTCTGCTCTGGAAGCTCCTTGGGTAACCTTGGGTCCACCATCTTCGCTGTCAGCCTGACCTAGTCCTCACAGGGTGGCTGCTGGGAGAATAAAATTAAGGAAGAAAGAAAGAACGACACTATAAGCTGTTTTGGGGGCTTCAGTGGGGTCGAAAAGGGCACAGAGGACAAGCCAAGAAGTCTAGCATTCCTCCTGAACATCCGGTTTTACAAAATTCATGGAATGACAGAAGCACGGGAGCCTTCATGACTACCTCAGGCTGGCTTTTCCACATGGGGGAACGCATGTGTACAAGAAGCTGTCAATCTTACAGATGAGGGGCTGAAGCTCCAGATATTGTCTCACTTCACAGGACTGTGGTAAGGATAACTACATAAACTAGCCTCTCACTACTGCACAGAGGATTATCGGCTGCCCTCTCCCCTCCTTGGAAGAACTCTATCATTCCCGAAGCCTAAAGAAAGCCCAAAATATTCTGAGAGACCCGTCTCATCCAGCACACTCTCTTTTTGAACTGTTACAGTCCGGCAGACGATACAGGTCTATCAAAACTAGGACAAAGAGGCTTAGAGACAGCTTCGACTCTAGAGCTGTGGCGATGCTGAACTCCGCGGCTTCGTGTTGATGTGTTTGGGGCTGTGTAGGGATGGGTGGAGGAAGGGGAAAGTGAGGATGGGGTATGAGTCTGAAATTGTGTGCATCGAGGAATGCTGCTGTAAATTTCGTTGTGCGTGCACAATGACAATAAAAAATGCTTATGCTACCTCACAGAATTATTGTGAAGATAAAATAGAGATGGGAACAGCCATGCATCTCCAAGCTCCTCAGAGGACTTGTGCGCTAAAGACGTGATATGTACTCACCATGTGAGGATACTTCTCAGGGTCTGTCACACTGATGTCTGTGAGTTTGATGTTCAGATACTGCAAAGTGAAAAAGAAAAATTAAGTGACAAATTAAGTGATTCAAAAGGCCTGTAAGATTTTGTTCTGAAGCTTGTTTATACGTTTCAAGATACCTGCCACCCGGTTGTTATTACCCAGAGAAAATGGATAGCCACTAAAAACATGTTGGGATGTGAAATATTTGGCCAGGTGAGAACAAATTAATTGTCTGGATGAAAGGAACAGACACTGCCATTCGTACCTGATCCACAGAATGTAGAGTCCCACATATACTGTGAAAGAGAAGAGAGAGAACAGCAATTAAAATTCACCTTTAATTAAGGTGGAAGATATATAACATTAAAGAGTCTTCAAAAGAAGTACAGGGTACAGAATCTAAAAGAGTTTTCAATCTAGTAATGGTGGATTTTGCACAGGGCAACTATCATGGGTATAGTTTTTTTTGGGGGGGGGGGACTTCACACCAAGTTTGCCCCCACTTTATTTCCCTCGACCCAGGATTTTCAAAAATTGCTAAACCAGCGATCATTTTGCAAAATTCCAGGTTGGAGCCACTCCCAAACAAATGGCCAAACAGAAGGCGCTTTATCCCCCCCCCCCCCCCTCCCACTGTGCTGACACCAGTCAGGGAGAATTCGCCTGCCATGGAAATACGTTCAGTAATGCCCTGCTATTGCAGGGAGGTTTCTTTTTTTAAAGTTTGCATGTTGCACGTGTGCAGCTATGCAGGTGCAGCCAACTTTATTGCGGAACGACTGGCTGCAGGGGTTCATTTCTGCAGGCCTGAGCAGCTACACGTGTGTTGCAGGAAACTTTTTAAGAGAGACACGCGTCTCCATGCAAAGGCAGGAAAGCAACCTGGATTGTTTCCATGGGCTCCAATTGCTGGCTGTACAGCACACATATCAATGGGAAAAAGAGGTTCCTTTATAACGACTGCAACCCATTATACCCATTTGCTGTGTGGAATCAACCCATGACGGCTCTCTGTTCTTATGAGGGAAGCAAAATCCATGCAGTAAACAAACAGCTCTGAAGAAAGACATACCTCAAATCATTCTTCAGCTCAACCACCACGTCCTTCCCAACCAGGGACTTGAAGAAAGAATAGAAAAGCTACAAAGGGAGGAAATGGATAGATCATCAGCCACGGGGAAAGGGTTTTTTTTTTTAATTAAAAAATCAGAAACAAAAACACGTGGAGGGAAGCAGCATGTGTAAAACCCACCGCACTTTCAACAATATGCAATTGCACATGATCCAAATTTTTTGCACAAGAGAACAACATGACCCTCTTTGAGAAAGGTGGTGTGTCAGTGGCGTAGGAGGTTAAGAGCTCGTGTATCTAATCTGGAGGAACCGGGTTTGATTCCCAGCTCTGCCGCCTGAGCTGCGGAGGCTTCTCTGGGGAATTCAGATTAGCCTGGGCACTCCCACACACGCCAGCTGGGTGACCTTGGGCTAGTCACAGCTTCTCGGAGTTCTCTCAGCCCCACCTACCTCACAGGGTGTTTGTTGTGAGGGGAGAAGGGCAAGGAGATTGTCAGCCCCTTTGAGTCTCCTACAGGAGAGAAAGGGGGGGATATAAATCCAAACTCCTCCTCTTCTTCTTCGTAATACTCCAGCATTGCGAATTCCCACTTACTCCTTCAACATATTGCAACGTAAACCGTTTATTTCCTTTTTCAAAAGAGCCTTCCTTCTTTATTAAAAGCATCTATACCATGCTTTTCTATAGCCCTATTCAAAGAACCTTACAAAATCCCACAAAATGCAAACATAACAATTAAACCAAGAACAATAAAACTGATAGTGAGAGACAGATTGCAGACCTGCACTCTAGTGATCAATTAAGAACAAATAATTTGGCATTCGTTAATAGATCCACCCCAGCCCCTGAATGCTCCCTGCCCTTCACTTACACCAGGGCGAACTCTTCCAGTGTCCACCTCCAAGGGGTGTAACCAGCTTCCCCATAATCTCAGGCTATTAAGTTTGAGCCTCTGGTGCCCAAACCGAATTCTGCAAACGAAAAAGAACCCCAACTCTACTCCCTTTAAGGAAAAAGGGGTGGGGGACCCAAATTACTGCGTCACGATGCAAGAGTTGTGACGTCACAACTCACCATTGCGGGAGCTGCCACTCACGGCCGCCAACAACCCGCGTGGAGAACAGAGCTGCAGAAAGAAGTCCCCGGGGCAGCACAGACGTTGCAAGCGCGTCTATAGAAAGGAAGGGCGGGACTGGCCGCGCTCCCCCGTCACGTGAGAAGGGACCGTGTCACGTGCACTCGGAAGTGAATGGGAATGGCGAGCCATTCTTAAAGGGGCGGCTGACTAAGAAGAAGACGAAGAAGAGTTTGGATTTATATCCCCCCTTTCTCTCCTGTAAGGAGACTCAAAGGGGCTTACAATCTCCTTGCCCTTCCCCCCTCACAACAAACACCCTGTGAGGTGGGTGGGGCTGAGAGAGCTCCGAAGAACTGTGACTAGCCCAAGGTCACCCAGCTGGCATGTGTTGGAGTGCAGAGGCTAATCTGAATTCCCCAGATAAGCCTCCACAGATCAGGCGGCAGAGCGGGGAATCAAACCCGGTTCCTCCAGATCAGAATGCACCTGCTCTTAACCTCCTATGCCACTGCTGCTCCCTAACCATTCTGTGTTGCCCTCTTCTCATTATAAACCTAAGTAAGGCTGGTCCATTTGCTTTCCAGATTTACTGCGGCGCAGACTGCTGCTGCTGCTGATCATAGCTGGGCGAATCAGAATAGGCAAATCGAACCTCCATCTGTAGGAGCAGTGCTTATGAAGCAATGGTGGGAATCTGCAGAGGAATCTGTTTGTACCCTGTGGAAACAGAACGAGCCCCTAGTGGGTGTAGATTTATCCAGCAAAGCAGTACGTGCGAGTACTGTGTAAAAGTTTCCCTGCTTTACCTCGTTTTTCCTTTGCAGCAAAGGGCAATCGCCCACCCTCCACTCTTATCAACACAATTATCCTTCTGAAATTATACCCCCCCCCCCCCCCCCCAATACCTTGAACAACAGGCAGAAATAAAGGGACAAGAAATCACTCGTGTCTTCAGGGTGGGGGTAAGAATGCAACGATTGTTCCTATCCAGTTTAAAAAGGCACCAGCGATAACAGAGGGAGGTAGGCACTGGGATTGGAGTGGAGAATCCCAAAAACAAAGACGGTCCAACACGTGTCGGATGACGTCACAATTTGACTTAGATCTTTTCGTTGAAAAGGGTACAGCAAGTTCTTTAGATCCTTGTCTCTGACTCTTCCACATGTGCATGCGCCTTCCCCTCAGTGTTATAATTATCATTTCGATGTATTCCCCGCCCTTTACAATAGTCTCAGAGCGGGTTACAATAAAACCATCTCCCTAAAGCAGTGGTGGCGAACCTATGGCACGGGTGTCAGAGGTGGCACTCAGAGCCCTTTCTGTGGGCACACGCAAACAGAATCGCCCCCACCCACCCCCACACATCTAGGCTGGCCTGGACTGCTGGACTCGATTATTAGCATTAAACTTAAGACCTAGTTTTGGGGAAGCAGTGTAGGTAGCCCTGTTAAGCGCTATTAAACCCCACTGATTTTCATGCAAAGAACTAAAGCGTGATCCTTTACCTGGGAGTAAGCTCGGTTGCTAGCAATGGGACTTGCTTCTGAGCAAACCCTCCTAGGGTCATGATTCACCCGTTGGAAGAGTTGCACGGTTGCTTCAAAGCAAAGCCACCAACTGCCACCAAGCTTACTCCTCAGTAATGCATGCCTCGGAGCCAACGGTTTTTTCTTAACTAAAACCTCAGTATTCAGGTTAAATTGCTGTGTTGGCACTTTGCGATAAATAAGTGGGTCTTGGGTTGCAATTTGGGCACTTGGTCTCGAAAAGGTTCGCCATCACTGCCCTAAAGTAATCCTTTAAAACACACGCACACACACACACACAGAGTCAACTGCGACTAACTGAATCAGCTTTGCTTCGCATATTAAACCTTTCAAGGTTTCAAAGTTGAAATGGCAATTGCTTAAGTTGCATCTCCTCCTAGGAAGCTGGGAAATCCCACGGGGCATTCCTCAAGGAGGAAGTGTGAAGAAATGGTCTGTATTAGCTAAAGAGCAGCCATGATGGATGCATTTTGGTTCAAAAAATAATCTGTGTTTTTCTGGCTCTTTCCAGCCTTCTGTGCCTGATTATCTCATTGCTGAAGGTCAATCTGGGCCCACCTGCAGATTATTTCCTAACCGTCAGGTACCATCAGACCTTTGAAGCTGTTTCCTACCTGTTAATGATGATGAGTTAATCATAACGGTTACTGTTAATTGGCACTGTGCTATGATTAGGGAGTTCATGCCACCTGACCCTCTGATGTTCCTATAACCACAGTCCAGTATCCTAACAACATTTTCCCTCCCGCTCTGTTTCACAATACTGTTGCTATCCTGCTTGCACTTATAAGATTTTGTTCTGATCGACTTTACTTTGATTTTTGTAATTAAGGCTGCACTGAGTCATTTTAATTTTATACATTTGGTTTCTGCTATTAGCCTGAGATTATTGGGGTCTGCAACCTACGGCTCTCCAGATGTTCATGGACTACAAATCCCATCAGCCCCTGCCAGCATGGCCGATTGGCCATGCTGGCAGGGGCTAATGGGAATTGTAGTCCATGAACATCTGGAGAGCTGTCTTATGAGCCTACTGCAAGCATTAATTGTTTGTTAAGCTATTATTTTTCTCAATAAACCTAAAAGATTTTTTTTGGTGAATTTTGACTCTGCATGAGTGTACCAAATCAAGGACCCACTCCGGAGGTGACGAGTTCGAGTCTTCCTCCACAGGGAGAAAGTGGAGTTGGGGGCAGAGGAAGCACAGAAGACTCCTCCTAGGCCAATGAGAAGCAGCGCTGGGTGTTGAGTGACATGAGATCTTTGAAACTTTCTGGTGCGGTGCCGTCCTCATGGTTCCTGTTGCTGCGGGGTGGCACATGCTTTGCGCTTCTGCATCAAATCCTCCTTTGCATCTTTGCATGGTGGTGGGATCGCTGCTGAAAAGGGATACGGGTCCAGGATTCGTTTCCTGATCCCATTGTTGCAGAGCTGGTGGAGAGATTTTTTTTGTGGCGTTGGGATGGGTGGGTATGTCTTGCAAATCAGGCCCCTTCCAGACTATCCAAGGTGAAACCCAAGGATGGGGGAAGGAAGCCTGGAGGGAGCAGGCCAGTATGCGACTCCCAGTGGCCTAATGGGATGGGTGGGTATGTCTTGCAAATCAGGCCCCTTCCAGACTATCCAAGGTGAAACCCAAGGATGGGGGAAGGAAGCCTGGAGGGAGCAGGCCAGTATGCGACTCCCAGTGGCCTAATGGGATGGGTGGGTATGTCTTGCAAATCAGGCCCCTTCCAGACTATCCAAGGTGAAACCCAAGGATGGGGGAAGGAAGCCTGGAGGGAGCAGGCCAGTATGCGACTCCCAGTGGCCTAATGGGTGGACTGGAAGGGGAGGGGGTCTTCCACCCACTCCTCTGGATGCAGAAATGAGGTACCTGCCACGGGCTTCCTCAAACTAGGGGGCTCCGTGGCCTTCCCATCCAGAGGCGTAACGTAGCCCAGGGCAAAATCTGAGTTTTACACACACACCCCAATAGGTGGCCCCCTCCCCACCACGACCAAAGATTTTGCACCAGGCTACATTTTCCCTTTGTAGAGAGGTCGAGAGCGAGCAGGTGAAAGAATGGATTTGCGGGTGTCGCTTACAAAGCAGGAGTCAATTGAGAGGCCTGCTGGTGGAGGACGAAGCCGGCTGGCAGGAGGCCTTGGAAGAAGCTGCTCCTTGGAAAGCAGGGAGAGGGAGGCTGGCAGATGCTGAAGGCTCATTGGGCAGGAAGGGCCATTGCAGGGCAAGTGTAGAGTTCACAGGCGGCCCAGGCCGAGACTGCAGTGAGCGGGCGAGGGGTACGGTCTGCTTGAGGAGGGAGGAAGCGAAGTACTTTGACAGAAGTGCTTTATAACAAGTACTTTTTCACTTTGACAGAACAGAAACAAACCAATTGGATATTAGGGACTTGGGAAACAATTCTCTCCTCTCCTAGGCTACCTCACAGGGTCACTGAGACTTCACTGGGAGCAGGTAATGTGGGAAGGGGGAGATAAATATAGTCCCCCGAGATCTTCAGAAGTTAGGGGAGACATTGATGTTTGAAAGAAATGACATGATGGTGGTTAAAATTTCCTAATACTTAACATTTATCTTGTATTATCCCAAGCACTTGGGGCAGGATCACAGTTTTTTTTCCTCTCATTTTCCCAGACACTCACAGTCTAAGCCCCTACAGCCTACACCCTTCTATAGGGTTATCACAAGTCATAGAAAGTGAACCAATTTGTCTTCCTTTTGGTTCAGCTCTATGATTGGTGTGGTACTGGTGGTGGTCCCACTGTTACTGCAAGCTGGGCCAGGCTAAACAAGAGGCACACCAAAAATATTAGAGAAAATAATATTTTATTCTGACTGACAAAGGTTCGTTCAGCAAAGGAAGAAGGCACAGCCCTTCTTAAAGGGTCTCAGAGAGGTACATCAAAGGCAAAAGATTATACATAATAAAGAAATTCATACCCATCGAAGTCCTTCATTTCGAGACATCCTGGCACCTTGTTTCACACTGCTCCATCCCAGAGCCATTTCCTTATCTCCCATCCCGGATGTTGCTATATGGCAGTTTTTACAATAACAATAGATGCTTGTCTTGCAGACTATACAACACTTCCATCTGGTCAATCTGCCCTATATCAGGGTATGAGAGGGGGTACTTGAAACTGTTGGTAAAAGCATCTTTAGGCTGCTTGAAACTATCCTCTCTTTATTTCTCTAGCTCAGGGGTCTGCAACCTGCGGCTCTCCAGATGTTCATGGACTACAATCCCCATCAGCCCCTGCCAGCACGGCCAATTGGCCAAGCTGATGGGAATTGTAGTTCATGAACATCTGGAGAGCTGCAGGTTGCAGGCCCCTGCTCTAGCTGTAACAAGGCAGACTTCTTAACATGTTTTTCACTGGGGTGTTGTGTGGTTTCTGGGCTGTATAGCCGTGTTCTAGTAGCATTTTCTCCTGACATTTTGCCTGCATCTGTGGCTGGCATCTTCAGATGCAGGCAAAATGTCAGGAGAAAATGCTACTAGAACACGGCTACACAGCCCAGAAACCACACTATACCTCAGTGATTCCAGCTGTGAAAGGCCTTCAACAATACATGTTTTTCACTATCAGCCATTTGGCCTTCCGGAGCACTTGATAACTGTTGTTAATTATGTTGGGAAACAAAGAGGTCTATCTTGTCTGCCAAGTACCATTATCCTTCTCACCCCATTTCACACATTTTATATCTACTTCTCACCCAGCTGCATTTGGCATGCCCTATTCATTCATTTAAAGCATGCCCAATTCATTCATTTAAAGGTCATTCCATGATTGAGGAAAGACTTTCCTTATATTCCATTACTAACAGTTTGGTGTATTCCAAATTTATTGCTTAATACATTTATTTTTCCCATACCCTGACCTCAACACTATCTCTTCGAGAAGAGATAATACACGAATCCTCCAAAATCATAGAGCTTAGGAAGTTCTAGAAGGGCTTCTTTGGTATTGATTTTTGTGTCTCAGGGATGCATGGTGAGTTGTGTTCCCTCCCACACACGGAACCAGGGGTAGATCTTTTCCCCAGAAAAGGAGGGTGAAAAGAAAGTATAAATTGAATTCTTGGTTTCGACGTTGAAAAATTCCACTTGGTTATAGGTGTAGTCCAGAGAGACGCGGATTCTGCGGGGAATCTTTTCAAATAATAGTTTTGTATGCTGAGGGAAAGTGAAAGCCAAATAGTTGCCAAGTCCCCAGGACTCCCCTATGGCCCAGATGCCCTCAGAAGTGCTAAATTCTGGTAGTCCTTTTCTCTTCAGGGACTGCTTGGCAACTCCCACAGCCCATTCCCCATTCCCCTTCACTTCAACTTCCCAGCAATGTTTCCCGTAGAGGAATCCCTCACGGCCCAGCACCCAAACACGCTGATTAAATCTCTCTGGGTTGTCGGGAAGGCTCCTCTCTTCCTTTCCCCAGCTCACAGTTTTCAGATCTTGGGACAGGACGAGTCGGGGATGAATAGTGGCTGGATCCAGAGTCACATAGTCTGAGGAGAAAGAGAAGAGGAGAGCATTTGGTGTGGGAATGAGGTTCTGCGTGTTCACTGAATTGGCTCTAGGGTTAACATGTCCAAACTGAGGAAAGGTACCCACAAGAGCCAGACTACAAAATATGCTTTCCCAGATCAGATTGACAGAGGCAGTCGGGGAGTTTTTTGCCCAGAACCTTTCCTTATTTTCATTTATAGTCCACCTTTCTCACTAGAACTTAAGGTATTTTTTATTTTCTTAAACTTTTATACCGCCCCATCCCCGGGGGGCTCTGGGCGGTGTACAACATAGGGGAAACAATATAAAATAAACATTTAAAAACAGCGATAACCATAAAAACTATTTCTAACAATATATAGTAAATTTCAATAAACTAAATAGCGTACAACAGTCTGTATATAAGTTTCCATCCCCTCCCCTAAAAGGGAGGAATGGCGTCCAATATTCTAGCTTTAAAATTCCCTCCCCTTCCAAAAGGGAGGAATGGCGAGTCAGGTAGGTTACATGTCCGAGAGAACTATTCTGTCCCTTGATACGCCAATTACAAAACATGATATTATTTGAGGATATCAATATTTGAATCTAACGGCAAAAGATTCCTAGGAGTATGTATAATACATTGGGGATGGAATTGAAGGACTGGAAGATAAAACCCCCCACTATCCCTAATGAAGGTCGCCTCCTAAGCGGAATCATTCCACCCCAGCTCTACTCCTCTACAAGAACGCCCTCCTGAACAATTCTGAACTCCTCTGCAAGAATGCCCTCCTGAACAATTCAATGGCAGCTGTGAAAAAGGCAAACTCTATGCTGGGGATCATTAGGAAAGGAATTGGTTAAAAAAACGGCAAAGATTGTCTTGCCCTTATATAAAGCAGTGGTGTGACCGCACTTGGAGTACTGTGTCCAGTTCTGGTTGCAGCATCTCCAAAAGGATATTGAGGAGATAGAAAAAGTGCAGAGAAGGGCAACAAGGATGATTGAGGGACTGGAGCACCTTCCCTATGAGGAGAGGCTGCAGCGTTTGGGACTCTTTAGTTTGGAGAGGAGACGGCTGAGGGGGGATATGATTGAAGTCTATAAAATTATGCATGGGGTAGAAAATGTTGACAGAGAGACATTTTTCTCTCTCACAATACTAGAACCAGGGGGCATTCATTGAAAATGCTGGGGGGGAGAATGAGGACTAATAAAAGGAAACACTTCTTCACGCAACGTGTGATTGGTGTTTGGAATATGCTGCCACAGGAGGTGGTGATGGCCCCTAACCTGGATAGCTTTAAAAAGGGGCTTGGACAGATTTATGGAGGGAAAGTCGATTTATGGCTACCAATCTTGATCCTCTTTGATCTGAGATTGCAAATGCCTTAACAGACCAGGTGCTCGGGAGCAACAGCCGCAGAAGGCCATTGCTTTCACCTCCTGCACGTGAGCTCCCAAAGGCACCTGGTGGGCCACTGCGAGTAGCAGAGAGCTGGACTAGATGGACTCTGGTCTGATCCAGCTGGCTTGTTCTTATGTTCTTATGGTTTGCACATTTGGTAAAACGATAGAAGTGTGTGGGTGGCCATGTGCCTCACAGTCTCAAACACAATGTTTCATAATGTAGGAGCTTCCCCAGGGAGTGCATATGATTGGGTGGTTGCCAATTTAACCTGTTTGGCAGGGTGGCACCGTCAGAAAGCTTTCCTCTGAGGAATCAGCTGTCTCATACCAAGAGAGACAGTCCGCAGGTGCATGAGTCCAAAGGCGTGGCGGTCTTTGTAGGTGATACATAGAACCTTGAATGTAGCCTGGTGTCTGACTAGTAACCAATGGAGGCGGTACCTTTATGGTCCTAAATACACAATACGCTTCCCCAGTTGCCAGTTGCGGTCTGGGGGTGTTGTGCGTGGAACTCAACTACCAGGTGTGTGCTGGTATTTCGATTGGGAATGTAATGCGTGGGCAGAGAGGACTTAAACCCCTCATCCCTCTCTGCTTCCTGACCTAAAATTCACACAGACACTGTTTCGCAGTGGAAAAACTTATTGTGAAATGATGCTCATCATAACTTGTGGTAGAACTGGAGAAAAAGGAACCGCAAAGAGGGAACTCGGCATCTGCCTTGTCCCTGAACCCTACTGCAAAGAAAGACTTGAAAACATACTCCAGCGTTCCTTTATTTTTAACCTAACCCTCCCTTTTTCCTGCAAAATCAGGCTTGCATATCGCTTGGGCTCAGAAAGCAATATCAGAATTATCTGTAGAAGTTCATTAGATGTCTTTATTTAGGGATGGGAGAATTGTCCTTCACTAGTAGTTGTCCTGCAAACTTTGTAAAACACAACTGGTCAGGAAGGAATTTTTTATATAAAGATAATAAGTCTATATTATAATGACATGGTTGAGGAGGGTGCTTCTACAAAGGGGCGTTGCGTATAGTACATATTATCCTATGCGTACTGCTTTGTTTTTATACTTAGTGTTAGGTACCATTTTATGCATTGCTTGACATATGCTGTATACTCTTATGTCAGGGGTCCCCTGGTTCATGTAGGTGCCAGGGTACCCAGCAACACCTTTGCGGTTGCCCAACAAATGTATTTAGATAATGGGCAAGGCCAGTAAAGCTTTTACCTAGCTGGGCTTCTGATTGGCTGCACTAATATTTGTGAAACTGGAAGGATTACAACAAGAAGGCACAGTGGATAAAAGATTTTGAGAAAGGTTTTGCAAAAAATAAATTCAAGGACTGGAAAGAATAACTGGAAATAAAAAGAAAGTGAAAAACTGGATGTCACAAGGGGCCTTTCCCCACTTAAAGCGATCCCCCCTATGCCGCACGCTGCTCTCAGCGCGTGGCATCCCTGGTGCGCGCCCGGGCGTCCCCACGACATCAACGGTCATCAACAGGCGCCGTTTTCTCCAGCGCCAGGGATGAGGGGGTGCGACCGCGGCAGCGTCGGGGCGGCTTCGCTGTGGCCGCCCCTGTCGTGGGGAGTGCCCGAGGACCCCGCGCTACTTGAAGAGAGTAGCGCAGGGCTTAAGGTAAGTGGGGAAATGCCCCGGACATGATCAGTTGCATGGCTTCTGGCTCAAATACCTAACCAGTTTGCGCCTGACAATGGCCAAGCAGTTCAGCGAAACCATGCAGAATGATGAAATCGACCAATGGCTAACAACTGGGAAAATGAGCTCACACATTTAGATATGGTTTAACACTACAGACAGTACTCAGATAAGGAGTACCGAAATTTCTTTTAATAACCTTTTACTTCTTATCTTGTAGTTTTACCTGACTCTGTTTTTAGTCTTTTTTTCCCTTTTCCCTTCTCTATATTACTGGATTTCTAATCCATTGACCGGATTATTCAATATAAGGAATTCAGATGCTTAAAATAAATAATGACATTCTCTCCTTTGGGGAAACCTAAGAGATTCTGACAGTTAACAGAACCTCTTTTGAAAGATATGTAACTAAGATAGAAATTGGTAGATAATATTGTAACCTTTTTTTCTTCTTTCTTCCCTTTTCTTTTCCTTGTGAAATCCTTTACTGATAATTTGTTTATTATGGAAGATTGTAACCGGTGTTATTCTTGTATCATATGAAAAATAATGGATTCAGAAAATCCAGCACAGAGGGACAACAACTGAAAACTAAAGGCCAATAACATGTTTGACTACAATGTTGAAACAGCTTACTGGCATAATAGCAGATAACATCATGGACTACTTAGAAGCAAATAACATCCTGCTGGTGGAACAAAAAGGAAACAAAAGAGGAGAAGAGGTACAAAAGATCAACTCCCGATAGACAAAATGATAATGGAGAACTGCAAGAATCGAAGAATGAATTTGCATATGTTCTGGATCAACTACAAGAAGGCATTTGACTCACTGCCCCATAGCTGGATCATGAAATGCATGGAAATAATTGGTGTCAGCAAAAAAACATACGAATATTCACTGCAAAAGTGATGGGACGGGGCAGAACTGACTCAACATTCAGAAATAAAAACTAGGGGACAGTCAACATCAAGGAAGGCATTTTGCAAGGCAATTCACTATCACCCTTACTCAGTGGTGGGATCCAAAAATTTTAGTAACAGGTTCCCATGGTGCTGGGATTCAAACTGTGGTATAGCGCCAATGGGGCTGGGCGGGGTACGATGGGGGCGTGGCTGGGCATTCTGGGGGTGGGGCATTCCTGGGCGGGGCTGTGGCAAGGACGCAGCCACTGCACTGAGATCACTTTAGGCTGAGGAAATGAATGCAGCAAGCGCCCAGGCTGCCACCTGCCTTGGTGCACCTCCCTTCAAGTTCTCTTGGCTACTTACTGCTGAGAGGAGGGGCGTAACTAGGGCAAAAATCACGTGGCCAAATCACCAATTAGTAACCCCCTCTCGGCACACACAAATAATTAGTAACCTACTCTTGGGAACCTGTGAGAACCTGCTGGATCCCACCTCTGCCCTTACTGTTTATCATTGTCATGATCCCGCTAACGGTGATTTTAAAGAAAACAAAGCTGGGATATCAAATGGTCAAAGACTCAGGGGGAAAAAAAACACATTTGCTGTACATGGATGATTTGAAGCTGTACAGGAAACCAGACACAGAAATTGAGTCTCTAATGAACAACACTGTCCAAATTTTGATGGATTCTGAACACAGACATTTTGACGGATTTTGGCCCGGAAAAGTGTACCACTGTGGTGATAAAGAGGGGCAAGATCGGGGAAGGGAACCTGCGGCACTCCAGATGTTCAGGAACTACAATTCCCATCAGCCCCTACCAGCATGGCCAATTGGCCATGCTGACAGAGGCTGATGGGAATTGTAGTTCCTGAACATCTGGAGAGCCGCAGGTTCCCTACCCCTGGGCAAGATCATTGAGAGTGACGGCATAGAAATGCCAGATGACCAACTAATCAAGGGCAACCAAAAGGAAGCCTAAAAACACCGAGGCATTTTTGCAGCTTGATAATATCAAGCATGGGTAAGTGGAGACTGTGGTCAGCAGAGAATACACCCGGAGAATCAGAAAATGTTGACATCCAAATTAAATAGTGGGAATACTATTAAGGTCATCAACACTTGGGCCATACCCGCCATCAGGTACACCACCGGAATTATATACTAAACACAGGCTGATTTGGATGCATTCAGAGCCGTGGGGGAGGGGGGAATGGCACCTGGGGCAAAATGGCACCTCCCACTCCTTCTTCCTTCCCTTAGTTCACCCGGCTGCAAAGTGCAGCTGGCTGAAAAAGCAGCCTGGTGGGAGTTACTCTTCCCAGGAGACCTTGCGAGCCCCAACTCCTGCAGAGGCCTCACCTGGGGGAGTGGGGTTCGCAAGGTCTCCTGGGAAGAGTAGTTGCCACCAGGCTGCTTTTTCATCCGGCTGCACTTTGGTAAACTAAGGTAAGTGGGGGGGGGGCGCGGGGGGAGGGGGCAATTTTCTGCCCTCCTTGTGACCCACTGGTGCGCACTCGGTGCGCGGTGCGGGCCCCCCGTCACCTTATAGCTACGCCTCTGGATGCATTAGATAAGAAAACTTGGAAGCTTATGACAGCTTATGACAGACAGGAGCAGCAGTGGCGTAGGAGGTTAAGAGCTCGTGTATCTAATCTGGAGGAACCGAGTTTGATTCCCCGCTCTGCCGCCTGAGCTGTGGAGGCTTATCTGGGGAATTCAGATTAGCCTGTGCACTCCCACACACGCCAGCTGGGTGACCTTGGGCTAGTCACAGCTTCTCAGAGCTCTCTCAGCCCCACCTACCTCACAGGGTGTTAGTTGTGAGGGGGGAAGGGCAAGGAGATTGTAAGCCCCTTTGAGTCTCCTGCAGGACAGAAAGGGGGGATATAAATCCAAACTCTTCTTCTTCATCATCTACACTATGCCTTATACCCACTTAGTGATACAGTGGAACCTTGGTTTTCGTTGGTAATCCATCCGAAAAAAATCGATGAATACCGAAACCGATGAAAACCGAAGCAAACTTTTCCATAGGAATCAATGAAAATCCAATTAATCCGTTCTAGGCACTCCAAAAAACATACCAAAAACACATTTTTGGGTGAATAAACATAGTGTTTAATGCTGAAAACAGCAACAAACAATAACACTAGGACCAGCTTCAGAGCCAGTGGACCAATGTCACACCAGAAAGCTGTCCAAAGAGGTCTGTTTCTGACGCCTCTTTAAGATTTGTCTGAAATGGGGCAAGACATTGTCATTAAACAAGTTGCAGACACGGCCCGCAACAGCTTTGTCCGGGTGATTTTTCTCTACAAACCCCTGCACCTTACCGCAAATTGATGAAAACCGAGGCAAATCGATGAAAACCAAGACAAATTTTTCACTGAAAAAATAGATGAAAACCAAAACCAATGAAAACCAAAGGCAACGAAAACCGAGGTTCCACTGTAGTGGTAGGCTATATACCAGTGATGGCGAACCTATGGCACGGGTGCCAGAGGTGGCACTCGGAGCCCTCTCTGTGGGCACGCGCACACAGAGTTCGTCATGTGGGTTGTGGAAAATCACCCACCCACACAAATACATCTAGGCTGGCCTGGATCACTGAGCATGACGTGTTCCTTGCTACTGAACTATATTTGAGACTGAAGAATGTGTCTGTGTAAATCTTGATCTATTTATGCCTATTAAAGGTTAATAAAGAATAAAGAATGAGGTGTACGCACCGCATGCGAGCAGGGAGGACTCGGCTGGTGGGCCTGGTGCCTGTGCTCCAGGTGGCTGCTGCCCGAGGGGTAGGGGCACAGAGGAGGCAGAGAGGCTAGAGAGGCACAGAGCGGTGCGTGCAGGACTTGCTGGAGGCTAGAGCAGGCTGGCCTCTGCTTGAGCGGGTGGGGCGAAGGAAGAGGGAGCCAACCGATTTTTTCTAAACTAAAACCTCAGCATTCAGGTTAAATTGCCGGGTTGGCACTTTGAGATAAATAAGTGGGGTTTGGGTTGCAATTTGGGCACTCGGTCTCAAAAAGGTTCGCCATCACTGCTATATACCTTCCTCAGAGATCTGGAGGCAGAGGGTTACTGCAAGTAAAGCAAACAATGGAGAAGGAGAAACATGTGCTGGCTGATTTATGTGAATGAAAGTCAAAAACAGGCATTGATTGAAGTGAAGAACAGGCATTGATTGAAAGACCGGAGAACAAAACAGGAGTATTGAAAAATTGTGATTAAAACTAGGACCAAAAGCTGGCACAATAAAGCATTCCACAGCCAATTTCTGGAGAAAATCCAGAATTTCTGGAGGAATTTCTGGAGAAAATCAAGGAACAACTGGAACTCTGAAAAAGAAAACCAAATCACTGATTTTAGCTGCAAATGCGGTCAAGGTCAGAATTGAAAAATCCTCGGATGATGCAAAGTGAAAAATTTGCAAGGATGTTGATGAAACTGTAGACCAGTGTTTTCCAACCTTTTTGACATCACGGTACCCTTGACCTCACTCTTCATATCTCACAGTACCCCTGCCATCCTCCCCCCCACCTTCCCCTCCCAGGGTGAAGTGAAGCACCAGGTGGGTGTGGGTGGGAAGTGGCTGCAGACCTTGCGGCAGGCCCTGCCCCCTGGGCCAGCTCCATATCCTTGCTGGTGCCGGTGGGAGACACCACAAAAGTGAGGGGGGCTGTTAGCGTTGCCGCAGTACCCCTGGGACATGCTCACGGAACCCCAGGGTACCACGGAACCCTGGTTGAGAATCGCTGCTGTAGATAATTTATTTATTTATTTTATTTATTTATTTATTAGGCTTTTATACCGCCCCATCCCCGGAGGGCTCTGTACTCAGTTGATGCAAAAAGATCGCCCAGATTGACTACAGAGGCACAGTGGCCAAAATGATTCCCTGGCATTTATGCAAGAATTACAACATTGGGACAGCTAAGAGATGGTGGGAACATCATCCAGAGAAAGTCACCGAAAATGAGGAGGTCAAGGTCTTGTGGGAATTTTGAACCCAAACAAAGTGTTGGCACGTACCACAGTGACTGAGCACAAGAAAGTTACCAAAGTCGACAATACCTAGTGACAGCAGGGTCATTGAAAAAGAACATGAGAAGGTCTCTAAATACCACGTTTTGAAAATCGAGATTCAGCAACTATGGCACAAACCAGCTGAAGTCATCCTTGTGGTAATCTGTACCCTGGGCGCTATTCCAAAAACACAAGGGTGGTATATGAAACATCTTCAAATCAACAAGACTCAACATCTGTCAGATTCAAAAGACAGCCCTACTAGGATTCACCTAAATACTACACTGATACACTACAATGTCCTACGATGGCCTCTGAGACTGTTAAGGAAACAACAAGTGAATGGAAAACTCCTGGTGTCCTTTTACCGCTGTGCTATAGAGAGTGTCTTAACCTACTGCATCTGTGTATGGTTCTCCAGTTGCACAGTGGCAGATAGGAAGGCGCTCCAAAGGGTGATCACTACTGCACAGAGGATTATCGGCTGCCCTCTCCCCTCCTTGGAAGAACTCTATAATTCCTGAAGCCTAAAGAAAGCCCAAAATATTCCGAGAGACCCGTCTCATCCGGCACACTCTCTTTTTGAACTGTTACCATCCGGCCAGGCGATACAGGTCCTATCAAAACTAGGACAAAGAGGCTTAGAAGACAGCTTCTACTCTAGAGCTGTGGCGATGCTGAACTCTGCGGCTTCGTGTTGATGTGTTTGGGGCTGTGTAGGGATGGGTGGAGGAAGGGGAAAGTGAGGATGGGGTATGAGTCTGAAATGGTGTGCATCGAGGAATGCTGCTGTAAATTTAATTGTGCGTGCACAATGACAATACAAATGCTTATGCTTATGCTTGAATTTCAATGACAGGCCAACAACCAGTTCAAGAACTGGCAGCTTTGATTTGAAACAAAATTGAATAATAGTAACACTAGCAAGTGTCACAGAGGAAAAACACATGACCACGGCATGGCTCTGAAGATGCCAGCCATCAACGCAGGTGAAACGTGAGGAACCAAATCTACCAGACCACAGCCACACAGCCCAGAAAATCCACAACAGTCAAGTGACAGCAGTCTTGATTTCTAGTGGCGTCATAGATTGTTTGATGCTCTGTGATTAGCCATGTCAGACGCCATGAGGAAACACCATACAAATAATAAACAAATAAAGGTTGTAAATCACCTGTTGAATTGCCTGCAATCCAATGACACGAGTTGGGAGCGTTTCCATCTTGCCCGTCTCTCTTCTGAAAAACTTTTGGGGGGATGGGGGGGAGAAACAACACAGGGTTAAGGGAGGAACGTTACACCACCCAGAGAAGTTGAGTCACCTCCTCCACTTCCCCCTCCTCCCCGCTATGGGCCAAATGAGAACCTTAATTGCTCCATCTACTAGAACTGGCAACAGGAAAGGCAGCAGAAGGGGTTTTTTACTTCCTCTTGCCTTGCAAGACATATGTAATATGTAGATTATCACTGCCCCCCCCCCCCCAAATCTCTACCAAGCACAAACACAAGACATCAAGAACAGCGATATTCACTCAGCAGTGGAATAACATTTAAGTCTACCTTTACAATGTTTATCAGATAAATCAATCTCAGAAACACTCGCAGCGCTGATGTACAGCATAGAAACTAAACAATAATGATCTCTCTCTCAAACCAAAATATCCAGAAACAGCATTAAAAATGAGTATTGGCTGAGGACTTTTAGATTCTGGCTGCGAATTCATTTTCTCTCGGACTGTAATTCCCTGGTCCACCGTCTGCTCTCTGACACCCATTCCAACCCCTGGTTTTCCATAATTGAAGAAAAAAATGGCCTCTATTGGACTGTCAGTGGATTCACTTTGCCCTTTGTCCTATTCAGAAGCTTATAGGAAATTAAAAGGTCAACTATTGGATAGAGAGTTCTCTACCCTAATCATCGCAGCCAAGAAAACGTGCTCCCCCCTGTATTTTTTCTCTCCTTTGAACAGGGGCCACTTGGCACACTACCTGTATTGCTTAATAAACCCTGTTCAAAGGAGAGCCATAATGCTCGCCAGGTTTAATGCTATACCTTCTGCCTTGTTACATGGCAGATTTAATAAGCAAGAAAAGGCTAAAAGATTGTGCCCATGTAACGATGGCTCAGTTGAATCTCTGGCCCACCAATTACTACATTGTCTCAGATTCAAGGAAATCAGATCCAAGTATGTGAATCTTACTCCTTTACATTTACCTGATCTCCCGTTTTAATTAGATTACACTACTTGTTGGACAATCCTGATCCTTCTCTCTGTATGATAGTGGCAGACTTTCTCCTGGAAATTACTAAACGCCAGTAGATTTCCTTCGACCTAACATTTATTTCCAGTATTGTATATGCTTTTTAATCCATTTTTTATTATTGTTGTACTGTTGTCTATGCCAATAAAGGCTTGCTTCTTCTCTCATTAAAAATGAGTAACTAAGAGTCAATCAATGAGCAGGTAGAGAAAACCTCTTGAAATTAACAAACCATCTCAGCAGTAGCATCTATGGAGGGAAATGGTGAGCATATCACCCCAGGGATAACACAAATGGGGGCAGATTTAAGATAGCTGACCAGAGCAAATGGTCTCATTGACAAAAAACAGTAGATTGGGACCAGCATTATTTTTACCGCTATTCTGCTGAGGGTTCAGGAGCAACAGGTAATATGATATTGAAACCACTTGTGAGGGCTGACTCACAACATAAATCCCAGCAAAATCAGATGAACTAGTGAATTATTTGGAAGAGATGCCAGCTGTTAATTAAACTCCGCTGTAAAAAATAAAAGTGTCAGAGGAACCACTCAGCCTCAGTCAGATGTACTTTTCTTCAGAGCTCCTCGGGGTAACATGAAATGTCCTGTTGATTCCAGCTCTCACTTTTTATACCATCCCCTTCACATGGGTTATTTAGGATCTCCTGTTATCACCTGGCCAGGATCCTGTACCTTCTACATTCATATAACATATTTATCCAAGCCTTCCGTCATAGAGGCAATGTAGACAGGTTTCCCCTCTCTCATTTTATTTATACAACAACCATGTCAAATGGGTTCAGCTGAAACAGTGGTCGTTTCCCCACTTACCATCTGCTGCGCGCTACTCTCGCCAAGTAGCGCGGGGTCCCGTGGCACTCCCCACTACAGGGGCGGCGACAACGCAGCCGCCCCGACGCTGCCACTCTTGCGCCCCCTTAGCGCGCGTCATTCCTGGTGCTCCTCAAAACGGCCCCTTTTTATGACCCCGCGCAGAGCACGGGGTCGTGGGGAAGCCCGGGAGCGCGCCAGAAATGACACGCGCTGATAGTAGCGCGCAGCAAAGGGTGGTCGATAGTATGTGGGGAAACGACCAGTGATTGTTCCAAGATCACCCGGGGGCAGCTCCTGAATCCACAACTCAGACAGGTGGAGAAGTAGCTCCATTTGTCACAGCCTCAGAAACAGAATGCTGCTTTCTTTGTGATGGATTTGGGGGAGGGAGTGGAAACCTGTATAGAAGCTGGCAAGTCCAACCTAGAAGTCCAACCTCCTCCCCTGGTTGACTGGTAGTAAGAGTCACAAGATCCCCCCAATAAGGTTCATGGCATGTGTAGATTTACACTCAGGTCTCCATGATTCTAATCCGATACTCCAGCCCTTACATCATGCTGGCTTTCCCAGAAACATAACACAGAGATCAAAGTGGTAGGCAAAACTGAGTCCACATCATTAAGAGCCAGCAGAAACTTACCAATGAGAAGAACGATCAGGACCACATTCAGAGCAAGGCTGCATAGCAGAGAAACCCCGATTGTGATTTTCCAGCATCGGCGGTTCGAGGAGGAATCTGTGGAATTAACATTTAATCATGCCAAAGCATTAGCCCCATTTATTTCTTTTTTTAAAAAAAATATAAACTTTATTAGAAATTTCAGATTACATAGAATGCAAAAAAATATTTAAAATGCAACGATAATTACATAAACTAAAAAAGAAAAAAAAACATATCCAGATTGGTGTATTAGATAGGCTACTTTGACACAATATAACACTGTCTTTCCCTATCGCCTACCCCTTAGTCCAGGGGTGTCAAACTCGCGGCCCTCCAGATGTTCATGAACTACAATTCCCATCAGCCCCTCCCAACATGAGCACTGGTTATACTGGCAAGGGCTGATGGGAATTGTAGTTCATGAACATCTGGAGGGCCGCGAGTTTGACACCTGCGCCTTAGTCGAACAAAACTAGGTAAAGTAGAATTAAAAACTTTGCACACATCCGCTTCAATGAAAATTCAAACAATATATCCTGCTTAGATGTATAAACCGTTATCATTGCAACGTCGTACTCTTGTATTTTAGCATTAGCTCAGTTTCGAGGTTACAGAATGTAACAAGGTTGGGTGAAGACTATTCATGCCAGTCTCCAGGTGGGACTTGGGGATCCCACACAATTATAACTCATCTCCAGACTGTACAGATCTGGAGAAAACCTTTGGAGGTTTGGAGGGTGGACCCTACAGCATTTTACCTCTCTGAGGTCTCTGTCCTCCCCAGACTCTATCCCCAAATCTCCAGGGGTTTCCCAATGTGGATATGGCCACTCTACCTGCCGCCGCCCCCCATCCCTCGCCAGCAGCCAGGAGAGACCCGACAACAGAGGTGGGATCCAACCAGTTCTCACCACTTCTCTAGAAGCAGTTACTAATTTTTTTCTGAGTGCCGAGAAGGGGTTACTAGAGCAACCTCCCTGCCCAATAGGGACTGGAGGTGCGTGTGTGCGGTAATGCCACTGTTTCAATCCCACCACCATCGGAACCTTTCATTAAAATGTTTGGATCCCACCACTGCCCGACAACCTCTCTGAAAGCTGCTGTTTTTTCTCTACTCCATGCCGTAAAAGATCAGTCACTTGTGCTGAATGTTTCCGAACCCTCTAGGGCAGGAATTCCTAAACTTTTTGAGCCTGTGAACACCTTGGGAATGTTGACACAGGATTCTGGGCACAACCACAAAATGGCTGCCTCAGGAGTGTGTGTGTGTGGGGGGGGGAGGGGAACCATGCACACCGAAGAAACCCAAATTAAGGACAGAAGAGAGATAAATACAAAAAAAATACATGGGGAAGGAGTGGTGTGAGAAGATAAAACAAATAGGTTCATCCTAACCGTTGAAGTTCATCCCAACAGTTGAAGTTCAATATCGCATACAAATTGGTGAATGCTAGCAGTATCTCAGGTTTGGTATGAAAGAAGTGGAAAGGATTTAGGTTTAAAAAAAAAGAAAGCGTGAAGCATCAATATCTGGCATTGCTCTTGCCAGCCAGCTAAAGCCACCGTGGCTCACGCAGACCAATACCTTCCGTCTTTTGTGGGATGGGTTGGATGTAGACATCCCTTCGTGCTGGGTCGATAGCCATATATCCCTCTTCGTCCTCCATTTTCCTCCTTAGGTGTTGTTTTGCAAAGAAATCTAGAGAGAAGACAGCCGGATGACAGACTTTTCTGGAAAGTCAGGTTTTCTGACTTTGGAAGGGGATCTTCACTTTCTCCGACTATTTAAACCACAAATGACACAAATGGTGAGGCAAGACGATTCTTGAAAGTCAGAAACCGATGTCTTTTGACCTAATACGTCACCGTAAGTGTAGAAATGTTTGTCTTTCCTCTGTCAGGTCTCTGATACGACAGTCTCGTGGTACAGTTCTGCTACATTTCATTTCCTGCTGTAAGTTGTCTATGTAGTTTTTTGTGCTCAAGAGGGAACCCTATTTATTACAGACAGCTGTAATTTCTTTAAAAAAATAATTTTGAGCATTAAAAAAGAAGTACAATGTTACAAGTCCAGTTATACCAGTGGTTCTCAACTTTCCTAATGCCGCAACGCTTTAATACAGTTCCTCATGTTGTGGTGACCCCCAATTATAAATTTATTTGTGTCTCGGTTCCTAAGACCATTGGAAATATGCGCTTTCCAATGGTCTTCGGTGACCCCTGTGAAAGGGTCGTTCGAACCCCCAAGGGGTCGTGACCCACAGGTTGAGAACCACTGAGTTATACTGCTACATTATTTTGAAGAAGAGTTTGGATTTGTACCCAACTTCCCTTTCCTATAAGGAGACTCAAGGTGGAGTACAAGCTCCTTTCCCTTCCTCTTCCTACAACAGACACCTTGTGATGTAGGTGCGGCTGAGAGAGTTCCGAAGAACTGTGACTAGCCCAAGGTCACCCAGCAGGAATGTAGGAGTGCAGAAACACATGTGGTACACCAGATAAGCCTCAGCCACTCAGGTGGAAGAATGGTAAGGTGACCAGATGGTCACCTTTGTGAACCGGGACTGGGTAGGCGCTCGCATGTGCATGCATGCGCTCACAGCCGCAGGAGCGTATTGCCTTCTGGGGCTTGCCGTTTCCCACCCTGTCACAGGGCGGGAAACGGCAAGCCCCAGAAGGCCGTGCGCTCCTGCGGCCGTGCGCAGGGGAGGCTGCCGCACTGCCTTGCGCCCCAGAAGGCAGTGCGGCAGCCTCCCCAAAATCGGGACAATTTAAAGAACCCGCGGGACAAATTGTTTGAAGGTGGGACTGTCCTGCCAAAAGTGGGACGTCTGGTCAGCCTAAAGAATGGGGAATCAACAAACCCAGTTTTCCAGATCAGAATCCACCTGCTCTTAACCACTACAACATGCTGGCTCTTTGCAGCTCTGATGCGGATGGCCAGCAGCAATATAAAGGAATTTTGGATTGCAAAATGTTGCTGTCAAGGTGGGACCACCTTTTAAAGTAGAAGCAAGCCTTTATTGGCATAGAGGTGGCACCACCTGAAAAGTTGTGAGACCAAAACAGCTTCTTGAATTTATTGCTCAGTATTGAGATGTGAATTTCTTCCCCAATCTTCGTGTCGCTATTCAGATAATGCTAACCATTAAGAACATAAGAACAAGCCAGCTGGATCAGACCAGAGTCCATCTAGTCCAGCACTCTGCTGCTCACAGTGGTCCACCAGATGCAGTGGTGGGATCCAAAAATTTTAGTAACAGGTTCCCATGGTGGTGGGATTCAAACAGTGGCATAGCACCAGTGGGACTGGGTGGGGCACAACGGGGGCGTGGCCGGGCATTCTGGGGGCGGGGCACTGCTAGGCAGGGCTGTGGCAAGGATGCAGCCACTGTGCCGGTCCTTGGGCGGGAAATGAATGCATGCAGGTGTAGGCTGCCACGCACACCGGTGCACCTCCTGCTAGACTGCTTCAAGTTCTGTGCCCTACTGCTGAGAGGACGGGCGTAACTAAGGCCAAAATCACGTGGCAAAATCGCCAATTAGTAACCCCCTCTCGGCACACACAAATAATTAGTAACCTACTCTCGGGTACCTGTGAGAACCTGCTGGATCCCACCTCTGACCAGATGCCTTTGGGAGCTCACATGCAGGATGTGAAAGCAATGGCCTTCTGCTGCTGCTGCTCCCCCCCCGAGCACCAGGTCTGCTAAGGCATTTGCAATCTCAGATCAAGGAGGATCAAGATTGGTAGCCATAGATCGACTTCTCCTCCATAAATCTGTCCAAGCCCTTTTTAAAGCTATCCAGGTGAGTGGCCATCACCACCTCCTGTGGCAGCATATTCCAAACACCAATCACACGTTGCGTGAAAAAAATGTTTCCTTTTATTAGTCCTAATTCTTCCCCCCAGCATTTTCAATGTTCTGGTTCTAGTATTGCCATTTCTGTCGCCAGCTGGGAGAGATCATGCAGCCAGAAACTAATACTTTCATATCCGAGAGCCTCCAAGGGTCGAAGCAGAGCCTGTGATTTTGCTCGGCTGGGTGTGGAAAGAGAAGAAACTGAGAAAATGGTTTGCATCAGTGAAGGCAAGGAGGGCGCAGTTATAGAAAGGCGAAGAGCTTGTTTTTGAGCTAAAATTCTTGGACGGCCATGCAAAAAACCATTCAGCAAATTAACACTAACATTTCCATATCTGACGTTATGAGTCAAGGCAGACTCTGTGGTTTTGCTCCGCTGAGTATGGAAAGAAGAAACTGGAAAGACGGATGACCGCATTATAAAGCAGTTTTGGGTCTGCGAAGTGAAGGAATGTGCAGGTATGAAAAGATAAGGAGCTTGACATATTTTTGAGCTGGTGTAACCCAGGTCCAATGGGGGGCGGGGGGGCTAAAGAGCTCAGATTTTCCATATAAGGAAGAAAGGGCTCCAATTTCCCTCAGATCTGTTAGAGACCTGTAACTGGAGCCAGCCTACTTCACAGAGTTCTGTTATTATGAATTATATTTGCATATTTCAGCGCGCGTCATTCCTGGCGCTCTTTCAAATGATGCCTTTTGATGGGGAAGCCTGGGCGCGCGCCAAAAATGATGCGCGCTGAGAGCAGCGCGCAGCATAGGGGGCATGGCAAGTGGGGAAATGCCCATCGTTCACACAGGCAATCCGGGTTTAATTTTTAAAAAAACTCCCAGAATTAGCAAGTTTCATTTAACCCAGGTTCTGGCCATTAAAACGGGTTAGCAGCATTTTGGGGGTGAGTTCTGTGAGAACTCTTACACACACAAACACACACACACACACACACACACACACACACACACACACACACACACACACACACACACACACACACACACACACACACACACACACACACACACACACACCATGCGTTTTAAAAGAGGCCCAACCTGTTTTACTTGACCCGTGCAGAATGGGTCTCTGTAGAATGAATAGATATCAGTTCTGACTCCTGGAGAACTCCAGACCCCATCTGGAGTTTGCAGGTGAATTTTAGTAGTGAGTTAGTGAGCGTGAGAAGGCAGCTGAAATAAACCTCCACTCAACAGATCATTCCTGTTGTAGGACAGCTAATGGGCAGAAATCCTAAAGCCAGAAGTCACTGCTGCCATTATTGCCCTGAGATGGACACAAATGGAGAGAAAACGTTGCATCGATCAGATATTTTCATTTAAGAACATAAGAACAAGCCAACTGGATCAGACCAGAGTCCATCTAGTCCAGCTCTCTGCTACTCGCAGTGGCCCACCAGGTGCCTTTGGGAGCTCACGAGCAGGATGTGAAAGCAATGGCCTTCTGCTGCTGCTGCTCCCGATCACCTGGTCTGTTAAGGCATTTGCAATCTCAGATCAAGGAGGATCAAGATTGGTAGCCACAAATCGACTTCTCCTCCATAAATCTGTCCAAGCCCTTTTTAAAGCTATCCAGGTTAGTGGCCATCACCACCTCCTGTGGCAGCATATTCCAAACACCAATCACACGTTGCGTGAAGAAGTGTTTCCTTTTATTAGTCCTAATTCTTCCATAAGAGGGCAGTAGAGTATAGCTCTCTTAAATTGCCTTCACAGGTACTGGTGAGATTCCAGAGAAAGTCTAAATAAATAACTTCTGGCCGTTGACTCACTGCTTTATCTCGTCTTTCTAAGATAAACACACACACCATACAAATCCTTCCTCCCACTCAAAATCAACCCAGCCAAAGTGTGGACTAAGTCAGAGCGTATGTTAGAATATGAAAACATAAAGAGCCCAGCCGGAACAGACCACTGTCTATATGGCCCAGCATCCTGCTTCCAATATTGGTAGGTCAGGAAATGCAAAGAAGCTTAAAAGCCAGGCTGCAGATGACAACCCATACTTGCTCACCGTTCCCCAACATTTGACAGTCAGTGGTATTGTGTGATTGCATCCAGAGGCCTTGATTCAGCTGTCCTAACTAACAGGTAGCTACAAATCTGTTGGCCATCAGTTTATCCACCCTTCTTAAAAACCCAGTGCTACATCCCTTAAAACAAACTTTCAGGAGTCAACTACGGTCGTTTCCCCACTTACCATCGACCACCCTTTGCTGTGCGCTACTCTCAGCGCGCGTCATTTCTGGCGCGCTCCCGGGCTTCCCCATGACCCGCGGGGTCATCAAAAGGCGCCATTTTGAGGAGCGCCAGGAATGACACGCGCTGAGGGGGCGTGAGAGCAGCAGTGTCGGGGCGGCTGCGTTGTCACCGCCCCTGTAGTGGGGAGTGCCGCGGGACCCCGCGCTACTTGGCGAGAGTAGCGCGCAGCAGATGGTAAGTGGGGAAACGACCTGCTTCTTGCAAGTCCAGCATCAGCACTGCCTTAGGTGGGACACTGACCGTCAGGGCTGTTCGACAATGGAATTCACTGCCTCAGAGAGTTGTGGAGTCTCCTTCTTTGGAGGTTTTTAAAGAGAGGCTGGATGAACATGTGTCAGGAGTGCTTTGATCGTGTGTTCCTGCATGGCAGGGGGTTGGACTTGATGGCCCTTGTGGTCTCTTCCAACTCTATGATCCTGCGTAGTCCAGGGCTTCTATCAGGGGCCAAGTCTCCCCAACCACTGCCAGCCAAGGTTTCCAATCTTCAG
The DNA here is from genome assembly GCF_021028975.2 of Sphaerodactylus townsendi. Taxonomy (NCBI): domain Eukaryota; kingdom Metazoa; phylum Chordata; class Lepidosauria; order Squamata; family Sphaerodactylidae; genus Sphaerodactylus; species Sphaerodactylus townsendi. The sequence continues at coordinate 18,936,400 of NC_059427.1, forward strand.
GTGGTGGCTAGAGACCTCTCGCTATTACGACTGATCTCTGGTGACAGAGATCAGTTTATCTGGAGAAAATGGCTGTCACGTGATCTCCAAACAACTGAAATCAGCTCCCCTGGACAAAATGGCTGCTTTGGAGGATGAACTCTATGGTACTATAACCCACTATGGTTTTTTCTAAATCAGGGGTGTCCAACTCTGGCGTTTCAGATGTTCATGGACTACAATTCCCATCAGCCCCTGCTGGCATCGCCAATTGGCCATGACAGCATGGGTGGCGGGAATTGTAGTCTATGAACATCTGAAGCGCCAGAGTTGGACACCCCTGTTCTAAATGGGCTTCAGCGTTGCTCAATGGGGAGCACCATGACCAGAGGTGGGATCCAACCAGTTCTCACCACTTCTCTAGAAGCGGTTACTCATTTTTTCTGAGTGCCGAGAAGGGGTTACTAAAGCAACCTCCCTGCCCAATAGGGACTGGAGGTGCGTGTGTGTGGCGGCGCCACTGTTTGAATCCCACCACCGTCAGAACCTGCTATTAAAATTTTTGGATCCCACCACTGACCATGACCCCATTTGATCTGGTTGGCACAGTGATGCTGTCAAAAATGGCACCTCTTTTGCCAGTCACCTGTCCCTTACTGCCTCCGAGTATTTATTCCACATTACATGGGCTAGTGCCTCCATGTTGGGAGCCTTTCCATTCCACATTTCTGACAACTGCAGAGGGGTCGGGGAAGATTCATCATCCAAATCCAAGTGATAAGGGATATTTGTTATTGTTATTTGGAATCGCAGCCACCAGTTCTTCAGCCGGTGTTGGCCTTCATGCAGTGGTGGGATCCAAAAATTTTAGTAACAGGTTCCCATGGTGGCGGGATTCAAACAGTGGCGTAGCGCCAATGGGGCTGGGCGGGGCACGACGGGGGCGTGGCCGGGCCTTCCAGGGGCGGGGCATTAATAATTTCTCTGTTACTGTGGAAAAAAAGTTCCTAATTTCCAGCTGGTATCTTTCTGTCCATAATTTAAACTCATTCTAGCAAGTCCTATCGTCTACTGCCAACAGAAACAACTACTTCTCTAATTGACTGCCTGTCAAATACTTAATACTTTCAAATACTTAATTTTGTTTCTAGAAATCAAAAGAAGGATACTTTCCTTAAACAAGGAACTTTACCATATTTCTAAAACATGTTTTTAAAACAGCCCAACAGGGAGAATTATCCCGTTTTCCACCTTCGCTAACCAGCCACATAGGAAACAACAGGACTTTATGATTTTGGGACCTAATGGAATTTCTAATGGAAAAGCGAACCCAATTAGTAACCCCCTCTCGGCACACACAAATAATCAGTAACCCACTCTCGGGAACTGGTGAGAACCTGCTGGATCCCACCTCTGCCTTCATGCACATCGGGTTCTTCCCAATAACCTAGAATGACATAATGTATTGGCTTAGTTAGTATGTTGTTGTTGTTGAATTTCTATGCTGCCCTCCCACACCAAGGCGGGGGACGCAGAGTTGGTGTACCAGGTTATATAACAGTACATAAATCAAATTTTATTTGAGAAAACTCAAGTATAAAATAGATCTGAATACAATCATAATTCAATTAAAAAAACAACTTCAAAAGTTGGCATCCCAACACCACAACACAAACTGCCCCCATATTAAATGATATACAAGTTGGGAGCTAGATGCAATCAATAAAATACAGTGGGAAGCACTCTGATTCCTCAAGAACTCTGGACTCCATCTGGAGTTTGCCAGATCTGGGTTGAGAAATTCTTGGTGATCTGGGGCTGGATCTTGGGGAGGGCGGGGCTTTGCCAACAGTAGTTGTAAATTTGATAAGACTGGTAGAACAGGGTGAGGGGAGATGTTGTGTTCAGCCAGCTCTATATGGTAGCTGTTACTGTCCTCAACCATAAGCCCGGAGAAACATTTTTGTCTTGCAAGCTGTACCCCTGAGTCCAGTAGGGGGCACTAAAGAGTTGGGATATTCCATGTAAGGAAGAAAAGGCACAATCTTCCCTGAGAGACTGGAGGGCCTGAAGCTGCAGGTAGCTTACATCAGAAGGCCTCCAACCTTGTTATAAAACTACATATTGACAGTGGCGCTGCTGCAATGGGGACATCCTGGGACCCTACACTTTGGACAGAGAGGCAGGCCTAGGCCTGCTCCTCGGGCAGCAAACAACCCAGCCGCGGCATGGAGCAGCCAGGTGCTGCCCAGGTAGGCCTATTGGCCCATCGTCTGGCTCGGCTGCTGCCTCGGGCAGCAGATGACCCAGCTACAGCGCGAAAGGACTGCCCAAGCAGCACCAGGCTGCTCGGCCAGGCAGAGTGGGTGGCTGCGGCGCAGCTGGCTTTCACGCCGGGCAGAGGGGATGGCCGCAACGCGAGAGGACTGCCCAGGTGTGAGAGCCAGCTGCGCCACAGCCACCCCCTCTACCTGGGCAGCACTGCTGCTCCGCACCGCCATGGTGCGAGAGGACTGCTTGATGCTCCCTGGCAGTAGTCTCACATATTCATAAGGTAAGCGGGGGGCGGCGTGGGGGGCCATGGGGGGCGGAAAACATGGAGTCCGCCTCAGGCACAGTTTTCTCCAGCTACGCCTCTGCATGTTGATATTCAAGGTCTACACTGGAACTCCTGAGAAGAAAGAACGGACAACTCACCGAGGCAGAGCAGAGTGCGGGTCTATTCATCTTTCAGGGACTGGCTAGACAGAAGTCAGAAAAAATTGAGACCCTGCTGGTCTCCTTGAGCACAAGAGTCCTGAACTATTACGTGCTAACGATTGTTTTATGTATTTGATTGTCCTGTATATTATTTTCATGAAAAAGGGAAAGAGCAAATATGAAGTCTGCTGAGTGTTATTTCCATGAACGTTGTGTCACGCTGTCAAAGACACGGAATCTCCTCAGTTCTTAATTGAAAACAAATGTTTGCTTTGATGTCCTTCTTGGAATTAATTAGGAGTTGCTGAAGCCCTTCAGAACTGAGCTAAGTCTCCCAGGGTCCGGTGAAAGAGATTTCCAACTGGTAGAGGTCGCCCCTAGAAAATCTCGAGCCCTAGTCAAGGACAGTCAGATCAGGTTCTGACCAGGGAGTACCACATGGTTGTCTGTCAAAGAGCATAAAGCTCTGTGGGGGATATATTGGGACAGGCGATCCTGCAAGTGTGAGGGTCCCCAGACTGTTTAGGGCCGTGGTGGCGAACCTTTGGCACTCCAGATGTTATGGACTACATGCTGGCAGGGGCTGGCTGATGGGGTAGCGTAGTCCCGCTTTTATCTGGAGTGCCAAAGGTTCGCCACCACGGATCTATGCCGACCCGACCCCTTCCGCCACCATGCGGAAGGGGCCATAGTTCCAAACAGTCATTGATTTAATAGAGACCCCAATTTGTACTAGTTGATTCAAATAATATCAGAAGGTTGAGTTACATTGTTGATCAAGCCTCCATAGAACATAGAATAAGGGAATTCAAGAATCCCATAAATGTGGAGTAGACTGCAAAATTTGTTTCTACAGGAAACCAATAATAGATTCTGTTTCAACAGGCTTCTTCATCAGTATCACAGTCTACAATAAAAGTGCATATTAGAATTGCAAAATTAGGCACGTAGCTATTGAGAGTATACACAGTTTCGACGGCTTCTATAGACAGGCTTGCCCCTGATCAGTGCGCCCCTAATATTTAACAGCATTTTGAATACCGAATGGGCTTCATCCTGTCCAAAGTTTGAATACTTCATCTTGCCAAAAGTTGCAGCAACACATGATAAATGAGCAGCAGTAGTAATCACCCTTGGGGGCGGCGCGGGGCAGGTGTTGAACTTGAGGTAAAATCGGATGTATAATAAATGCCACATCCTTGTTTTGATCCCCGGTGGGGACCCAAAGCTTTGGATCATTGTTCTCCTGTTCTCCATTTTATCCGTGCATCAATCCTTGCTGAGTTTGTCACACGGCACCCTTCCATGGCAGGTTGGGAGTCTAAGGGCGATTCCGCACACGAGTAAAATAGGTTCGACCCAGTTCCCTGAGAAGGGTACTAACCTAGGTCGAAGCCATTGTTGTTCCCCACTGCAACCAGCTTGATCCCAGCTCAGAGGGCGGAATCATCCTGTGCCTCTTCACCCCTCGGTTCCGATTGGCTACTGTTCTACGGCCATGTTCCATCTATCCCCACACACGTTATTAAAAAAACTGCCACAGGAATGGAGGGACGAAGGTGGCGTTTTTTGATTGGCCAGCTGTGCGCATGCCCAAAACACTCAACTGTGATTGGCTGAATGGGGGACTCCTGGCACCAGAGATTCCGCACTTTACTGGAATCGAGCTGAGTTCGAGCGTGGTTCCCTGAAAAAGTAGTAGTTCCCAACTGGAGTCAGAAATTTGACTGTTACACGGGGCGAAGCTGGTACAAAACCACGTCGATCCCAGTGGTTGTGCTGAGCACTTAGGTCGAACACAGCTCGAACTTAGGTTGATAACGCAAGTGCGGAATCGACCTAAGTATCAGAAACACATGAGAGGTTGGTGACCAAGTATCAATTTCTGATGATTTATGCCCAACCCAGACGGAGATCCCTAGCTTCCAATGCAAGTAGCATGGGTGGTGATGATGGTCTGGAGATAACCGGAGCCAGATTGGGGATCTGAGTGTTAGAGATACGATAGATTGTTTAAGGAATTGTTACATGTTGCGAAGATAACCTGGTTTCTTCATTCTTGGTAGTGAGGATCTCCTCATCATCCTGATGTTGATGGCCAGGTTTGAGACTCCGGCCTTTATTTGCTGATGAGTTATCCCTGCCACAAATGAGCAGACAATGGATCCTTTTATTATGTGTGGTAACTGTAAGCCAAGTTATTTTTGTTGTGATACTTGATTTGGATCAGGGTCACGTGTGGGCGCAAGATTACATCTTCGTTTTGGGCCTGTGATTCTCGGCATCTCAATAGTCCCGGCAATGGAAGCTGAAGAGGGTACAGGAGATAGCCGGAGAGAACATACATGTCTGTTTGGTGAAACATGAATAGATTCTTCCAGCTTCAGACAGGGCCCCAGGCCTGCTGGGCAAAACAAGCAGTTTTTTTTAAAGGTAAAAAAGTCCTGTCATGTTGGTAAGAAAACAACAGCTGTGGGGATTTGACAGCCAGGTGGGTGGGGAGATTCAAACGCTGGAATCTTCCAGACTGCACCACAAACAAACCTGCTTTGACTATAATCTTTAAAGATCACAGGAAAGCAGATTTGTAATACGATGCAGCAAAGCAGGGGAAGCCCCCGAAAGTGGACAGTGACAGCCAGCCGTAGGATGTGTGTTAGCAGCAATATTTTATTATTGTAATTACATTTTAAAATCACTGTATAGGACTATTTTAATCTGGAGGAAGTGTGTATTTTATGTTTTAATGTAGCTGCGAAACTAAGTGCTGGTCTCGGACCATATTATTTATTTCATTTTATTCATTTTTCAAATTTATATACCGCCCTTCCCCCGAAGGGCTTTGGGCGGTGAACAACAAAATAAACAGCAGACAAATAGAGCACAAAATAAAATAAGATTATAAATAAATAATAGGCTCCATGAGTCATAAAATCACTAAAACCCAATACAACAATACATACAAACTTCCCGGCGTCCGACATTAACATTTTCAGTTAAAAAAAACCCTCCCCAAAGAGCGGGAAGAACAGTGAGAGCGTTTCCCCACTAACTCATAGCCCCCTATGCCGCGCGCTACTCTCAGCGCGCGTCATTTCCGGCGCATGCCCAGGCTTCCCCATGACCCCGCGATCTGCGCAGGGTCATCAAAAAGCGCCATTTTGAAGAGCGCCAGGAATGACATGCGCTGAGGGGGCGCGTCAGTGTCAGCGTTGGGGCGGCTGCACTGTTGCCACCCCTGTAGTGGGGAGTGCCATGGGACCCCGCGCTACTTGGCTACAGTAGCGTGGGCAGAAGGTAAGTGGGAAAACGCCCTGAGTTGCATAGATGTAAAAAGTCCCAGGATGTAAGCAGAACATATTAAAGATTGTCCCTGGAGGATGATGTCATGTGGAACATTCCAGAAAACAAAAAAGCCACGTTCTGGTCTAAAAGTCAAAGTAGCCACAGACAGGTGTCCTCATATTAACTAGGCTGCTTTTACACCTGCCCAGGTATCCCAGGATGCTTTATGTGGAGTCAGTTCACACATTGCCAAATGAAAGGGAATGTACATAGTCATCCAGACCCTCCCCAAACATGCCAAGGATTCATGCTTCAGCAATGGCTTGTGCCGTTGTAGATGCCAAGGATTCGTGGCCTTTGAACATGCTGCCCTGGCGTGCTAACATCGCACACCCAGACACGGCAGTCGAATTTAGTCACTACCACACGGAAACCTGCATGGGTGCATTTCTGTCCGACCTGCCCGCGTGACATTTGTCGCAATCCTTAACTCGTGCAAAAAAGGAGACAGCCACCCTTCACCCAGCGGTCGATACAGGCTGCCGAGGCGGCAGAGTGCTTCCAAACGCATTTGCTTTGTCCAGTATTCTTCCACTGATTGCATATGAGTCACCTACTGCCGAAGTTTCTTTTTGTAGGTTTACAGCTCCAGATAGCTATGTAAATCATTCCTGTGGATTCCAATAATAATCAAAGGCATGACGCATCCAACCACGTGCCCTGCCAACCATACAATCATACACCTACTCTGGGTTCCAATCAACATCCCATCAACATTTCATTACACCCTTTATGCTAACGCTGGAATGGAAGGTACCCCTTTCAGTGCTCCATACTTGGTTCACGGTGAAAGGTAATGTACGAGGCAGAAATTGAACATGGAAGAAAACAACTGTAATGCACTTTTTAAGACAAATGTGAGAATTCTTTTTTTAATACATTATTTTCTCAACGTAAACAGACATGTGCCACAATTCACTTTCACATCTACCATTACATGAATACAAAATAAAAGTAAAAATACAAAAAAGAACACAAGAAAAAAAAATTTTTTACGATAACTAAACACAACCTATTATAACTAAGCTAGGCCCCATAAAACCATGTAATGACTTCCCACTATCTCTGAATTCTAATCCATTCGATGTTCGTGCATCTATTTAAAATAAAACAATTTATCAATTACACACATTATCGTTACTAATCTTCTAATTCGTTCTGCTGTTTTCTTTTAGATCTCAAATCCTGCAATTATTTCTCTTTAACCATATTTTTTCAATAGATAATCCATAAAAGTGGTCGTGGTGGGTTTTCCGGGCTGTGTGGCCGTGGTCTGGTGGATCTTGTTCCTAAAGTTTCGCCTGCATCTGTGGCTGGCGTCTTTAGAGGTTATCGCAGAGGGAAGTCTGTTACACAGAGGGAAATCTGTTACACCTCTGAGGATGCCAGCCACAGATGCAGGTGAAATGTCAGGAACAAGATCTACCAGACCACGGCCACACAGCCTGGAAAACCCACAACAACCAGTTGAATCCGGCCGTGAAAGCCTTCGACAAAATCCATAAAAGGTTTTCAGTTTTCTGCAAAAGCCAAATGTGAGATGTAACATTTTAACAACACAAGAATTGTTCGGGGGTGGAGGGATGTCTTTGGAGCAGCCATGGCTCACTGGCAGAGCATCCGCTTCCCAAGTAGAAGGTTCCAGGCTCGATGCCCGTCACCCCCAGTTAAAAAGTTCAGGTAGGTGGTGATGTGGAAGGTCTCTGTCGGAGACTCTGGAGAGTTGCTGCCAGCCAGAGTGAGCAATACTGACTTTGATTGGCCCACTGTCTGACTCCGCGTAAGGCGCTTCACGTTCTTGCGCGAGCTTCTCATTTCCTTCAAAATGGTGGTAAGAGATCAGTGGCTGGGGATGGTGTGAATTGCGCAGAGAATATGTTCAACAGCTGCGCACGCTGTGTTCAGCTGCGGCAAACAGATCTGAACCGATCACAGCGCCTGGTAGTTTTCAGCACCAAACAGCCGGAATGTCTGGCAGGCAGGCTTGTCTTGGATTTGTGCAGAAACGCGCACGTGTGAAAATGCTGCCAGTCGACATACTGGCAGCCTTGGACATCATTTAGGGCAGTGATGGCGAACCTTTTTGAGACCGAGTGCCCAAACTGCAGCCCAAAACCCACTTATTTATCGCAAAGTGCCAACACGACAATTTAACCCGAACACTGAGGCTTCAGTTTAGAAAAAACGGTTGGCTCCGAAGCATGTGTTACTCGGGAGTAAGCTTGGTGGTAGTTGTTGACTTTGCTTTGAAGCAACCATGCAACTCTTCCACAACCCTAGGAGGGTTTACTCAGAAGCAAGCCCCATTGCCAGCAGCCAAGCTTACTCCCAGGAAAAGGATTGCGCTTTAGTTCTTTGCATGAAAATCAGCACTTAACAGGGTTACCTACACTGCTTCCCCAAAATTAGATCTTAGGTTTAATGCTAATAATCGAGTCCAGCAGCCCAGGCCAGCCTAGATGTGTGTGGGGGGGGGGGCGATTTCCCCCCCACATGATGAACTCTGTTTGTGCATGCCCACAGAGAGGGCTCTGAGTGCCACCTCTGGCACCTGTGCCATAGGTTCGCCATCACTGATTTAGGGCTACTTAGAGATCCACACAGAGTGGCTGTATACTGAGTCAGACCGTCAATCCATCAAGGTCCGCTTTGCCTGCTCAGATTGGTAGTCGCTCTCCAGGGCCTCCACATGAAGGTCTTCCTCATCAGGTACTATCTGATCAACTATCTGATCAATAAGAGATAGAAAAAGTGCAGAGAAGGGCAACGAGGATGATTGAGGGACTGGAGCACCTTCCTTAAGAGGAGAGGCTGCAGCGTTTGGGACTCTTTAGTTTGAAGAGGAGACGTCTGAGGGGGGATATGATTGAAGTCTATAAAATTAGGCATGGGGTAGAAAATGTTGACAGAGAGAAATTGTTCTCTCTTTCTCACAATACTAGAACCAGGGGGCATACATTGAAAATGCTGGGGGGAAGAATTAGGACTAATAAAAGGAAACACTTCTTCACCTAGGTTAGTACCCTTCTCAGGGGAACTGGGTCGAACCTATTTTACTTCGATGTCTTGAGAATCGCCCTTAGACTCCCAACCTGCCATGGAAGGGTGCCGTGTGACAAACTCAGCAAGGATTGATGCACGCGGATAAAATGGAGAACAAGGAGAACAATGATCCAAAGCTTTGGGTCCCCACCGGATCAAAACAAGGATGTGGCATTTATTATACATCCGATTTACCCTCAAGTTCAACACCTGCCCCGCCACTTAAGGGGTGATTACTACTGCTGCTCATTTATCATGTGTTGCTGCAACTTTTGGCAAGATGAAGTATTCAAACTTTGGACAGGATGAAGCCCATTCGGTATTCAAAATGCTGTTAAAATATTAGAGGCGACTGATCAGGGGCAAGCCTGTCTATATAGAAGCCGTCGAAAACTGTGTATACTCTCAATAGCTACGTGCCTAATTTTGCAATTCTAATATGCACTTTCTTATTGTAGACTGTGATACTGATGAAGAAGCCTGTTGAAACAGAATCTATTATTGGTTTCCTGTAGAAACAAATTTTGCAGTCTACTCCACATTTATGGGATTCTTGAATTCCCTTATTCTATACTCTATGGGAGGCTTGATCAACAATGTAACTCAACCTTCTGATATTATTTGAATCAACTAGTACAAATTGGGGTCTCTATTAAATCAATGACTGTTTGGAACTATGGCCCTTCATGGTGGCGGAAGGGGTCGTCGGTCGAGATCGTGGTATGGTCTTTGGCACTCCAGATGTTATGGACTACAATTCCCATCAGCCCCTTCCAGCATGGCCAGTTGGCCATGCTGGCAGGGGCTGATGGGAATTGTAGTCCATAACATCTGGAGTGCCAAAGGTTCGCCACCACTGGCATAGATGATGCCGACCCGACCCCTCTGGGGCCGTTTGCATGAACGGTCCCAGAACTGCCGGGGCGATGAAGCAGAGCTTGGCGCCCGTCGTCAGGCGTCCTATCCTGCGGCCCTCTGGCATGTTGCCGAGGCCAGGGGACCGCCCTGCCCTGCCGCGACGCTCACAGTCAGAGGGGGGCAGAGCGTGTCCCCTAACTCAGCGGCGATACTGAAAGAGGGCCACAGGACAGGTAGGACGCCCGGACATGGGGGGAGGGAAGGCGCTGCAGAGCCGCTGACGTTCGCACAGCAGCGGCTCCGAGCCGCCGTTTTCCAAAAACCTCACTGGGCAAGCGAGGTTGGGAAACGGCGGCTTCGCGCCGCTCGGGCTGTGCGGCTGCGTAGCAGCTGCGCCCCCTGTGCGAACAGCTCCCTGGGGACGGTGTTTTTGCCGTCCCCAGGCCGCTGTATTCTGCCCGTGCGGAAGGGGCCTATGATTCAAATAGTTATCTTTCAGCGGTTGGTGATTATACAATACTGTGACTAACACTACCTCTGGAAAAGACTATATATCATGTATTTAAAGGACACTTAGATTAATTTTTATTAAAAATAGCTTTTGTTACTATGCATATTGGGATCGTATTAGGACTTAAGAATCCTAACGCTTGGCTTGATAACTTTGTGATACCACTTTATTAGAGTATATATAGTATCCCTTTAGCCCGCATATGGTATTTGGTTGTTTTTGATGTGATAGTGTTTCCATGGGTACGGAACGGTATTTTAAATTAAATTAATTGAAGAATGGGAAAGAAGCGAAAGAAGTCCTGACTTCTGTTCTATATTTATAACCACTGAGACAGATTAAAATTCCATTCCCATACATACTGGTGGGGGGGGGGGATCCTTCTACCGCTTTGATAGGTCATGATAAAATGTTAACCAGACCTTCATGTTTATGATATTAACAAAACATTTGCTGGAATATTACTATTACATATGTTCTCAGTTTCCAAGCAGGCTAGGGAATGAGAAGTTGAGATCAACACTTGATACTAGGGGGAGGAACAGAAAAAAAAATTAGAAGATGGAGGGAGAGAGAAAAATGCAGGCAGATCATGAAAGGAAGAATGGGCGATAAAGGATGAGAAACATGTATACAAAGGAATTATGGAATTCACTCCTCTTGAAGTTCACTTGGCCTTTTGATGTAATTTAATGACATATATTTTAAAAGGGTCCCCCCCCTACCCCGAGGGAGGGTTAGTGAGCTATTGCTTACACTTTTTTTTTTAAAAAAAGTTGCAACTGTGGTTTTGCTTACTTTCAGGAAAGGTCCTAAATAGTCACTAAGGCCTTTTCCACATGAGTCATTTACCATGTATCTTGCCACCAAATGCCACGTGGTTCCTGCCCCACCCCCCTTTAATTCTGCACCCAATCTCCTCCATTTGTTCTGGAAACTTTCCCTTTCATTTTTCCTCTGTTGTTTTCCCGACCAGTTTTACCACAATCTTTTTTTTCCCTATTCGTTTCCAAACCAGCTTCCCTTGAGCGTGCGATCATCTTGAAAAGGTATTTATTCCTCTGCCCCACCAACCACTTGGCTCTTATTCATGCCCCTGCGTACTAGTCACTCAACCTCCCCTTCGGTCATTTTGTTCTTCCCATCCTCTGGTTTCAAAAGGGATTTTTTCTTCTTTTTGTCACATCCCATTAGCGATGCAATGTTAGGGCACCGATATGAACCAGATCTGTTGTGTCAGCTTTGTCAATTTCATCCCAAATTAGCACTGTAACTTAAAGTTGAAGATTCAGTCTGAGTTAGGAGAGAGTGAAATTGACATGGGCAATTAACAAGAGGCAGTCACAGTAAGAATAGTGCGTTATTGCAACTCTAATTTGGTCAGAAAATGGGGTTTTTTTGGAGGGGGGAGATGGTTGGAGTAGACTACATGTTTTAATTCCTTCAGGTAATGGCACCTGCTTCAGAAGTTGTTTCGGGGTTTTTTTGTTAGTTTGTTTTGCTTCCATGTTGTGTGAGTAGTTCTCATGGTAAAAATGGAGGCTGGGACATTTTTTAAAATATCACTTCAACGTAACTGTGCAGTAAAGCTAAAGTGCCAGATGACATTCCTCTACCACAGTGGTGGCGAACCTATGGCATGGGAGCCAGAGGTGGCACTCAGACCCCTCTCTGTGGGCACACGTGCACAGAGTTCATCATGTGATAATAGTGTAATTATTTCAGGGAGATTATTAGCATTAAACCTAAGACCTAGTTTTGGGGGAGCAGTGTAGTTTAAGCGTTGTTAAACCCCACTGATTTTCATGGGAAGAACTAACACACGATCCTTTATCTGGGAGTAAGCTTGGTTGCTTCAAAGCAAAGCCACTGACTACCACCAAGCTTACTCCCGAGTAACGCGCGCCTTGGCACCAACCGTTTTTTCTTTATTAAAACCTCAGTATTCAGGTTAAATTGTCATGTTGGCACTTTGTGATAAATAAGTGGGTTTTGGGTTGCAGTTTGGGCACTTGGTCTTGAAAAGGTTTGCCATCACTGCTCTACCATGTGGAATTAATGCAACTGAAGAGACGGGGAGGGGGGTGGATGATGGAAAGGAAACGTGTGGAATGATTTCACAGAAAGTTACTGCTGGTCAGAGAGTAGTTAAGACTCTACCGAGTTGCTGTCAGGGTAGGCAATTCTGGCCATGCTAGACCAAGGGCTAGACTCAGTATAAGGCAGCTTCACGTGTATTCCATGCCCAGAAGTTGCTTCGGGTGATTTGTCTTGAAATAGAAAGGCAAGGTAAAAATTACCTAACTAAGGCTCATTCCGCACATGCAGAATAATGCACTTTCAAACTGCTTTCAGTGCTCTTTGAAGCTGGGCGGGATAGCAAAATCCACTTGCAAACAGTTGTGAAAGTGGTTTGAAAATGCATTATTTTGTGTGTGCGGAAGGGGCCTAAATCTCTCTGGCTCAGGTGTCTCCATCACCCACTTTGAAAGAACAGGAGGTCAGATTCTCTGGAATTAAAAAAAAGTCTGATTATTTCAGACATGCCTGTGGAGTTCTGGTTCCTTAGAAAACTTCCCGTGCGTGAAGCTTCAAATAGTTTATTGCCGATCAGTCAATACAGAGGACCACGTTTGTGTCAAGCCCCTACTCCGTGCACCACTGGCTTCCCATTAAAAAACCCACAAAAAACCCTAACCGAAGAATGTCTTGCTCACAACCTCCTCATTTTATAGATTTTGTTAAATAACATCTAATTCTGTTAGCATTTCTCACAAGGCAATCAACAGAAATCTCTCAGCTGGAAATACTGAAGTCACTAAAGTGACTCACCACTCCATTATCCCATTTTGCTTCTTTCCGTAACATTTCTATCATATTTTTTTTCCTGCCCTTCCTTCAAGGAGCTGGAGGCAAGATACATCGTTCCCCCTTCTGTCATTTTATCTTCACAACAACCCCACGAAGGAGGATGAAAAATGACAGGCCCAACCTTACCCAGACATTAGTAGATGAGCACAGATTTTAACCAAAGTCTCACTCATCTAACACCATCAGCACTGAGCAGCCCATATTCTCAACCGAACTGTTATATATTTTTGCACAAGTGATTTCCAAGGTTCTGGCAGCTGAGAGATAGCTTAGATATGCATTAACTCATACAGAGACACAGCAGGCAGCCTTTTCAGTTGAGGGTGCAGAGGAACCCTCTAATTACTTAATTAAGCCTGCACGCAACACAAGAACTACTCATCAGATAGCCCTTATCAGAAGGCTGCTAATGTGATACCAGGTAGGACACAACAATAACAACACATGTATTTAAGTGTGGTGAAATTATATCACCTTGCATCAAAAATGTTTTTAATGGGGAAGAAGAGCCAGACCTGGAAAGTTTTATGTATATAACTTCTCTCTATCCAATGAAGTTATAGATATAAATTCTCTATCCAATGTAGTCAGTGGGATATTTTATGTAACTTAGTCTTTCTGCCTGTCTCGTTCTTATCCTTCCTATTAGGTGCTCTGGGCAGCGTCCTTGTCTTTCCCTCTATTCACGTCGCACGGAGCAGCAGTGGCGTGGGAGGTTAAGAGCTCGTGTATCTAATCTGGAGGAACCGGGTTTGATTCCCAGCTCTGCCACCTGAGCTGTGGAGGCTTATCTGGGTGATCTTGGGCTAGTGACAGTTTTTCGGAGCTCTCTCAGCCCCACCTACCTCACAGGGTGTTTGTTGAGAGGGGGGAAGGGCAAGGAGATTGTAAGCCCCTTTGAGTCTCCTGCGGGAGAGAAAGGGGGGATATAAATCCAAACTCCTCCTCCTCCTCCTCCTCTTCTTCTTCTTCTTCTTCTTCTTCTTCTTCTTCTTCTTCTTCTTCTTCTTCTTCTTCTTCTTCTTCTTCTTCTTCTTCTTCTTCTTCTTCTTCTTCTTCTTCTTCTTCTTCTTCTTCTTAAGATTAAAAGGGAGGGAGCAAGCACCCCCAACCGCCCCCCCCCCCCGAGAGGTACCATACTCTCTTTCCCTTCGCTAAACCCAGTCCAAAATGTCATTTTAGAACTGGAGCCCTTCAGTTCTCCTATGCCTCCTAGAATGCCAGAGATGGCACATAAGCAAGAATGAACACAGCCCCCATTATCATAACTATGAAAATGACATCCGTTCTTGCAACACATCACTATTAGATACCATTCAGCCTTGTGTCTGTTTTTCCAGACCTGCCCTACAGCCCACACAGTATCCCTGTGAGAAATTGTATTTGTCAGGGGCAGATCAAAACGGATGATTCTGCCACAATCACCCACCACCTAACCCACCACAGGGTGTTCATATAGCTGGAAAAGGTTGACATGTGTTAGCTCTCAAGAACCCCCAGGGAATGTTCTGGCAAAAGTCTCCGCCAGAAAGGGGGGGAGAAAGAACAGCCAAGGGCTTCGTTTTCAGAGATGAAACTTTTAGATAAAGCCGTGATGAATAAGCTCGGGTGAACCCTGAGCAGCTGACGTAATTATGCGTCCTGTGCTCCGGAGGAGGAGACACTCTTATCTGTTTCGGCAGAGACACCTTTTCAATGCCTGCTTTGACAAGAGACACAGATTTGGCACATGCGGCAGGAGAGCCGCGGCGCTCTGCCAAGAACGAAATAATGTCAGTTTGCAACTGCTCTGCCAAGATAAATGGCATTCCTCAGTTCCTCCATCTGATGAGAATTAACAATTCTGAATGAGATCTCCGTCATAGGAACAAGGCATTCCCTGCTTGCGTGGAATCGGAGTGGTAACTTGGAGGAAAAAGAGGATGCTAGCCCATTTAACAAATGCACCATGTGGATCTCCAAGTCATTTACTCCATACCTGGATTTCACATTATGTTAATGATGTTCCCGGTCAAAGAGGAGCTCATTCATAGGGGTCAAACCCGCGGCCCTCCAGAGGTTATGGACTACAGTTCCCATCATCCCCTGCCAGCATCGTGGGAACTGTAGTCCATAACATCTGGAGGGCCGTGAGTTTGACACCTGTAATTCATAATCACAGAGAAGCTCTTTCCAGAAATCCTTCTTTGAAATTAGCCGCAAATTAGCCAGATGGCTTTTTCCCCCTTAGGGTCTCTTCTTAGGTCTGTTCAGGGTGGGACCACGACCCAATGGTAGAGTATCTGCTTTGCAGGCAGAACATCACAGGTTCAATTCCTGGCATCCCCTGTATTTTTCTCTCCCATTTGAACGGGGCCACTTGGCACACTACCTGTATTGCTTAATAAACCCTGTTCAAAGGAGAGCCATAATGCTCGCCAGGTTTAATGTTATGCCTTCTGCCTTGTTACATGGCAGATTTAATAAGCAAGAAAAGGCTAAAAGATTGTGCCCATGTAATGATGGCTCAGCTGAATCTCTGGCCCACCAATTACTACACTTTCTCAGATTCAAGGAAATCAGATCCAAGTATGTGAATCTTACTCCTTTACATTTACCCCATCTCCCCGATTTAATTAGATTACACTACTTGTTGGACAACCCTGATCCTTCTCTCTGTATGATAGTGGCAGACTTTCTCCTGGAAATTACTAAACGCCAGTAGATTTCCTTCGACTTGTATTGTATATACTTTTTAATCCGTTTTTTTATTATTGTTGTACTGTTGTCTATGCCAATAAAGGCTTGCTTCTTCTTAATTCCTGGCATCTCCAGTTAAAATAATCTACAGCCATGAAAGGGTCCAGAGGCCCTAGAGGGCAGTTGTCCAACAGAATAGAGTACTGACTAGGTCGAATCCCCACTTGAAATTTGCACGCAGATCCAAACCTGTTTGTTGTGAAACAGTGTCCTCTTCATCGGAGTTTCTCCCTCCCCACCACAGCAAGAACACAGCAAACACACCCTGCTGTAGAACTCTTAGCAATCCCCACTACCAGGTGAGCTTGCTTCACCGCTCTCCCCTGATTGGCTGGTGTGCCTTGATGGAGCGGGACCTTTTCCCACTGCGGAAACGTACATTGTAGGGGCGTGATAAAAAAAACCAATGTGCGAAAGTTTAACGTTTGACTGTTTAACTGTGTAAACAATTAACAAAGTTACACGTTTGACTGTTTAACATTTACTTTCCCTTCTTGGTCGAATCCCCACTACCGTCTTAGCCAGGTTTCAGAACACAAACTAACCAAATTTGAGGGACGACCTCCCCATTGCTTGTGTGACAGATTCTGTTTCTGGTGCTTGTTCTCCCCATTAATCCGTGTTCTGGCAGGACCTGGTTACAAGTGGCAGAGACTCCATTAACACGGTTCAGAGCTGATCCAAGGGGAGGGATGAGGGTTGAAACCCTGACTCGTTTCCCGCCCTGGAGCGTGATGCGGAATTCGGGCAACCAATCAGCTCTGCAATGCGCGCACAGCCTTTCCTTGGTTTCATTTTCGCTTTTGCGATCGGCCAGCAGAAGGGGACGCAAACGTTTAACTTTGAATTGTTAATGGTTTACACAGGTAACGAGTAACTGTTTGCACAGTTAAACAGTTAAACGTTAAACTTTTACATGCTGGGTTTTTTGATCACGCTCCTACAATGTACGTTTCCGCAGTGGGAAAAGGTCCCGCCCCATCAAGGCACGCCAGCCAATCAGGGTAGACCGGCAAAGCGAGCTCGCCTGGTAGTGGGGATTGCTAAGAGTTCTGCAACCGGATGTGTCTGCTGTGTGCTTGCTGCGGTGGGGAGGGAGAAACTCCGATGAAGAGGACACGGTTTCACCACGAACAGGTTTGGATCTGCGTGCAAATTTCAAGTGGGGATTTGACCCTTTCTGCTGGCCGATCGCAAAAGCGGAAACGAAACCAAGGAAAGGCTGCATGCACATCGCAGCGCTGATTGGTTGCCCGAATTCCGCTTCACACTCCAGGGCAGGAAACAAGTCAGGGTTTCAACCCGCATCCCTCCCCTCGCATCAGCTCTGAACCGTGTTAATGGGGTCTGTGCCACTTGCAACCAGGTCCTGCCGGAACACGGATTAACAGGGAGAACGAGCGCCAGAAACGGAATCTGCCACGCAAGCAATGGGGAGGTCGTCCCTCAAACCTGGTTAGTTTGTGTTCTGAAACCTGGCTAAGACGGTAGTGGGGATTCGACCTATGGCAGAGCAAGGATCTGATTCTGTTTAAAGCAGCGTCAGGCATTCATAACCTTCCCTCATCTGTGCTTCAGCATACCCATGCAGTTTTAACACTAAAGGCTTAGGCGGGGAGACTCTCCTAGCAAGAGCCACCCACCGAAGAACACACATACCTCCCTGCATCCCAATAATCTATCTTTATGTCTGGAACATTGTTTATTCTGCCGAGAAGCAGGAGTTGAAGGAACTTGGGGCAGTGTACGCGGCTCAGCTTTTCCATTATAGCTCACAACTAGAGCCCTGGCTCTCATTTCCTGCTACCGCTCCTGTGGGTAGTGGGGGAAAAAATAATCTGCAAACAATTGATGTTAGGAGACGTCATGAAGAGGAACCACTTTTCTCCCTCCAGCCTGCTGATTCATATGGCGTGAAGCAGGAAAGTGGTGCAGTTTTAACTGTTTTCGTTCAAGCCTGAAAAATATCTGCCTCAGTCAGAGCCGGAATGGTGTAGTGGTTAAGAGCAGCACACCCTAATCTGGATTGATTCCCCGTGCCTCCACACGGGAGGTGGTGGATTCAAATATGGCGGACCAGGTTTATTTCTCCGCTCCTCCATATGCAGCCTGCTGGGTGACCTTCAGCTAATCACAGTTCTCTCAAAACTCTCTCAGCCCCATCTACTTCCAGCAGTGGCGTAGGGGTTAAGAGCTCTTGTATCTAATCTGGAGGAACTGCGTTTGATTCCCCGCTCTGCCGCCTGAGCTGTGGAGGCTTATCTGGGGAATTCAGATTAGCCTGTGCACTCCCACACACGCCAGCTGGGTGACCTTGGGCTTCTCACAGCTTCTCGGAGCTCTCTCAGCCCCACCTACCTCACAGGGTGTTTGTTGTGAGGGGGGAAGGGCAAGGAGATTGTCAGCCTCTTTGAGTCTCCTACAGGAGAGAAAGGGGGTATATACATCCAAACTCTTCTTCTCTTCTTCCCAAGGTGTCTGTTGTGAGGAGGGAAAGGGAAGGGATTTGTAAGCTGCTTTGAAACTCCTTACAGGAGAGAAAAGCATGGTACAAATCCAAACTCTTCTTCTTCATGCCTATTTTCTGTCAAATTTATGGGCCAAACAACACATTACAGTGTTCCGCTGGTAGGGTCTGGGTTCCTAACCTGGCTTTCTAGTGAGCAACCATTCTAGCTATCTCTTCCTATCCAAGAGGTTAAAGTTTGGGCATACTGTCAAACCCCAGATCCCATCCACAGCTTTCCCACTGTTGCAATAGAGTGACAAGTAGCCCTATCATAACTTTGCTCATCAGAAACTATTACCAGAAGGTCCTGTTTATGAGTAACTAACAGAACAGTCCTAAGTAGAGTTACACCCTTCTAATTCCACTGACTTCAATTGACTTAGGATATAACTCTGTTCAGAAATGTGTGGCTAATTACAGATAGAGAAAGGATCATTGAGATTTACTCCCTTAATGGTTCTGAAGCAAATCAACAAAAGAGGATTAAGGAGCTCAATGTCAAACGCGCTTGATGTGAAAGTGCGGATCAATTCCAGATCCTGGCTTGGGCCTACCAGAGTACTAACATGGATGGTAGGACTTCCACCTCCCTTTTTCTGCAGCTCAAATGAAGAAGACGAGTTGGTTTTCATGCCCCACTTCTCTCTACCTTAAGGAGTCTCAAAGGGGCTTACAACTGCCTTCTCTTCCCCTCTCATAAGGCACCTTGTGAGGTAGATGGGACCAGGCCAGCTGTGGGATTCAAATAATTTAACAACCGGTTCTCTGCTCTGTGAACCCTGACCTGGTTGCACCCTCAAGCCTCCAAGAATTTCTCAACCTACACCACAATGCAGAGGGAATGCTCACAACTGTTTTGGGGGGTATGCCAAAAAAATCTGTGTTTGCAGGGGTGCGCAGGGAGGGAGAGCGGGCTCAAGTAAACTGCTCCTCCACCCGAAGCGAACATGCAAATGCAGATTCCATTTGTGTGTGTTCCTTCACCTTGATTTGGGCACTGGCTTCCTGAACTTTGCCAGTCACGAGGAAGGAGAGTATGCACGGGCTCTTCTTCCACGCACAGCCACCATGATCACGAACAGGTGATCATGCAGAGGCACAGGGCTGGGACAGAGAGCCTGTGCCTGCTGTCATTTTCCATGTGTTCAGTCCACAATAGGGTTATCAGTTGCAGGTTGGAAATGCCTGAGGAAGGCGGGGTTTGGGGGAGGGAGGGACCTCAACAGGGTAGAAGACCTTAAAGTCCCCTTCCAAAGAGGCCATTTTCTCCAGATCTCTGTCACATGGAGTTCAGCTGTAATAGTGGGAGATCTCCAGCCACCACCTGGAGGTTGGTAACCCTAGTCAGTGCCCTGAGAATTTGCGTGTACAGGCAGTGGTGGGATCCAAAAATTTTCGTAACAGGTTCCCATGGTGGTGGGATTCAAACTGTGGCGTAGCGCCAATGGGGCAGGGCGGGGCACGACGGGGGCGTGGTTGGACATTCCTGGCCAGGGCTGTGGCAAGGACGCAGCTGCTGCGCCGGTCCTTGGGCGGGAAACGAATGCACGCAGGCGCAGGCTGCCACGCACGCTGGTGCACCTCCTGCTAGACTGCTTCAAGTTCTGCACGCTACTGCTGAGAGGAGGGGCGTAACTAAGGCAAAAATCAGGTGGCAAAATCACCCATTAGTAACCCCCTCTCAGCACACACAAACAATTAGTAACCTGCTCTCGGGAACCTGTGAGAACCTGCTGGATCCCACCTCTATGTACAGGCCTAAAGTTAATCCCACTGCAGCAGTGGCGTAGGAGGTTAAGAGCTCGTGTATCTAATCTGGAGGAACTGCGTTTGATTCCCAGCTCTGCTGCCTGAGCTGTGGAGGCTTATCTGGGGAATTCAGATCAGCCTGTACACTCCCACCCACGCCAGCTGGGTGACCTTGGGCTAGTCACAGCTTCTCAGAGCTCTCTCAGCCCCACCTACCTCACAGGGTGTCTGTTGTGAGGGGGGAAGGGCAAGGAGATTGTCAGCCTGTTTGAGTCTCCTGCAGGAGAGAAAGGGGGGGGATATAAATCCAAACTCTTCTTCTTCTTCTTCTTCTTCTGCAGAGAAAAGGAGGGACAAATAAAGTTAACCTCCCCTTGCAATTAGAAAAAATAACAGACTAGAGACAAAGCTGGGACATTTTTCCCTGATGCCCTAGTTTTCTCTCTTCAGGAATTATATTATGTGATGGAGCATTAAAAAATGGTACACCCCACCCGAGTCAGAAATGGCACATTGTGCCACAGTCCCTCTAACCACCTTGTGCTTCTATATGTACAGATGCAGTCTTGCTTTCTCTCACGGGCTCCTAATCCTTCTCAATCTGTTTACCTCTTTGAGAATGAGTCAAATCCACAAAAATGATGATTTCTGTGCAATGACTCACCCATCATTTATGGCATTATTGGCCCGTGCAAATTGGTCAGCCGCAGTCGCGGGCGTTGACATTGCTGTAAGCTGCAACTACACAAGCAAACAGATTGAAGCAGTGAGCCACCTTGCTCTGTGCTCTGTTACCTGGGTGACCCTGGAGATAGGGGCTGACCTCCCTTTCCCCGGGGCCTGGTATTCAAACATAATTTGCTTCGGCTCATTGTGCCTTCATTTGACTATCAGGCTTAATAACTATAGATGCACTTGCAATAATTTTAAAAGCATCTTAAAGCACAGCTATTCATTATCCTCTTGATGTGAGATACTGCCCATTTCCGCACAGACCTCTGAAAACGTTTTGCAAACGTTCGCAAAACGTTTTCAAAACCCTCCATTTGTTCACACTCACCCCCTCGAAAACACTTCCCAGTCACCATTTTGTGGTCATCCTGTGGTTTTTTTTTCAGACTTGCGGATTCGATGCTACGATGCTTGCAAGCAGAGGTGGGTTCCAGCAGGTTCTCACAGGTTCCCTTGGGAGTATACGACAACTAGCATCAGCCAGCTGACGATGATAAAAATGCATAGGTGCTGCATGAGAGTCACAAACTGCTTTAAAGTGCCTGAAATGCTTTTTGAGGAGGAGGCTTATGTGGCTTTAAATCTTCTCCTTTTGTTGTCTTGAGTCCCCTCATATTTGGCTTCCAAACCCATGCTTTAGTCGAGCTACTTAGACTGGTCTGACTAAAGATGGGCCTTAGTTCACTGCAGAAATGCATTCGTTGGTTGACAATAATAGGTGAGCGTTCTACTACTTTCCCACCAGTTCACACAACGATAAGCATGTCTGCAATGAGTAATCAAAAGAATTCCTACAGCAGGAACTATAAAATTTTGCTTCTGTGTACGTATAAGTGGGAGGAGTACGAGAACGGGATGGAATGCCTCCCAAGTTTAGCATTGAGCAAAGAATTGCATATACAAATAGGAAAGTGTTCAGGTTTAATGTGTGTGTGGTGACAGGGATGGTGGAGAAAGCTGGCTGAGGAAAGCTTTTCTGGGACTCCTTGCAGATTCGTAGAGGAATCAATAAAAAGCAGAGGATGGAAGAAAAACTGAGGTGAAATGAGATCTGTTTTGAAATCTACTTCATGAGGGCACCAGTGATAATGAATGGAAGCAAGGAATTTATTCAATGTGTATCACTCATATATATGGAACAGCAACAATACACTATAGCACCAGGTTAATATTTGGCTTCATTACCACCAGAGGTGGGATCCAGCAGGTTCTCACAGGTTCCCGAGAGTAGGTTACTAATTATTTGTGTGTGCCGAGAGGGGGCTACTAATTGGTGATTTTGCCACATGATTTTTGCCTTAGTTACGCCCCTCCTCTCAGCAGTAGCGCACAGAACTTGAAGCAGTCTAGCAGGAGGTGTACCGGCGTGCGTGGCAGCCTGCGCCTGCGTGCATTCGTTTCCCGCCCAAGGACCGGCGCAGTGACTGCGTCCTTGCCACACCCACCGGAATGCCCCACCCCCGGAATGCCCGGCCACGCCCCTTTCGTGCCCCGCCCAGCCCCAATGGCGCTACGCCACAGTTTGAATCCCACCACCATGGGAACCTGTTACTAAAATTTTTGGATCCCACCACTGATTACCACACATATCATATAAAGGTAGCGGCCATAACTAGAATCCTTTTCAGATGTTCTTCAACAGGGCATCAAACCACACAAACCAGTTATGCAGACCACCCATAAACCTCACAATATGTGTGGTTGCCATTTTGTCCAAAATGGGCATTGCATAAGCCAAAATGGTGAGTACGCATATAGAGAGGATTATGGGGACTCCCAGCTCATGCAGTTGAATCCTTCCAACCGTACCATCTAAAAAGGCTTAGAGCAAGAGGTTCAAGCCAGTGTTTCAGATATTGTTACAGAGGTCATAATCACAGCAGGATTATAAAACTACAGAAAAAACAAGATCAATTTAAAACACCGTAAATCCATCTTCACTGCAAATATACAGTCAGCAGAATTCAAACCATCAAGATTTAAAACAACAGCACCACACTAAACTTAAAATATGAACAACCAAAAGTTTGGATAAACAGGACAGCCTTCAGTTTAAATGGCATGAAGAGAATACTTCCTAGGACAGGAAGAAATTCAATAGGTGGTACAGTATCTCAGGCCCTTTCCCCACTCACCGTTTGCTGCGCGCTAATCTCCCCGAGTAGCGCGGGGTCCACCTGCACTCCAAATTCACTCGCCAGGCGGCTTTTAAACAACGCACGCCGCTACTCTGCTGCAAGTTCTTGCGCCTCAGCGTGCGGTAATTCCTGGCTGCTCTATGATTCCCCGCGAAGGAGCGCTGAGGCAGTGGGGAAGTCCGTGGAACACTTTTACACCTCAAGCTAGCTTAAAAAAAAAGGTCCTGCACCAGACGATACCGACATCATTTTAAAAGTGGGGAAACGGCCTCAGAAAAAGTCCAGTGGTGGGATTCAGCAGGTTCACACCACTTCGGCAGAACCGGTTGTTAAAATGGTGCTTGTAAACAACCAGTTCTTAAATTATTTGAATCCCGCTACTGAAAAGGTCTTATCTCTGGCGGATTCACCCACCCATTTAACTGTATCCAGAGAAGGGCCTTTTCTAAAGACAATCTCCACAGGCAGTCAGGTTCATATTGTATAGCCCTTGCCTCTGCGTACATAGATACAGATGAAAAAAGATGGATGCTCTATTCCTTTGTACGTTTCCGATTAATCATCCATGCTGTACATCTCAGCTAACGTGGGCGGATAAAAATACATTAGAAAATGTTGTCTACGTGTAATGTATTACTAAGACAAAGGTAGTTAAGATATGTCTCACAAGGCACGCAGACCCAGAAAAGAACCAAAGTTTCCTCAGTCTGAAATACTGGTTAGGTCCATAAATGGCTTGTTTGAACAGGGTGGGGATTTTGTTCATTTTTTGTAATAGGAGAGAGATTTGTAGTTGAATGACTATAGTGGGGTTGGAAATCATGAGCCTCAATCTGGGTCTGAGTGAAAAACGACAGTTTTCAATTTTATTTAAAATTATTCAAGCATTTGGTAGCTGCGGCTTCTAACCCCTTGGCAGATTATGACTCAACCAGTTTTGTGCTTGCAGCTGTAACCGCATCAACCACGTTGTTTGGATTTGGAGGTTTAACCTTCTGGCCCTTTGAGATATCCAAAACCATATCATACAATGAGGGTGCTTGCAAGATTAATCCAAGCCAGTTATATAAAAGCCTGCAATATATGAGTTGCCATCTCCTATGACTGACCAACTTTTCAGTTCTGCTCATGTGTTGGCCCACTTCTGAGGAAAAGTGTCTGGGTAAACTGCAATGGGTTCTGGGAGTTCTGAGCTTCTTGGCTGATGGCTCCATGTAAGTTTCCCCAGTGGGGGAAACAGTGTTCCTCTGGGTCAATTTCAGCTAAGGAAAATGGCACTGGGGGTGACACATCTGACTGAAAATCCTTGTGGCAGTTGCCTCTCTGATGCTGGGCTTGGTGTTTGCTTGTAAGTTTTTCATCAGAGTCCTCTGTTGTGATTGTGGCTCTTTGATCAGCTGCTTCATTCATAGAACTGGCCCAAAATATCCCAGTGCTTAAATTTATATTATGTACAAGATGCTGGGCCCCCTGCCTCCCCTCCCTTGCATGCCACCCCTCACTCTCTCCCCTCTCTCACTTCTCTTCCCTTGCATGCCTCCCCCTCCATCCCTTTCCTCTCCCTCCCTCTCTTCCCTTGCATGCCACCCCTCCCGCTCCCTCCCTTCCCTCTCCCTCGTGTGTATGTGTTTCACTTCCACTCGAGTTACTGCCTATGTACTGTTTCCACTGCTCATATCTGGCCATCTGAGTGAACATTCTAAGCAGCACGAACATTCTAAGAGTGACAGTTACACACAGGCAACTGCATGTCCTTCCACTCATGGGAGCGCCAGGAAAAAAGGCGTTTTACCTGGGCCAGGTGTGAAATTTCAGGTATGTGAACATCAAAAAACACTCTCGCCTGGCTGACTATAGTGGCTGGGAATTTTCAGAGGAATTGGTCCAGCAGTTACTGAGTTATACTATCATCCACAAAAACACTGTTAGCTTTTTATATAGAGAGATTGATTGATTTACAATATGTATACCCTTATCAGAGCGGCTGATAAATTTAAAATGTACACAATAAAAACATATCTTACAAACCATTAAAACCAAACAAGAACACATCATTTAGATCAAAGCTAAAATACCTATACAAAAACATTTTTTAAAAGCAATTAAAATATGGATCAGGAAGGAAGGATCATCGAGGGAATGCTGGACAAAGCCAACACCAACACCAAATCATCACCTACTAGTGGAAGATAGCAACAGAACGGGACAGGCAAGTCTGTATAGTGAGGAAGTTTCAGAGTTCTGGAGCCACGATCAAAAAGGCCCTTTCCTAGGTTGCCACCCTCCCAATCTCAGAACTTCTCCCCAGTGGTCTAGACCAAGTGTCCTTGCACTCTGCAACAGAAAGCCATGTTTTTATCCATGGTTGACAGGTACACGGAAAGATATCGGAGGGCTCCATGGTTTCCAAAGGTGCCGTGTTGGGAATCTTAGAAGAAAGGGATGGTAACATACCACCAACACCCATTAAGAAGTGAAATTTGCCATACACAATGGGGCAATTGCTAGTGGAGATTCACTGTGACCTGGATTAGCAAAAAGCGTTAAATTTTGAGTTTTGGTTAAGCTATGTTTCCTGTAAAGTAAGCTTCAGATAAAGTGGTGCGTGGGTAATCAGTAAACTAAATTAGGTAGAGGGCTTGAAAGATGTTTCTGTGCAAGTGTCAGTAAAGTTAAAAGGGGTATATGTTGGTAATTTGTTTCCTTGGGATATTGGGACACATATAGGGAACTAGTGGGGCCCGGCCACGCGTTGCTGTGGCTTATTGTGGTGAAATGGTAAAGGAACAGTAGCAGCAAATCAATTGCAGAGGCCAGCAGTACGTGCTCATGCAAACACGCAACCTGATACTGTGCGATGTCATCAGGGGTGTAACGAGGCAGCCCTGGGCAAACTGTAGCCCTGGGCAAAACCTGAGTTGGATGCCCCCCCCCCCCCATGGGCGGCCACTCCACCACGACCAAATTTTTTTGCACCAGTGACATTACGCCTGCAGGGCATTTTTAGACATATCAGCACCAATATTTCAGCATATCATCAGGAGACTGTCCTTATGCTACTTGCCAAGTTTGGTGAGGTTTGGTTCAAGGAGTCCAAAGTTATGGACTCCCAAAGGAGCGAAGGAGATGGGGGCTACCCTTTTGAGGGTCCATAACTTTGGACCCCCTGAACCAAACTGCACCAAACTACACCAAACCAATGACTGGTGCCATCACAACAGTCTCCAGATGATACCCAGAAATTTTGGTGCTGGATATCGTATCCAATAATGCCCTCCCTGCAAGAACATCACGAAATTTGCCCAAGAATCTTTGTTCTGCATTGAGTTTTCTGCATTGCTGTCAATGGGGGTTGCAGGCTGGGGAGCACATTTCTGAAGGCACAGTCTGAAAACTCTCAATGGTACCAGACTGCTCCTAATCGATTCCCCTTAAAAGTTTGGTGCAGTTTGGTTCAGGGGGGCCAAAGTTATGGACCCTCAAAACTGTAGCCCCATCTCCTATTAGCTCCCATTGGAAACAATGGGGGATAGGGGCACCCCCTTTGGGAGTCCATAACTTTGGAATCCCTGAATCAAACCTCACCAAACTTGGGGCCCTGGGGTATCATTGGCAAGGACAGGCCTCCTGGATGATATCAGCTGAAATTTTGGTGCTGCTAGCCTAACAACTGCACCCCCTGCAGGCCAAAAATGGAAACCACTAAAAATACCCAAAAACGAACCCAGCATTTTGATGCCCTCCACAAGGTGATGCCCTGGGCAGCTGCCCACCTTGCCCAATGGGCATTATGCCAGTGGATGTCATTGATGTGTGTGCCCGCATTCCTTGTGGGGGGGAATGGAAAGGCACACCTCCCACACATCTAGGCTGGCTGGTCATGATCCTTTGCCTGGGAGTAAGTTTGGTTGGTGGCAATGGGTGTCGCTTTTAGGAAACCCTCTGAGGGGTGCGATGCCGCCATTCAAAGTATGTCACGGTTGCTGTACCAAGCTTACTCCTGGTTTTCTTAACTGTAACCGCAGTATTCAGGGAATCTAGGGTACCTGGCCCCTCCCTTGCATGCCACCCCTCACTGTCTCCCCTCTCTTACTTCTCTTCCCTTGCATGCCTCCCCCTCCAGCCCTTTCCTCTCCCTCCCTCTCTTCCCTTGCATACCACCCCTCCCTCCCTCCCTCCCTCCCTCTCCCTCCCTTCCCTCTCCCTCGTGTGTATGTGTTTCACTTCCACTCGAGTTACTGCCTATGTACTATTTTCACTGCTCATATCTGGCCATCTGAGTGAACATTCTAAGCAGCACGAACATTCTAAGGGTGACAGTTAGACACAGGCAGCTGCATGTCCTTCACCAGGGAGCGTCAGGAAAAAGGCGTTTTACCTGGGCCAGGTATGAAATTTCAGGTATGTGAACATCAAAAAACACTCTCGCCTGGCTGACTACAGTGGCTGGGAATTTTCAGAGGAATTGGTCCAGCAGTTACTGAGTTATACTATCATCAACAAAAACACTGTTAGCTTTATATATAGATAGATAGGTGGCAGTAAAGTGTGGTCCCTAGTCTTACTAAAATGGTTACTGTGCATCAGTTAAATACATAGTGATAATTAGAAGTTCAGCCATTAAATTAACAGTGGGGGAAAGGACTGTGTTTATTAACTTGGCTAAGACTCATCAGGCTGCTAGTAGTGGTAACTTTAATTGTAGTCCTCTGGTTAGGAGGCATGTTCAGCTGTAGGTGCGTGTATAATTAGTATCAGCCAAGCGGAAAAGTTAGGAGGATATTCTTGTGAGCAATTCTGAAGAAGCTCGTATAGGATTTCAAGGAGGTTTGATGAGGAGTCCTGTAGGGATTGCAGCGGAGTAGGCAATTAGGGATTTGGGGGTCTCTTTGCCATAGACAAGTACAGTTTGTTACAGCAATGCTTTAATTATGGAAATGGATTTTTATTAAAGGTTATATTTTTAAAGCAATTAGGATATAGGTCCCTGGCCTGAGCCACTGGGTCTTCCCCATGCATTTTTTAGACATTAAAGACCAATGAATATTGATCCCCACCTATGGCCTTTTCCACATGCTTCGTTTATCCCATATGAAAGGTTTTTTCGATCCCATCATTGGGCACAAAGTTTGTCTGCACTCTCCTCCTCCAAACAGCTGTCACAATATCATTCATTGTGTGGCGGATGCACCCCCTTTCCCTCATAATTTTTTTTCATACTTATTTTCTAATGAAAATGCATTAATCCGATAATTTAAAAAAGAAAAGAAAGAAAGAAGCAAAAAAAGGAGAACACAAAAAAGAAGAAGCAAAAAAAAGGAGAAACAAAAAAAGGAGCTAAGTGTAAAGAAGGAAAAGAGTGTGACGGGGTGGGGAGAGGTGAGGTGAGGTGAGGTGAGGTGAGGGAAAATAATAAACCAAGCACCAAAGGGGAGGTTGGGAGACTGCAGAAGGGACATGGATAATGGCCCAGCTTTTTGACAGGAAAGATCTAATAATTATGATTGCGCTGGTAAGGAAAACTAGCTTGGAAATTTTTGCAGGAAAACAACGGGTTAAAAATATTGATCAAAACTCCAAAGGAAAATGTGGTTGGAAATGTTTCGGCACCCAAACAGGGGAACATAGATATGGAAGTCCTCAGGGGGGGGAAGTAGCATTAGGCCGTTTTTTGACGGCGAAATTGCACCGGTATGAGCACGGGAAATATACCTGTGCATTCATGAATTCCTCATGGCTCCCAGAGCTGCAGCATGTCTGCCCCGGTGTGGCTCCGGCGCCGCCCCACAGTATTGCCTTTGCTGCACGAATTTCAGAAATCGCTAGCAAGGTGGTACTTTTTAAATACCCCTGTGTGACCCCTCTGCTGTGAAAAAACCGCAGGAGCAGATCTGGGGCAGAACTACTGTGTTTTTCCCACCTTGCTGTTCTGGTCCGCCCAACGCCTTCCTTGCCGAAAGTGTGAGCTGGAAATGCAAATGGCAAAGATGGGGGGGGGGGGGCTTTGATCACATTAAGCAGAGGTTTGTGTCCACCCCAAAGAGGGAGGGGGCGAGGATGGGGAGGGAGAAAAGTCTGATGTTTGAGAAGTGAATGACAAAATTATGTCTGTCGGCATTGCAGGAATGTGGCGAGGGGGAGTCTCTCCCCGCCCCTCCTGGGAGTCTTTCATTGCAGCCCTTGCAGAAGGGCTCCCCCCCCGCAGCTCACACGCTTTCCTCCCATCCTGCCTGGGAAAGGCAGACTTCGTTGCTCTTCGTTCCCCCTTTCCCCCGTTTTTCTTTCCAAATCCACGGTTTCTCCTTCCGTGGAAGTGAATGGGGGAGAATGACGCCATTTGTGTGACACAACCAGCGGCCAATCCGAATGCGGGAAATGGAGGTTCTCCATGCATGCGCGGAATAGATTGTGGGGCAAATGAAAAAGCCCTGTGCCTATGAAGGAAGAGTTGGAGCAGCGCAGGGGCAGAAGTGGGGATCCGTGTGGAATCACAGACCAGGGCAAAATTGCCCCGGTACATAAGATCCCGAGTCCACCCAGGTGCAATTTCGTCATGAAAAAATGGCCTTAGTGGGCTGGATTTGAGGTAAACGACTTGTGCGGGAAAGGCCTCTGATTGCTACATATAACCAGACAAGTGTTTTCTTGTGGCTAGGTCAGGGGTCTGCAACCCGCGGCTCTAGAGCCGCATGCGGCTCTTTCAGCCTTGTACTGTGGCTCCGCGGGGCCTGGAGGTCAGAGGGTAGCATGGGCATGTTCCTCCAGCCCTCCAGAGCAGCAATGGAAGGGAAGGTGAATGGAGGGGCCGAACCGGAGGTGACTAGGTGCGGAGCAGCCTCTTCGGCTTGGTAGATCTTCGGGGCCGTGGGAAAACAGGTCCAAATGGCTCTTTGTGTGATAAAGGTTGCCGACCCCTGGGCTAGGTCTATTGCACTAGGAATGGGAGATCCTAGTTCAAATCCTCTCTAAGCCATAAATCTCACTAACTGACCTTGGATCAGTGTGATGGCCCCCGTGGGAAGGGCATGTCAAACAGTTGTCTTTGTATGACAAAGTAACAGGCACAAGTGAGTAGTGTCAGTCCATTTATTTTGGATTCCAGATTACGATTAAGGTCACTGCAAGACATCAGGATGTCCAGTCTCCCATTACAGTGGGAGACGTCTATCCCCCCCAGCTCTGACCTCCTGTTGTTGCCTGGTGTGCAACACAAGAAAATGGTGGGGAAACTGATGTCACAGTGATGCTGTGATGTCACTTCCAGCATGAACCCAGAAGTGATATCAGTGATTCAGAGCAATGCTCTGTTGTTGCTTCTGGGCTCATGATGCAAATGACATTTCAGAACTGCTGCAACATCTGTCCTCACCCTTTGAAACTCCCAACGGGGTTTGGCAACCTGCTCCAACCTCCCCTGCCTCTTGTTCTCTCACACGCTTTCTGCTCTTTCATACCCAGCTAACCTCTCTCCCTCTCAGGTGTTCCAAACCATCATCTACCCCACCATTAGGGCTGTCAGACCTGTCTGGTCACCAGAAGTGTTACCACAGAGTAACGTGTTTACTAATAGTTAGCTAATAAGCTTAAGCCGACAAGGACTTATTAAATAAATCATTTTTATTCCGGACCCTCAGAGGGTCTGTTTTAGAATCAGAGGAGTCGCCCTGAGTATACAAAAGTCACAGTTCTTATAGGATAAAGACAGCTGATGCATCATAAATGTTGCAAAGCCAAACCCTGTCAATTCATGACGTTTCAATATTCCCATCATGGCGATACATTGTTAAATAGCATTCTTAAGAATATAGTTTCTCACATGGCTTGACTCTCTTTCTTTGCTTTAATTCTGCTTTGTCAGTTATTTTTCTACACACACACTTCTCTCTCAGCTCATTGCTAAGTAAAAGTATCTTTTCTTTGGAATGTGGGAAGAGACAATAGGGGCTGTTTTGGAAAGCAAAGTACCTTTTGCTATTTCTGAGCCATAATTCTTAACACTAAAATGTCTTCAAGAAAACTTGCTTAAGTTACATATAAGTATACTTCAGTTGAAATAATCATTTAAATGCTTTATTTCTATTTTCTATATCTCGGGGTCCGTGCTTAAGTTGAAGATATTATTTTCTATGAGCCTTTTACTTGCACACAAGCATTAAAAAAGTATCTTTTTTCTGGAATGCAGGAACATTGAATGCTTTTTTTTCTTTAACAAAGACACTAATTCTTTTTCATGATTTCTGTGAAAATGACTTTAAGCTGTATTTCTGCCAGAATCTTTTTCTCTCCATTATTTTCCTAAATAATGGGGAGAAGGAAGAAATAACCTTCTGGTAAATCTAAAATCATTTCCTTTTTCTCTTTCTCTCTCTTTCTCTCTCTTTCTCTCACTTTCTACCACTTTCTATTTCCTTCTTACTTTCACTCTTTTCCTTCTGTGCCTACAGAAGGAGATCGGAGGGAAGAGCAAAGCAGATGGGGTGATATCTCTTCGGAGGAAACACAGAAGGGATGCCATGCTTCTCTAGGAATCAATGGAAACTCTGTGGTACAGCCATCGATTCCTTAAGACACGTGATGTAGCTTCTGCCTTTCCCCAGAAATGATATCATGGCATCAGTCTGATAGCTTAAAACAGAAATTCCTCCCACTGCCACACAGAGCTGGCATTCCTAATAACCGTGCCCCACATAGATGAAGCAGATAACAACTGGATAGATAGTAGATATCCACACTGTTCATACCACGATAAGAACGTAAGGAAAACCTTGCTGGTAATGTTGTCAAGAGGCTTGGGAAAAAAAATTCCTATTCTTTTAATATAAGCCTAATGGGATTTTATTTTCTCAGGTGATGTTATTTATCGTCATGTCATTAAAAGCTTCAAACTGCCCATTTCCGCACATTGAACCACTACCCTGTTTCCCCGAATATAAGACATCCCCGGAAAATAAGACGTAGTAGAGGTTTTGCTGAAGTGCAAAATATAAGGCATCCCCCAAAAGTAAGCCGTAGCAAAGTTTTTGTTTGGAAGCATGCCCGACAAACAGAACACAGAAATATAAGACATCCCCTGAAAATAAGACATAGCGCATCTTTGGGAGCAAAAATTAATATAAGACACTGTCTTATATTCGGGGAAACATGGTATTAAAGGGAGATGACATTTTCTCTGGGCCTGTTGACAATCTGTCTTTGGTTTGGTCGTGTTAGGTCTCGACCCTTGAATCAATAAAAGAACTCTGGATTGTTAATCAGTAGTATTTATTGGAAGGCAAAAAAGCACCCAGCTTGCAAGAAGCCAGATCTGACGAATCTGGCTTTTGCTCCTTTATTCAGAAACAATCCCCCCCCCTTCCAGTTTTCCCAAAGTATGCGAGAAAGAGTTATTTCGGTCAATGACGGGTAGAGATTTAGCCACCTAATCTTCCACCCCCACGAGTCAACAGAGCCATCCCGTTTCCTACGGGAGGGGAAAATGTTCGGGTCCACTTGCAAACTAGTTATCTACAAAGTGTGTAAAACACGGAGGAGAGATCAAGGAGAGAATGTCCCATTGCAGAGGTGGTAACATATAGCAGACTGGGAACATATATCTCGTAGTAGTTACTTCGACAGGAATGCATTTCAATCAACCAGATACAATCAAGCTACATTGGTTTAGGAATGCACCTGAATCAACCAGCTGCCATTCCTGACAGATCACCCAGATGCTTCTAGGAAGCACGCCAGCTGGATGTGAAGGCAATGGGTCTCCTCAGATACTCTTTCTCCTGAGCAACTGATATTCGCGGCCCTCTTCCTCTGAGCATAGAGTCCAGTGATAGCGAACCTTTTCGAGACGGAGTGCCCAAATTGGAACCCAAAACCCACTTATTTATCACAAAGTGCCAACATGACAATTTAACCTGAATACTGAGGTTTTAGTTTAGAAAAAAACGTTTGGCTCTGAGGCATGCATTACTCGGGAGTAAGCTTGGCGGTTGTCGGTGGCTTTGCTTTGAAGCAACCGGGCAACTCTTCCAATGGGTGAATCACGACCCTAGGAGGGTTTACTCAGAAGCAAGCCCCATTGCCAGCAACTGAGCTTACTCCCAGGTAAAGGATCATGCTTTAGTTCTTTGCATGAAAATCAGTGGGGTTTAACAGCGCTTAAGAGGCTTACTTATACTGCTTCCCCAAAACTAGGTCTTAGGCTTAATGCTAATAATTGATCCCAGCGGCCCAGGCCAGCCTAGATGTGAGGGGGGCACTGTTTGTGCGTGCCCACAGAGAGGGCTCTGAGTGCCACCTCTGGCACCCGTGCCATAGGTTCGCCACCACTGGCATAGAGGTTTCAAAAGCTGCTACAGCTATCGTTCCATTACATCTATCCTCCATGGATTTGCCTAACAGTACTCACCTTTAAACCCATGTGAGCGAGTGGCCCCCTCCATATCTTGTGGCAATTAATGGGTTATTGGTTCACGATGAACCGGTAAAACTCTGGTTGGCTAAGGTGAAGCAACATTATTGTGACATGATACCCTTGGTTGGGGAGGGAGAAAACATCAATTAGCCAGAGCCTGCTGGGATGTTAAAATAAGGCCACTTTATGAATAGCTATAATGACAGAGCCTCTCCTAGCATCCGATGGACTAATGAAGGTATTGTGTCATAAGTATTTGTGAGCTACGGCCCACTTCATCGACTGCTCATTAATAGTAATAGCAGCCTGCTAGAGGGCAAAATAAATGCAGGCCTGTGATTAGAATCCAATTGCATGTTACATGGGAGATCCACAATATGGATAATTTCTTTTCATATTAAAAATTTCTTTTCATATTAAAAAACCAATTTGGATTGGGGCTGCAGTGATAGGAGACAGTTCCTTTCCCCCACCCCAGTAGAAACTGTCCCATTCTCTCTCTTCTCCCAACCCTAAGCTGTCCATTAGCCTCAGCGAGAAGCAAAAACAGGTGTCCAATTTGTATTTATCTTTCCCACATTGAAAGGGAGAATAGCATTTTGGTGGAGGGGCTGGCTCTATGGTAGAATATTTATTTTGTATGCAGAAGGTCCTACGTTAAATCCCAGACATCTCCAGTTAAAGGGATCAGGTGCTAGTCAGTATTGATCTTGAAAGACCCATGGCCTGACTCAGTAGACGGCAGCTTCATGAGTTCGATACCAGCTAAGGGAAACGGGGCAAGAATGTCTGTCAGGAAAATGGTGACGCCTCTTCCTCTGTACGGATGCCTCCTTCCAAGCCACCTTTCTCCCTTTTGGCTGCCTTTTAACATTTAAAAAGATTTTTTTCCTCATAATGTACTCTTAGCAGCTGTCCTGTTTTATTCATGATGCATCCTCTACCCCGCCCTGCCCCAGAACGCCCCTGTCCCACCCCTCCACACCCCCGGAACTCCCTCACCACACCTCCACAGGAGCACGCGCCCGGTGCATTGTGCACCCCCCCCCCAGGCCCCTTGGAGCTACGCCTCTGCAGTTGTGCGGAATAGCCACATCCACTAGCAAACAATTGTGAAAGTGGGTTGAAAGTGCATTATTCTGCATGTGTGGGACTCAGAAAGTCTCTCATTCAAGAACAGTCCAAACATACACCTACTTAGATTCTGCAACACTTTCATATTAACATCCAGCCACATCCCACTGTCTTGAGGCGGTTGTATGACTGTGCTCACCGTACTGAGAATTTCCAGGGCCAGGCCTTTATTAGCTTTTTTTTTTTTTTGGATCAGAGAACACTGATGACATTTTTTTTACAATATCAGCTTTAATGTACAAATTGAACACTGGTAGAGGAGAATCAATCCCAAACAGAAAGAAATCCTACACCCTCAAAGAAGGCTTGAATCCAGTTCAAAGCAGCGGCTATTCACCACCTATTTGCTCCCTTCTTCCAGCTGGGGTGAAATTCATCTTTTGCAAACCCTGATGAGCAAGAACGAAAACATTTCCTGGCATGTAGGGCCCCTCAAGGAGAAATCTACCACCATTAAGGCACATTAGCTTTGCTTTTATTATGTAGGATCGACTGGTCCAAAGTGACCTGAGGTGAAGCTCTCGACAATATTCAATTTGTTAAAATCCTGTGTTTAAGAACATAAGAACATAAGAACTAGCCTGCTGGATCAGACCAGAGTCCATCTAGTCCAGCACTCTGCTACTTGCAGTGGCCCACCAGGTGCCTTTGGGAGCTCACGTACAGGATGTGAAAGCAATGGCCTTCTGCTGCTGCTGCTCCTGAGCACCTGGTCTGCTAAGGCATTTGCAATCTGAGATCAAGGAGGATCAAGATTGGTAGCCATAGATTGACTTCTGCTCCATAAATCTGTCCAGGCCCTTTTTAAAGCTATCCAGGTTAGTGGCCATCACCACCTCCTGTGGCAGCATATTCCAAACACCAATCACATGTTGTGTGAAGAAGTGTTTCCTTTTATTAGTCCCAATTCTTCCCCCCAGCATTTTCAATGAATGCCCCCTGGTTCTAGTATTGTGAGAAAGAGAAAAATTTCTCTCTGTCAACATTTTCTACCCCATGCATAATTTTATAGACTTTAATCATATCCCCCCTCAGACGTCTCCTCTCCAAACTAAAGAGTCCCAAACACTGCAGTTTATGAAGAAGGTAGAGTTTCGTCCACAGTCCAAACTTGTGAAAGGGAATTTGATAGTGTTTTATAGCTTGAAGAGTTGTCAAGTGTAAGCTAAGGGTGGACATTAGGCCTAAGGATTGTACTGTTCCTTTATATTCCTCTTCCATAAGGATGGGATAGGCCCAGATTATACCAGAAAATGATCCTACTACTGTGTACTGTACAGTAAAACGTCAACAGAAAGTGAGTGGCGTAGTAAAGAGTGAGAGCAGATGTTGGTTTAAGGAGCGTCTTTGGAGGTTAGGTTTAAATTGTTATTTAAATCATGTTGGGAGCGGACTGAGTTTGGGGAGAGAGTGAGGCCTGTTCTGCAGGAAAAACACAAGGTTAAAAAGTAAGTTTAGCAGAGCCTACAAGACAGTAGTATTTGCAAATCAGGCTAGGTGTTGTGCTGTTGCTACTTGAGAGGTGAGTCACTTGGCGCAAACCTTGTTGATAGCAAGAGACTTCGGAGGGACATGTGTTATTTGGGTGTGTCAAGACTAGGGGAAGTGGATCATGAGGTTGCTTTGTCTGGGAGGCGTTTTGGGATGTAGTGAATATTAATGATAGAAAAGCAAGATGACTAGGGTGAACAGTATGATGTCTGAGGTAACTTAAGGATGGTGGTTTTTCCACTGATGCAGACGATTGAGGAGAATGCTGCTTTTGCGGGTTGTGTTTGAGTACAACTGCCTCTGGGGAAAAAATATATTGCAGGTAGCGACAGCAGCTAGATTAAAAATATAAGAAGAGCTTGGCTTGGTCAGACCAAGTGGTTCTAGAGGTGGGATCCAGTAGGTTCCCACCAGTTCCCGAGAGTGGGTTACTAATTATTTGTGTGTGCCGAGAGGGGGTTACTAATTGGGTCCGCTTTTTCATCTCCACATCCTCGCCTCCCCAAGAGGCACACTGCCTTTGAACGTGAAGGTTCCATATAGCAATTGCGACTAATAATGTAACTCCCTGAACTGGGTTAATCCCTTTCAGGTACTGCAATTCATTGATTCTCAGCCTTAAAATTGTACCTTTTGCATCTCACCAGTCCTCACCAAGGTTTGCCCTAGGTACGCCTCCTGCCCTTGCTTGCCTGCTGAGTTGGGGGGCTGGCTGTGAGGAACTGGTCATACTAAAAATTTTGGATCCCACCACTGAGTGGTTCATCTAGTGCAGCATTGTGGTGAACAAACAGGCGTTCGAAACCAAGGACTTTCCCAAATAATTGCTTTGTTCAAGAGGCCTCAGCTTCAAATTTTGCATCACAAAACATTTTTAATACCACCACCCCCCCCTCGAAAACAGGGTATCAGGGTCAAGAAAGTATTCAAACTTAAATGGTAGAATTTTGTCTGGCATATTGCCCCGACATCAAAACCTTCAAGGAAGGCATTTGTCACGCCGCAATATATTTTACACTTGTCTCCTCTTGTTGAAAACAGATCAAAGCTAATGTTCCACCTTGAAACCCAGAATTGTGTCCTGCCTCCCTGTTCCGCAACATTCAAGGGAGATCATCATGCAGATGCAGACAAATAAAATTCCAAGCTCCGATGTGTCCCTGATCACAAAGCTCTGGACACCAGGCATGGCAACTTTCATATGAACAGTTCAGAAATATATAGGAGATTTTAATCTTTCCTAAAGACAACATGTGATTGGTGTTTGGAATATGCTGCCACAGGAGGTGGTGATGGCCACTAACCTGGATAGCTTTAAAAAGGGCCTGGACAGATTTATGGAGCAGAAGTCAATCTATGGCTACCAATCTTGATCCTCCTTGATCTCAGATTGCAAATGCCTTAGCAGACCAGGTGCTCAGGAGCAGCAGCAAGCAGGAAGGAGCCGCCATTTGCCTTTCACATCCTGTGCGTGAGGCACAAGGCATCTGGTGGGCCCAATACTCTGCGCAGGAAGTAGCAGAGTGCTGGACTAGATGGACTCTGGTCTGATCCAGCAGGCTAGTTCTTATGTTCTTATGTTCTTAAAATTCAGACCACTGAGAAATTGGGTGGAATTTTCAACCAATGCAACAAAATCCCGAGACATTGAGGCAGTTGAACGCCCCTCAGAGGTTGATTCTGTTCAGAATAAAAATAACGGGTTTCATCCATTATTCTTGAATCAGGGTCTGTTTTTCCCCTTCAGATGGGTGCCCATTTTCCAAGAAGGAATCTAGTTGAGGTCAGGGGAAAGAATCTGTTTTCTTTCTGCCCCTTCTCACAAACCCGCTATTTTTTAATTTATTTTTTTTACAATGCACACGTAGCTATGCAGGCGCAAACAAGTAATGTGATTTGCTTCCATTTGATGTGTAGGTTGGATTTGGCTGGAGGTGGACCCTGAGTGCGCTTTCACACATGCAGAATCATGCACTTTCTATCAGAGGTGGGATCCAGCAGGTTCTCACAGGTTCCCGAGAGTAGGTTACTAATTATTTGTGTGTGCCGAGAGGGGGTTACCAAGTGGTGATTTTGCCACGTGATTTTTGCCTTAGTTACGCCCCTCCTCTCAGCAGTAGCGCGCAGAACTTGAAGCAGTCTAGCAGGAGGTGCACCGGTGTGCGTGGCAGCCTGCGCCTGCGTGCATTCGTTTCCCCACCCAAGGACCGGTGCAGCGGCTGCGTCCTTGCCACAGCCCCGCCCACGGAAAGCCTGGCCACGCCTGTCGTGCCCCGCCCATCCCCATTGGTGCTACGCCACAGTTTGAATCCCACCACCATGGGAACCTGTTACTAAAATTTTTGGATCCCATTACTGCTTTCTATCCACTTTCACGATTGTTTGCAAATGCATTTTGCTATTTCCCACAGTAAAATCCAGCTGCAATGTGCATTGAAAGTGCATTATTCTGAGTGTGTCAAAGTGGCCTGAGAGAATCTTTGCCTCAGACACCATACTGTGGTTCTCATCAACCCTGCCTAAATAGTATGTGATAAATAACTGAACGGAGGTGAGTTTATTGCTGTTGAAACTGGGCGCCTTTTGTGGTATTTTAGCAGATTCAATAAATTATACTTAAGCCTTATCTTAGAATACTGATCGCGTCAGACCCAGTGTGGTGAAGCGTTAGAGTGTCAGACAAGGATCTGGGAGTCGCAGGTCACAACCCACAATCTGCCACGGACGTTTGCCTCGTGACCTTGGGCCAGTCACTCTTTCCCAGCCTGACCTGCCTCACGGGGTTGCTGCAAGAATTAAACAGAGGCAGGGAGAATGATGTTTTGTCCCCACTGGCGAAGGTATAAAGGAAATAAGTAAATATATTCTCTCAGTAGTCTATAAAATGAGAGAGGTAGGATGATATCGTGCCTATAGTCCAAATACAGAGCAGGTTAAAAGCAGCCCCAAGTGCTCCCAGTGGTACTGAGATGTCTTCATTGTAGGATTTGCCATGTTTCCCTTCTTGTCACCTCCTGCCTGCCATTTCTCCATCCTTTGCTTTCAGAAGGCTTTTATAAAAATCTACAGTAGCTACATCTGTACCATCAAAGGCTTTTGTGGCCAGAATCAATTGACTGTTGTGGGTTTTCAGGGCTTTGTGGACGTGGTCTGGTAGTTTTTGCTCCCAATGCTTCACCCACCTCTGTGGCTGGCATCTTCAGCCATAGATGCGGTCATAGATGCCAGCCATAGAAGAGGCAAAATGTGAGGAGCAAAAACTACCAGACGACAACCACACAACCTGGAAAACCCACAACAGCCAGTAGTTATACTGCTTTGTCGAAGGCTTTGACAGCTGGAATCACTGGGGTGTTGTGGGGTTTCCGGGCTGTATGGCCGTGTTCCAGTAGCATTTTCTCCTGACATTTCATCTGCATCTGCATCCTCTGAAGATGCCAGCCACCGATGCAGGCGAAATGTCAGGAGAAAATGCTACTGGAACCCGGCCATACAGCCCGGAAACCCCACAACGCCCCAGTTATATTGCTGTGGGTTTTTTTTAAAAAAAACCCAGTATTGAAATAGAGCAACTACTTAAATTTTTTAAGTTGGCAAAAATCCTGCCAGTACTACTGATGAGGAATGATGGGCATGAGAGGACAGGAAGTGAATATGGTGCTGACGTAAGCTAAGATATCTGGAAATTCACCCTTTCCCATCCCCATGGTGACCAAATCCACTCTGAGTAGGATTCTCCCAGAAGAATCATAGCAAAGTTGATTTGGGGGAAAAATCATGGTGAGGCAGGGGAAAACTCAGAAGGTGGACAGTTGCATGGCGATGTTATGTTTAAGTTAGGCTGACCAGACGTCCCGCTTTTGGCGGGACCATCCCGCCTTTAAACAATTTGTCCCGCGTCCCGCGGGTTCTTCAAATTGTCCCGATTTTGGGGAGGCTGCCGCACTGCCTTCTGGGGCGCAAGGCAGTGCTGCAGCCTCCTGCGCGCCCGGCTGCAGGAGCACATTGCCTTCTGGGGCTTGCTGTTTTCCGCTCTGTGACAGGGCGGCAAACGGCAAGCCCCAGAAGGCCGTGCGCTCCTGCGGCCACGTGCACGGCCTTCTGGGGCTTGCCGTTTGCCATCCTGTGACAGGGCGGCAAACGGCAAGCCCCAGAAGGCTGTGCGCTCTTGCGGCCGCGTGCACTGCCTTCTGGGGCTTGCCGTTTGCCGTCCTGTGACAGGGCGGGAAACGGCAAGCCCCAGAAGGCAGTGCGCTCCTGTGGTTGCGCGCGCATGCGCTCGCGCAGCCGCCTCCCCCATCCCGGATCACAAAGGTGACCATCTGGTCACCTTAGTTTAAGCTCAACCCCTCCCCCCAAACCACTGTAGTCTCTGAGGCAAAATGGAAGTGGCCGCAGAGAAACAACACATATCTATTAGTGTTTCTCAGATGGCAAATAGGAATATGCTTGCAATGCCCTAAACTTCACGTCAAGGATAATTGTTTGAGTCCCTCACCCCATGTACAATCAAACACCTGAGGTTCATTCTAATTGCCTATTTTGCAATAGCCTGCCCGAAACAGATTTAAATGTCAAGGGCATTTGTTTATTGCTCTGGCTAAAGGAGCATGCATTTTGACCCTTATTATTTTAGCACCAGTTCAGTAATGATAGCATGCTAAGACCATTTCAAAACTGCATCCCCGAAATAAGATCACTGAAAGAGGCAGGACAGGGTTGAGGCAATATGGACAGGCTGAGAGAATAATTGCGCTTTGCCTAAGGTTACTTTGGCCAATTCCCCACGGTCAATTAATTGCGTGATACTCATGTGAAATATCCAGGATTCAGGAAGAACTTCCCACTGCCTGATCGATGAACAAGGATTCATCCCGGTTCTGGCGCTCATTCTCCCCCTTATCCCGCGTCTTTGCCGAACCTGCTTGAAAGTACTACTTTTTCAAAAAACACGTCTTCGATCCAGTTTGGAGGGGAGGATTGGGGGTCTAATCCTGGTTCAAATTTCCCGCCGTGAAGCGTGACACAATTGTCTTACAACCAATCAGTGCGCGCGGTGCTATTCTCGCGAGAGCACAAGAAAACGAGAACCAACCAGAAACTTGAGCGGGGGAGACATGATGATGTGCTGACATTCTAATGTCATAACATCAGCATGTTTTTGCAGGAGAACAAAAATAGGTCCCGCCCCAACACGGCATGACAGCCAATCAAGAGAGACCCGCCAAGCAGATCGCGTGGTAGTGAGGATTGTTACATTTCTTGAATCCAAGATAGGCCTAGATTTCTTCATTGGAAACATGCTGCGGTGGGGAGGTTGAAACCTCGATGAAAAGGTGCAGTTTATTTTCAGACTTGGTTTGATCTAGATTGAATTTTCCTTGGTTTGATCTAAATTGAATTTCCCTTGGTTTGATCTAGATTGAATTTCCCAGATTGAATTATAGTCAATCTGGAATTGGAACCAGGAATATCCCAATTCCCGGAACACTCCCTTAATCCTGACATTCCACTAAATCTAATACAAATTATAACTGAAATCATATGCGTAGCTAAATTGCTCAGATCCAGGAAGAAGAGAAGTTTGGATTTATACCCTGCTTTCTCTCCTGTAAGGAGTCTCAAAAGGGCTTTCCCCACTACAGAAGGGAGCTAAGGTTGACTCGGTTCCCTTCAGTGGAGGGCGACTCCAGGCTGTCCCCACAGCAACTGAGTTGGCCCCCTGGAACTGAGCTAAGTGGGCGGGATCATTTTGGTGCCTGTTTTGCTCCTTGATCGTGATTGGCGCTTGTGTTATGGCGGGAAACGGGAGTGTTATTTTTTTTACAGTTTTTACAATTTACAGTTTACAGTTACATGCGCTTTCTGTCCACCACTACTCTCCCGTTCTGCGCATGCCACAAAAGCGGCTTGTGATTGGTTGAATGGATGAGGTGTCGTTTTGATGCTTCCCCACTTCGAAGCGGTATCGACCTTGTTCCGGCAGAAAAGTGTAGTTCATAACTGCGACAAGGATGTAGCACTTCTGAGGGGGGTGGGGGGAGAACTGAGACAAAACAATGTTGAGCTCGGTGGCAGTGGGGATTCACTGAGGCGAACCTAGGTAGAAACCAGTTCAACTCTGTCAGTGGGGAAAGCCCCAAAGTGGCTTACAAACTCCTTCCCTTCCTCTCCTCACAACAAACACCTTGTGAGGTAGGTGAGGCTGAGAGAGTTCTGAAAGAACTGGGACTAGGCCAAGGTCACCCAGCAGGAAGAGTCCTGTGGAGGAGTGCGGAATCAAACCTGGTTCTCCAGATTAGAGTCCATTGCTTTTAACCATTACACTGTGCTGGCTCTCATAGTACCATTTTTGAGTCACATGTAAACAAGAATTTAATGTGTATGAGAATGAAGGCAGGAGATACACATTCTGTTCAAAACAATGCCTGGCCCACTGCCCACACTGCGCATCAGATTAAGAATATGTTATACCCTGTTTCCCCGAAAATAAGACATCCCCGGAGAATAAGACATAGTAGAGGTTTTGCTGAAGTGCTAAATATAAAGCATTCCCCGAAAGTAAGACATAGCAAAGTTTTTGTTTGGAAACATGCCCATCGAACAGAACACCAGAGCATGCAGCTGTGGAGCGGAAAAATAAGACATCCCCTGAAAATAAGACATAGCGCATCTTTGGGAGCAAAAATTAATATAAGACACTGTCTTATTTTCGGGGAAACACGGTACTAATGTTAACATTTGTGCGCTTTTTTTGGTTTTGGTTTTTGCGGTCAAGTCACAGCTGACTTCTGGTGACCCCTTAGAATTTTCAAGGAAAGAGGGGTTTGGAGGTGGTTTGTCACTGCCTGCCTCCAGGTCATACTCCTAGTATTCCTTGGAAGTCACTCATCCAAATACTTGCCAGGGTCAAGGCTGAGAATGTGTGACTGCCCTGAGGTCATCCAGCAAGTTTCTATGGCAGAGGATGGTGGTGTTTGAACCTGGGTTTCCCAGACCCTACTTTGACACCTTACCCACCTTACCCATGACACCAATTCAGGCTGTCAGCATTGTTATAACGTCTGTTAATATATGACATGATTGTTGATGGTCCATTTGTGTCCTGCCCAACTTGGGACCGTGACATATAAGTTATAACCCCATCTCCCTAGGTTAGTCATAATACCGGATGAATGTTATTTAGATAACTCCCTAGAGACCACTATACAACAATCAATTTATGTCTTTTGAGGGTATCTCCGTATTGACAAAGGCTATTCTTATGGCAATATGTTTGCTTTGTGGTACTAGCCTGAAGCTCAGGGTGAGCTGAATAATACCTATGTGGTCTTATCTTTCCAAGTCATGTGAAAGGGACCATAAATTAATGATAATGACAGTGACTCCTTCAATATGCTAACCTTTACTGAAACTTTTGCCCTCATTAAAGAGAGGCTGTTAGCAATGGACTATCAACAACTGCAGAGCTTGGCAAATAAATCTTGTTCACCAATGAATATGTCAATTCCTTTCACGCAGGGATACCCAGCTTATATATTACAGCGCTCAAAAATCCCATACACAGGAGAGCCTATATGCTGGCTAGATTTAACATCATGCCATCTCCGCTACATAGAGGAAGACTTAAAGGTCTTCCAAGCGATGAGAGGTTCTGTCCCTGTAGCACAGGACAGCTGGATTCCATCCCACACATTCTCCTGAACTGCTTATTGTACCAAGAACTCCGATCCAGTCTGTTATCCCAAGTGATAGACTCTATGATTGATTATACTGAATCAGATAAAGTAGTTATGCTTTTAAATTGTCAGGATCTTCATTGTTGCCTTATAGTGGCAAAGTTTTTGTCAGAAGTTTGTAAACTGAATGTATGACAAACGCGAAGTTTTTTACTATTCACTTTTTAACTGGAACTGTATTTTTATACTATCGTGTATATGCCAATAAAGGCTTATTGAATCGAATGATAAATGCAGACATGTTTCAGGGGGTAGCTCTGTTGGTCTGCAGTAGAACAGCTAGAATTGAGTCCAGTACCTTTTGCTAGTCTAGGATTGCAGTAAAGCTTGACTGGTTGAGTCCAGTACCACCTACAGAATTTTCAAGATTCAAAGCTCCCTTCTTGTATTTGAC
Organism: Sphaerodactylus townsendi; assembly: GCF_021028975.2. NCBI lineage: Eukaryota > Metazoa > Chordata > Lepidosauria > Squamata > Sphaerodactylidae > Sphaerodactylus > Sphaerodactylus townsendi. The sequence continues at coordinate 18,980,736 of NC_059427.1, forward strand.
CAAGGGAGATTTGATTTTCAAGAGCTTATGCCCTGAACATCTTGTTGGTCTCTAAGGACTCAAATGTTATTGTTCTACCTGCAGTAAAGGGATTGAGAATTGGTATTATGAATTGGCATTATAAATGCACTCTTTCTCTTGATCTAAACAAATCTTAAATAAATGGTAAAATTACACAGTGCCAAATGGGACAGAAGCACATTCCGATGAAGCACCTGTAGCTGGTATTGCTTACTGAACATTTAACCACCCACACAACGCCATAGCTTGACCCACACAAGGCAGCTTCAAGACGATTGTGAAAGTTGAGCATATGACTAATGCTACCCATGCTCTCATTGGAGGTTACTTACCCAATCAGAGCTGGAAGCATCTGGGACCTGGGTACATAAGCCACCTGAGATGCTCACAGGACTGGGACAGCATCAGGAGAAGGCATCCAGGACAGGAGGAAACAATATTGTCTTGTAAGTTGGACATTCTTTCATGACTAGTAGGGTAGTGGAGGGAGAAGGCAGAGTTGGCTTCAGGACGGAGGTTTCAGACCGATGTCAACTAACGAAAGAGGAGGAAGATATGGCAGGAAAATTAAAAGAAGGAAATTCTTCCGACATCAAATGTTCTATTGACTTTGGATGTTTTTTATCTTCCTCACAAAGGATGGATTGGCTCACGCAGTTGACTCATGAGCTCTCTTGACATTTTCTGTAGTGCTTTTATTATGCAGTCTGTGGCTCAGATTTTCCGTGATTGTCGTGTAATTTTTTCCTTTCAGAGGCTTGAGTGTGTGTACACAAACCCACCCTGATGGGTAGTCCAGACTTGTCCAATCTTATTAGATCTTAGAAGCTCTGAAGGTCAGCCCTGGTTAGCACTAGGATGGGAGACCGCTGAGGAAGTCCAGGGCTGCTCTGCCCAGTCAGGCAATGGCAAACCACCTCTGAATATCTCTTGCCTTAAAAACCCTATGAGGTCATCATAAGTTGACTGTAATTTGATTTAGTGTGTGTATATGTACAGTATGGAATGGAAGATGGAGGAATGAAGAGGAGAAGGAGATGGATGGACTTTTTGACTCTTTCCCTTTCTGTAGTTTTTCTGTCAATAAGTACTCTCCAGCTTGCAGTTTGGTTCAGGGGGCCAAGGTTATGGACCCTCAAAAGGGTAGCCCCATCTCCTTAGCAAAGAATAGGGGATGGGGCACCCCTTTGAGGGTCCATAACTTTGGACCCCCTAAACCAAACTGCACCAAAATTGGGTGGGTCCCATCAGGACAGTTTCCAGATGATACCCTGAAATTTTGGTGCTGATACATCCAAAAATGTACCCCCTGCAGGAACATCCCAGAAATTTGCCCAAGAATCTTTGTTCTGCATTGAGTTTTCTGTATTGCTGTCAATGGGGGTTGCAGGCTGGGGGGGGGGCACATTTCTGAAGGCACAGTCTCAAAACTTTCAGGATCTCATCAGGAGACGGCCCTGACGATTCCCCCCAAGTTTGGTGCAGTTTGGTTCAGGGGGGCCAAAGTTATGGACCCTCAAAACTGTAGCCCCCATCTATTAGCTCCCACTGGAAACAATGGGGGATGGGGCACCCCCTTTGGGAGTCCATAACTCCTGATGATACGCTGAAATTTTGGTGCTGATATGTCTAAAAATTCACCCCCTGCAGGCACCAATGTCCTGGTGCAAAAAAAAATTTGGTCGTGGTGGAGTGGCCGCCCATTTGGGGGTCATCCAACTCTGGTTTTGCCCAGGGCTACAGTTTGCCTCATGACGTCCCTGTAGGTAGGATTGACTGTGGTCAGTGCTTGGATGGACGGCTACCACGGAACACGGGGCAAGCTGTTTCTGCTCACTTCTTGACTGGAACACCCTGTGGATGGAGCTGTGATTCGATGGCACGTTTTTCCTCCATTGTTATATGCTGCAGTCTTAAAAGTTTTTCCCTGGGAACAAGCCCCTTTCAGGGGACTCAGCCACTGAGCAGACTGCGTAGGTGTCCTTTCCTCCCTTTCAGTGCAACCCTAACCAGAGTGGCACCTTTCAAAGATGATGGACTTGGATGTAACTCCATTTAGAGATGTTCTCTGAGGGACTTATTTTCCCTAGGAGTGGGGAGGAGCAGAAGACGTCACCAAGAACCAGGGGGCATTCATTGAAAATGCTGGAGGGAAGAATTAGGACTAATGAAAGGAAACACTTCTTCACGCAACGCGTGATTGGTGTTTGGAATATGCTGCCCCAGGAGGTGGTGATGGCCTCTAACCTGGATAGCTTTAAAAGGGGCTTGGACAGATTTATGGAGGAGAAGTCGATTTATGGCTACCAATCTTGATCCTCTTTGATCTCAGATTTCAAATGCCTTAGCAGACCAGGTGCTCAGGAGCAGCAGCAGCAGAAGGCCATTGCTTTCACATTCTGCATGTGAGCTCCCAAAGGTACCTGGTGGGCCACTGCGAGTAGCAGAGTGCTGGACTAGATGGACTCTGGTCTGATCCAGCAGGCTAGTTCTTAAGAAAGTGCCTCAGACAGCCAGAGAGTACCCTGTGTGTGCAACTGCAATCTTTTCCAGTTGTCTCTTCCTACTAGTAGGCAATTCTCAGTGCTCTCATATTGAGAGCCAGACCATCATTAGTTTAGTTTATTCAATTTATATGCCACCCTTTCTCTTACAGGTTAGTTAAACTTGCATTCCCACCCCCACCCCCCTTCACTAGCATTGGGTCATGATGGTTGTGGGGTTGTTCAGCTGCAGAATATTTGGCAGGATTTTCCAAGAATGGATGTCAGATACTGGCCCTCATTAGTATCGTGAAACCTCAAGATGCAAGTGATAGCGGTATAATCGGGGAGACGGCGCAGCGCATGCAGTGCAGTGCAGAGGAGGAGTATAGCAGATCAAAGGCAGGAACTGATCCGGCGACATGCCACCGCTGGGCAAATGGAATTGTGGATTGCACAAATGTGGCAACATTTTTTAAAAGCCAGTGCCGATCCATGATGTGTTTTACAGAATTTAACAAACAAACAAGAATCATGCAGCATTTCAAAGACTAATAGGTTTTTATTCTACCGTAAGTGTTTTTATTTATTTATTTATTTATTTATTTCTTGGGCTTTTATACCGCCCCATCCCCGAAGGGCTCCGGGCGGTGTACAACCTATAGAAGTAACAATATGAGATAGTTAAAACATTTAAAAGCAGCGATAAAACCATAAGAATTAATTCTAATAATTGTACAATAAATCTCAGTAAAATGAAAATACGAGTGGCGTCCAGCATTCTAGTTTTAAAGTTCCCTCCCCCCAAAAGGGAGGAATGGTGAGTCTCGTTGGATGACAGATGGCCCAGATGTCAAGGGCCAAAGGGGGACAAAGTTCCACCATCTGACATGTATCTGATGAACACTTTGACAAGAATGAAAACTTAGGGTTGGATCCAACCAGCTTTTTCAATTATTCACCCCCAATTCCTCACCTTGCTGTGGAACCTGTCCTACACAGCAAAGGTTCATAGAGGAGCCATTGAGCTGTATTATATTTATTTTGTGTGTTTGCAATAGGTGTATATATAAATGCATATAAATATAATCAATAAAAAACAATAATAAGCCTACCAGCAGTCTAATCCCCCATAATGTCATAGGAGAGCCTTTGGCCAATCTCCCTTTTCCTGGTGTGGAAGGAAGTAGAGTTGTTTTGCTGATGCCAGCAGGACTTAAAGGAACGTGGAAAAATTGTACTCGACTCCCTCCTTCAAGGAAACATGATTGTGTGAGGGGGTGCACAAATCATGGTGTGTTTGTGGGGAGGCGGCAGTCATTGGAAAGCACTGAGCTCAGAGCCCCCCAGACCTGGAAGGGGCCAAGAAATGACATGCGGACTTCTATATGGTGATGTCCTGGATCTACTGCCACCCGTTTTAACCCAATTTCTATACACAGGTGAAGGTGAGCCCACAGCAGACTGCCAACATGTGTAACACGGATTGTGTTTTCAATGCGCTACGGTCCGTACTGCAGGTAGTTAAGCGCATCTATGATAAGGCAAAAGGTAAGTGAACTGGGCTTCTGGAAGAGGCTGTATCACAACCATAAGCTGTAGGCTTGATATTCTTGTTACCACGGGCCTCTAGTTGCACATAATAACCAGTTAAAGATGCACACTGGCATCCCTGTTGAAAAAAGGCATGTGGGCCATTCAAGGCAGCTTGATGTAGTTGTTAAAAGCAGGTGAACTCTAATGTGGAGAACTGGGTTTGATTCCCCACTGCTCCACATGAGCAGCAGACTCTTATCTGGAGAACTGGGTGTATTTCCCTGCTCCTACCCATGAAGTCTGCTGGACTTCTCTCTGTTCTCTCTGAACTCTCTGAGCCCCAACTATCTCACAAGGTGTCTGATGTGGGGAGAGGAAAGGAAGGAGTTTGTAAGCCACCTTGAGACTCCTTACAGGAGAGAAAAGCAGGGTATAAATCCAAATTCTTCTTCTTCTTCTTCTTCTTCTTCTTCTTCTTCTTCTTCTTCTTCTTCTTCTTCTTCTTCTTCTTCTTCTTCTTCTTCTTCTTCTTTCTTTTTCTTTTTCTTCTTCTTCTTCTTCTTCTTCTTCTTCTTCTCCACCTCCTCCTTCTCCTCCTCCTCCTCCTCCTCTTCTTCACCACCACCACCACCACCACCACCACCACCACCACCACCACCACCACTGTGGTACATATCCAGATGTCCCCCTATACCTACAGTGTTTGCCTACTGTTTGCTTATCAGTGCTCAGTTTCAAAAAAGTAGGCTCAAATCTGCCTGAAAGCAAATCCTTTCTCGTAATACCTGAAGTACAGGAACCCTTTGTGCCAAGTCAAGGTTGAAATGAATATCTACTTTTCACTTGCTTCAGGACACTTTTACCTCTTCATATATTTCTGAGCTAAGCCCTGGGGCATTGAAAATAGCTTCCAGAAACGAACCCTGGCAAAATTCTTTACAAACCCCCATTGCTGTGATAGCCTACATATGTGGATAAGTGTTTGTGAGCCCGCAGATTAATTCAGCTGACAGAGTCTTTGATCAGCACACATATCGACCCTAACACAAATGAGAAGACTATGGCGATCAGTTTCCCTGCAGAAAATTGTGGTTTCGGAGGGTGACTTCTACAACATTATACCCTGCTGAGGTCTCTCCCTTCCCCATATCTCCAGGAATTCCCCAACCCAGAACTGGCAGCCCTACTTAAAGGTTGAGGATTTCCTAGACTTTACTGAACAAATTGAATACTCAGACACAATTCTACCATTGCAAACTCTAATTGTCATTTAGAGCAGGGGTTTAATCATAGATCCATTAGTTCTGTCTGTGTTAAGGTTCTGCGGCAGGGAGTCTAAACGAAATGCGCTAGGTGAGGAGTGTGAGAAGGACAGGAAGTTAAATGTCTGTCTATGAAGGTGGGGAAGAAAAGGTACTGAAGCCTTGGCAGCAGGCATACAAGCTTCACCCATGGGACTTCCCAGCCCTGCCACTACCCTTCCAGAGAGGCTAGCTGACGGCGGGAGGGGAGTACTTACTGGGGGCGGGGGTGATCTTTGTCACTGTATGATGATGTCGCCTGTTGCACACTTCAAAAGTGCCAGCATTGTACTTGTGGAATGCTCTAGCACCCACCCTAAAATTCTATGGAGTCTCTGGGCAAGTAGTAGAGTGTCATCTTGGTGTGATGCTGGTGCTTCTGGGTCATGCTGGAAGTGAAGTTATCACATGGTAAGGAAGACCCTCCCCCCATTTTGCCACCCTGCTCCTGCCCATCAATCAGGGGAGGATGGCAGGGGTCAGCAACAATTATCGAGAGGTTGTCCACCATTAGTAAGCCAACTAGAAAACCCTTTCTCAAGCTCACACAACCATTTTTTTTTTGCCTCAAAGAAATCAGGAGTCTTTCCCAGTTGTTATAAACATTTTTTTTTCCTGGCTTTCAACCGTTTATATTTCCCTACAGTCCTAAAAAACACATTTGTTTCTCTTTCAGATCTGTACGACAGCCCCTTTGCGCCACCCAAGGCCTCTGAGCCACCCAAGCGAGAATGAAATCTGCTTGTGTACTTTTTCGACGGATTCCACCATGTCTTCTCTTCCCACGCTGGCAATGTGCTGAGAGGTTACCTCTTACTATCAAATGTTGTTGTTTTTTCGATATGTTCGTAAAATTCCAAAGGCAAATAAAGCTTGTTTGGATCTGAAACCTTCTTGTCCGGCTTCCTCCGTAAATGAATCAGGCAGGCACCTTTTAGAAAAAGAGAAAAAAACTGAACTTGATTGGGAAGATGCCTGGCACCACTTCCTCAGATTGCAATTAGACAGCCAACTGCCGAGATAAATATGTCCAGCCCCTGTGATATAGGCTTCATGTATGCAAACAAGGGTTATTGTGGCAGGAAGATAAACAACATTTGGTATATAACACCAGCTTATGCACCTAATAAAGAGAAACGATTTATTTTATGCTGGTAGCTGACAACACTCATTGCTAGTGGTCTTGGTAAAGGAAAAAGATGGGCAACATCAGGGAGCCGGTCTTCTCCTCAGCTGAATTACATGGATGGAATCCCCACTGGTGTCATGGATATTTGCTGGGTGACCTTGGGCTTGTCACAAACTCTCAGCCTATGGTGAGTATTTGGATGGGTGACCTCCAAGAAATAACCAGGGTGTGACACGGAGGGAAGCGATAGCAAACCACCTCTGAACATCTTTTGCCTTGAAAACCCTATTAGGTCACCATAAGTCCACTGTGACTCAGTGGCGTACCTGCCTAGGGACAGGGGGTACCCTATGTCCCCGGGCGCCCCCATTTGGTCACGTGGGGGGGCACCAACATTTCAGGGTCGTTTGTGTGTTTTTAAATTTTTTTAGTGTTTTTTATGTTTTGGCCTGCAGGGGGCGCATCTTTAAGGGTAGTGGCACCAAAATTTCAGGGTACCATCCAGATACTGTCCTGATGATACCACCCAAATTTGGTGATGTTTGGTTCAGGGGCAGCAAAGTTATGGACCCCCAAAGGGGGTGCCCCATCCCCATTATTTTCAATGGGAGCTAACAGGAGATGGTTGATGACATAAAAAAGAGAAAAGAAATAAAAAAATCATGACTCCAGTGCAATTCCCCTACTTGTTGCTTTTTTAAGTTCACAAAATACAGGGAGAAACAGGATCCCGGATTGCACCACGTCTCACAGAGTGTAGCTTTCCACCCCTCCTTTACAAAGAGCCTCCTCAACAGCCAGTGTTGTGTGACATTGAATTCACTTTGCCCTCTCGATCTGTGCGCCCTTGAATCAGCACAAAGGCAGAAAGGATGCGGCAAGCGCCTCTAGAAGGTCAATTTTTCACCTCCGCATCAGGAAAGCGTTCATCATTTTTTTCCCTGACTCTTGACTTTACGCGAGATTGGCTCTCTCTTTTCGCTCTCTCTCGTCGCCATCAGGAGATTATTTTGTTCCTCTTTATTAAACATCATCACGTTGAGCTCGCCCGTGCTCGTCCGGCCACCTCGCACAGCTAATGGTAAAGGAATTAAAATCAATTTTCAACCACAACCAATAACGTTTCAACACCATTGTGATAGATTGCCCATGTTGCTAACTTTATCTAAATATCTGGAAAACCTAAATTATACTGCAGTCTCCGCCATCTCCTTTCCGCTCTAATGTCCCCCCTTCTTGCCTCGCTATCAATCTATCAGAATTGCATCACTCTCCAGTGACATCAGGAGGAGCCTGATTTCCCTCCCCCTCCCCTCCCATCGCTATGGCAACGGTAGGGTCCAAGCTACAGGAATTTACGGTATGGCAACCAGGAGAGACGGTTGCCGTAGCAACGACTGGCGTGGAAGTAGCAGGGAGCTAGGCCTAGGCCTCATTAGTTTGGGAGGGGGCTACAATGGTTGGCACGATTGTTTCCCCTCCTGTCAGGGATCCTGTGTTATAGAACAGCCAGAAATTCAACAGGTAGAGTTATCCTAGTGCCGTGGTGGCGAACCTTTGGCACTCCAGATGTTATGGACTACAATTCCCATCAGCCCCTGCCAGCATGGCCAATTGTAGTCCATAACATCTGGAGTGCCAAAGGTTCGCCACCACTGTCCTAGTGACTAGAAGTCTGCACTGAGTGAGGAATACCTGTTGGATCCCTACCTGTCCCCCCCCCCATTGTTAACAGCATAGGATACCTGACAAAATAATCAAGGCTGCTAGGGTTCTTAAGTGGTCTTTTCCAAATTTAGAGATGAGGTCGGGGTTTCCACTTGCTCTTCAGGAAAACAAGGCCACAGCTAGGGCATGCCTTTAACAGTATTGAAGGCAAATGGGTCTCCATGAAGGCAGAGGACATATGAAGCATGACTGCCCACCCTGGGTAGGGTTTAGCCCAGGCGTAGGGAACCTTTAACACTCAAAGAGCCATTTGGACGTGTTTTCCATGGGAAAAGAAAACACTTGGAGACGCAAATAATTTTTGACATTTAAAATAAAGATAACACTATATTGGTTTTTTTTACCTTTTACTCCACTCATTCTGAGAAGTGCATGGATGTGTCCGCCCTGCTGCCTGCAGGGCAGGCAAGGATGGGGCCAGCAGCTCGGCTCGTGGAGCCGCAGTGCAAGGGGAGAAGAGCCGCATGCGGCTCTTGAGCCGCAGGTTCCCTACCCCTGGTTTAGCCCTTCCACAGACTGATAAGAAAGTAAATGTGTTTCATATATTGGGGCTGCAGGGAGAGATTGAAAATCTTACAAAAGTGCTACATCTAATAATGAGTTCAAGGCTGACTTGTGGTACGTGTGAATAGAAGCATGTGTTTGTGACACCTGGGTAATAAGTGGTGACTAGATTTTGGCCCCTTCCGCACTTACAGAATAATGCACTTTGACTCCACTTTCACAATTGTTTTGCTATTCTGCACAGTCAAATCCAGCTGCAAAGTGCATTCAAAGTGGATTGTTCTGCATGTGCGGAAGGGGCCACTGTTGCAGGGATTGTAGCTCAGGGATGGCATTTGGGGCGCAAATTCCCTGTTACGTTCCTGTGTGCCGGCTAGTTTTCCAGCTGCCGCTCGCCAGTTGTTTCCCCACTGAAGGAAACCTGTTTAGCATCTCTTAGAGCAGGGATCTTCAACTTTTATGAGCCCGTCAGCACCTTTAGGATTTCAAGAGGGGGTGTTGAGTTCTAGAACAAACGGCTTCCGTGGGAGGCAAAGCCAAACAATAAACAGCTACCGCAGGAGGTAGAGCCAAGGCCCAAATGGCTGCATCGGCTGGCAGAACCGAGCACAATACCACACTTCTCATTTTGCAAAAATAAAAATAAAAAAAATCAGAAACAGGGTTGCCAGTTCTGAATTGTGGAAATTTGGGGGGTGATCTTCAATCTTCAATCTTCTCTATTATCCTTTCTCTTGACCTGAAACAGCTCTGAGGAGCTACTGTTGGTTTTATTGGGGAAGAAGAAGAAGAAGAAGAAGAAGAAGAAGAAGAAGAAGAAGAAGAAGAAGAAGAAGAAGAAGAAGAAGAAGAAGAAGAAGAAGAAGAGGAGGAGGAGGAGGAGGAGGAGGAGGAGTTTGGATTTATATCCCCCCTTTCTCTCCTGCAGGAGACTCAAAGGGGCTTACAATCTCCTTGTCCTTCCCCCCTCACAACAAACACCTTGTGAGGTAGGTGGGGCTGAGAGAGCTCTGAGAAGCTGTGACTAGCCCAAGGTCACCCAGCTGGCGTGCGTGGGAGTGCACAGGCTAATCTAAATTCCCCAGATAAGCCTCCACAGCTCAGGCGGCAGAGCGGGGAATCAAACCTGGTTCCTCCAGATTAGATACACGAGCTCTTAACCTCCTACGCCACTGCTGCAGTAGAGTAGAATCCCATACAGTCAACCTTCCAAAGCAGCCATCTTTTCCAGGAGACCTGTTGCAATTAGAGGGGATCTCCAGCCGACACCTGGAAAGTGGCAGCCCTACTCAGAAAGCAAATAAAAAAGAATCAAAGGAAGGCCCAAAGCTGAGGAAGGGAGAAAGAGAAGGTGTGGAATCAAAGGCATGGATGTCTACCAGTCCTCCTGATGCTCCAATGGCTGCAACTGTGGTTGCAGTGGTGGGAAAACCTTCCATTTGAACGAGGGCAGCTAACAAGTGCTGCCTTCCCAGGGCCTGCCTGTGTTTTGAAAAGTTCACAGAAGTACTGGCAAGTACCGTGGAGTCCACAGGGGAGCCCATTATTAGAGTCTGAACCTTTTCTACAGTGGCTCCCATCTTGTGGAACAGGCTACATGAAGATGGGGTGGGGGCATCATTGTTCAAAATTTATTAGCAATGGCGTAGGAGGTTAAGAGCTCGTGTAACTAATCTGGAGGAACCGGGTTTGATTCCCAGCTCTGCCGCCTGAGCTGTGGAGGCTTACCTGGGGAATTCAGATTAGCCTGTGCACTCCCACACACGCCAGCTGGGTGACCTTGGGCTAGTCACAGCTTCTCGGAGCTCTCTCAGCCCCACCTACCTCACAAGGTGTTTGTTGTGAGGGGGGAAGGGCAAGGAGATTGTAAGCCCCTTTGAGTCTCCTGCAGGAGAAAAAGAGGGATATAACCAAATTCCTCTCTTCTTCTTCTTCTTCTGCCTCTCTTCTTCTTCTTCCTCTCTTCTTCTTCTTCTTTCTCTCTTCTTCTTCTTCTTCTTCTTCTTCTTTATCTTCTTCTTCTTCTTCTTCTTCTTCTTCTTCTTCTTTTTTTCTTCTTCTTCTTCTTCTTCTTCTTCTTCTTCGGAGGTCTGTAAGGCAGTTCTGAGGGCTTTGAATGGGGTTTAAGCAACTTATATTTTCTTGGGGGTGTAGGTTAACAGGACTGCCTTGGGTCACAGGGGAAAGGTAGAGTATGAATATTTTTGATTTTTTAAAAAATTGCTTTCTGAGGCTCCCCAGTACTTGGCTTCTCCACTTAAATGGATCGGTCTATAGGCTGCAGCCAATTCTCAAAATCCATTATTTTATATATGGATGTATTTTTGTCTGTCTTTCATGCTGATATATCAATAAAGGTTGACTGGACTTGAAATGGATCAGGCAGTACATAATATGGAAAACCTCTGCCTGAAAATATTGTGTACAGTTCTGGGCACCGCAATTCAAGAAGGATATTGGCAACCTGGAATGAGTCCAGAGGAGGGCAACCAAAATGGTAAAAGGTCTGGACTCCATGCCCTACGAAGAGAGGCTTAGGGAGCTGGGGATGTTTAGTCTAAAGAAGCAAAGCTTAAGGGGGGACATGATAGCTATGTTTAAATATTTGAAGGAATGCCATGTCAAAGAGGGAGTAAGCTTGTTTTCTGCTGCCTCAGAGACTAGGACACGGAGTAATGGATTTGAGGTGCAGGAAAAGAGATTCCACCTAAACATTAGGAAGAACTTCCTGACCATCAGGGCTGTTCAACAGTGGAATTCACTGCCTCGGAGAGTTGTGGAGTCTCCTTCTTTGGAGGTTTTTAAACAGAGGCTGAATGAACATGTGTCAGGAGTGCTTTGATTGTGTGTTCCTGCTTTGAAGGGGGTCGGACTTGATGGCCCTTGTGGTCTCTTCCAACTCTATGATTCAATGAAACCCTGGACAGGCCTGCCAGACCAAAACCGACAATACCAACCTTCACAGCATCATGTGATCACTGTAGAATCTGATGCAATTGTTTCCCAGTATATCGATAGCAACATATCTAGGATCTCTTCTTGCATTACTCAGAATCCTGTTGACCCAGAATTCAGATGGAGCCACCACAGTAGCTCCATGGTACAGAAACATATCCAGTACAATTGTTCCCTGGAAGTCAGCTCCACTGAATAGCCATGAGTGGAATTAGAACAGACCTGCTTAAACTAGCTCTGACCTTTGCTTTAACATTTATTCAAGAAATACAAATGATTTTTATGGCTCAAAACTACATTTACAACATTTAAAGACAAGTGGGAGTCTTTTTTTGATACTTTATTCATTTAAAAAAGAAATATAAGATATAGATCAGCTATTCTCAACCAGGGTTCCGTGGTACCCTGGGGTGCCGTGAGCATATCCCAGGGGTACCGCGGCAACACTACCACCACCCCCTTCATTTTTGTGGTGTCTCCCACCGGTGCCAGCAAGGACATGGAGCTGGCCCATGGGGCAGGGCCTGCCACAAGGTCAGCAGCCACCCCCCCCCCGTGCTTCCCTTCACCCTGGGAGGGGAAGATGGGGGGTGTGGCAAGCAGGGGCAATGGGAGGGGAAGGTGGAGGGTGGTGGCAGGGGTACCGTGAGATATGAAGAGTGAGGTCAAGGGTACCCTGGCCTCAAAAAGGTTGGGAAACACTGATATAGATGTTGCTCAAAGTAAATAATTCATAGGATATAGATAATAGACAGACATCAGTTAACTGCATTAATCAATATTTCACAGAGCTTGTATTGTGGAAGGCTTTCACAGCCGGAATCACTTGGGTGCTGTGTGGTTTCCGGGCTGTATGGCCGTGTTCTAGCAGCATTTTCTCCTGACGTTTCGCCTGCATCTGTGGCTGGCATCTTCAGAGGATCTGATGTTGGGAAAGCAAGTGGAGTATATATATCTGTTGGAGTGTCCAGGGTGGGTGAAGAAACATTGTCTGTGAGTAACAAAGAAGGCAACCAGGTCAATAGTTGAGGGCATCTGAATAGAAGTATGAGTAACAATGAAGTCTATAGCATGGGAGTAACAATGGAGATAGCAAGGTCACTGGTGGGAGCATCTGAATAGAAGTATCCTGGCCTTTGTTTCCTTTGTCTATGGTCATCCTGTGTTTGTGTGGAGCTGGTTAGACACTGTCTTGACTCTAGTATCTCGACTCTCTTGACACTGTCTTGACTCTTTCACAGAGCTTAATACATGCACTATTATTCGTATCGATACAAGTGGGAGTCTTCTTGGTGTGCGTCCACGCTCCAGAAGTTAGGGGAGAAAGTTTATTACTTTTAAAGACAAACCAAAAAAAAAAAAAAAACAACTCGCAGGAGATCATCGTCGCCAAACCACCATCAAGGTAAAAATATACAACGGCTTTTCCAAAACTTGATCAACCTGGAAATTATTTATTCCATTAAAAAAAAAAAAAAACCAGGGTTTGCATGCGCAAAATTGTGTCACGGCGCAAAACATCCCCCAGTAGCCCTGATAGTAACCAGATCCATTTAGGTAGCCAGATCCGTTCTATGGAAGCCTCCATTTCCCCTTCCAATTAACTTGTCAATTTCTCCTGTCATCCATCCGTCAATCATCCATCCATCCTCTCTCTCCAGCGCAGCGCTCCAAGTACAGCTGCACATTTCTCTTCCTCCACCTCTCCTGCTTCCCCCGCCCCTTCCCTACTCCCTCCCATCTTTGGTTCATTCATAAAGACCCGCAGTCCCTCCTCCCCCCCCCCGCCCCCAGCCAGGTTTTCTCACGCATTGGGCTGGGTGCCAGCAGCTGCATAGGGGACAGCCCCCCCCCCCCCGGGTACAGCTGGGAGGGGGCGCTACTCCCCCCTCCCCCCTTTCCACACACACACACACACACACACACAGAGAGATCCCCCTGATCCCTGCATCCTTGGAAAGGAGATGCTGGCCAGAGCGATACGATGCTTGGGGTTCTTCGCAGTCCTGGTAGCCACGGGGGCCAACTGGGAAGCAGGTGAGGAGGCGTTTGGCTGGCCGGGGGGTGGGGGGGAGGGATGCAAAATCGGAGTTTAAAGAGACCTTTCTGGGGTGGGAGCAGAAAAGGTGGAGGTGGTCGAGGAAAGGAGAGAAAGGGGGCGAGAGGACTGTCTAGGAGGGAAATCTTCAATGCATGGAGCAGAAACAGGCAGGAACAATGAAGGGATCAAGGGATAAGACGAAGGAGGGAATGTAATGCACTAGGCTAGACTCGGCTAAAGCCTTAGGGAAGCCCGTTGGCAGCTGCTCCTTCCTCTCTTCCCCCCCCCCCTTCCCTTTTCTCTTAACTTATCAGACCCCGCTTTTAGGAGCAGGAGCTCAGACGCGCTCAGCCCCCTTTTAGGAAACCAAAGATCCCTTCCGCCAAATCCCAAACGCGGTGTGGATCCAGGTGAGGCCGGAGAAACACTTTGCACCTGCTCAGAGACAACCTCGCCATCTCTTTTGCCCTGATCTTAGATCCCAAGACTCAGCTCCCAGGATCTTGGGTCAAACGAATTCTTAGCTTCTGCCTACAAAGTTCGGTCTTTCCAAGCCCCCTGGATCTAAATCACTAGGCCTTTTATTTTTCTTTTCTGAGAATCCAGGGGACCTTATTGCCTGCCACAGATTCAAAATCTGCTACACTGCGCGTCCCGTGCCCAGGGAAATCACAACTTCCTAAATCCACCCCTCTAAAGAACTAGGATTGCCCACCCACGTTCTCTCTTTTATTCCCTGCTGTATTCCTGTGCTTTTAACAACCTGGCGGCAGACAGAAATTCAGCAGGCAAAGCCTCTCCGTGCAGCCTGGGCAAATTGAAGACCGCCTTTGCTTGTTCTACAGTTGTTGAAGGAACGTAGGAATTCTGTGGAAGGGGGGGGGTGTCCGATGCTGCTACCGACTCTTGTCTCCTGTTCGGAAATGCAATCACCAGTGGGGGAAATGGTCTGTTCATCCGAGCTGATGCTTTTTATTAGGTGTCATAAGGAGGAGGATGATAACACACTTACTGTCAGATAAGCCGCCTTTGATCAGGAAGCTGATCAGATTATTAAGATGAAGCATCAACAGAGCTGGTTGGGTCTGAATTGATTGCTTACTGCTTCATCAAGGTATTAGTTCCTGCTAAGTAATCTAAAAATCAGTAGCAAGTGACAGGTAATACCTAAACTGCTGGCGAGGAGGGTGGTGGTGGTGGTGGTTGAACTCTACAGTGGGTGTTAGGAAAAGGCTGGGAATAGGAAGATTGAGAACCGGATAGATTCTTTGGCTTCTAGGGGAAGTTCTAGTGGTAACAAAGGTTGCCAATTTTTGTTCTGACCCTGCTCCTATGTCTTTAACAGTAACATGCCATGCAGAAAATGAATTGTATCTAGAAGACCTGGGATCAGTTCCTTGCCTCATGAAACTTGTTACGTGATCTCACAATACTAGAACCAGGGGGCATTCATTGAAAATGCTGGGGGGAAGAATTAGGACTAATAAAAGGAAACACTTCTTCACGCAACGTGTGATTGGTGTTTGGAATATGCTGCCACAGGAGGTGGTGATGGCCACTCACCTGGATAGCTTTAAAAGGGGCTTGGGCAGATTTACGGAGGAGAAGTCGATTTATGGCTACCAATCTTGATCCTCCTTGATCTGAGATTGCAAATGCCTTAACAGTCCAGGTGCTCGGGAGCAACAGCCGCAGAAGGCCATTGCTTTCACCTCCTGCCTGTGAGCTCCCAAAGGCACCTGGTGGGCCACTGCAAGTAGCAGAGAGCTGGACTAGATGGACTCTGGTCTGATCCAGCTGGCTTATTCTTATGTTCTTATGTTCTTATGACCTTAGGCTAGTCAATCTCTCTGGATCGAACAAAATGAAGGAAAGGAGGAAAATGCACACCGCCTTAAGCTCTTTAGAGAAAAGATGGAATTAAACATGTACTCTACAGAACAACACTCCACCTGTTTAATTTTTGCATGTTACAGAGGAGAGATAAAGCTGGCAAATCTAGTGGAGGAACTTTGCAAGAGCTGAGCAAAAGAAGCAAGCTGTGGGCCAAAACTCCCTGGAAAAAGTTATTTTCCATTTACAGATGAACTAGGTGGTTTCCCTAAATAATAAAATCACCCAATAGATGGTAAATTCTGCATTACAAGCCGCTTAAAGATGAGCTTTGCAAGAGGTCAGCTGCTAAATCAATTTGCATACTTACTGCAATAGTCCATTATGCTCTGATCCAAAGCTAGTAGCTATGTAATGGAAGGGCTGAGGATAAGGGTAGCCTTGCTGTAGTACGCAAATGTTTTTAAATTCAGCTGGGTACTTCCAGAGATAGCTGTGCACTATGTGGGGTGTTGAGAGCCAGCCGCTACCCAAGCATAACATTTAGCACTTACGTAGCACTTCAGAGCATCCTAAGAGCGTTACATAGACAAACCAGTCATAATGAGCAACGTGGGATCACTTGGAAAACGGCAGGCAGCCCCGGAAGGAATGAAAATGTTCCAATTTAAGTATGTTTTCAAAAACTGTTCCAAATTAATGTATTGTCGAAGGCTTTCACGGCCGGATTCAACTGGTTGTGGTGGGTTTTCCGGGCTGTGTGGCCGTGGTCTGGTGGATCTCGTTCCTAACGTTTCGCCTGCATCTGTAGCTGGGTACCTCTGAAGATGCCAGCCACAGATGCAGGCGAAACGTTAGGAGCAAGATCCACCAGACCACGGCCACACAGCCCGGAAAACCCACCACAACCTGTTCCAAATTATATTGCAGATTTTTTTTTCCATGTGAGCATACGCTTTTTCCTGCAGCTGTCCAGCTCCTCTGAAAGGAGAACCAAATTATTTTATAAAAGAGCTGTGTTGCTTGGTAATCTAAAGTGTGCCAGAGCTGTGGGGCGTGGCCGTGGCTCCGTGGGCAAGCATCTGAGGTCCAAGTTCAGTCCCCAGCATCTCCAGATAAGAACATAAGAACATAAGAACAAGCCAGCTGGATCAGACCAGAGTCCATCTAGTCCAGCTCTCTGCTACTCGCAGTGGCCCACCAGGTGCCTTTGGGAGCTCACCTGCAGGATGTGAAAGCAATGGCCTTCTGCGGCTGTTGCTCCCGAGCACCTGGACTGTTAAGGCATTTGCAATCTCAGATCAAAGAGGATCAAGATTGGTAGCCATAAATCGACTTCTCCTCCATAAATCTGTCCAAGCCCCTTTTAAAGCTATCCAGGTGAGTGGCCATCACCACCTCCTGTGGCAGCATATTCCAAACACCAATCACACGTTGCGTGAAGAAGTGTTTCCTTTTATTAGTCCTAATTCTTCCCCCCAGCATTTTCAATGGATGCCCCCTGGTTCTAGTATTGTGAGAAAGAGAGAAAAATTTCTCTCTGTCCACATTTTCTGCCCCATGCATAATTTTATAGACTTCAATCATATCCCCCCTCAGACGTCTCCTCTCCAAACTAAAGAGTCCCAAACGCTGCAGCCTCTCTGATAAAAAGATAAAAAGATAGGTGATGTAAAAGTGATGCAAAAGACCTATGCTAGAGACCCTGGACAGCCACTGCCAGTCTGAGTAGACAGGCCTTGATGGTCCCATGGTCTGATGGGTCCAACCATATAAGACAACTTCACGCGTTCTGTGATTTTGTGTCTCTCGGATAATTCCGACCTTAACTTCTTGGCCTGTCTGATTCCCAAACTCCACCGTGTGTTCATGGATTGTTCTAAATTGACATGGATGTTTATTTATTATTACATTTTTAGACCGCCCACCCCCAGAGGGCTCAGGGTGGTGTACATCAACATATAATAGTATACATCTCAGTAAAATCTGCATAAAACAGTGAGTTAAAGCTTGCAACACAACAGATGAATAACACACAGCTGATGGCGACTTTCCCCTCCCTATCCCACCCCGCCCATGGGAAGCCTAGATAGTACGAGGGTACGATGGTTACCCTGAATGGCCAAAAGGCCGGCGGAACAGGTCCATTTTACAGGCCCTGCGGAAGCTGTGTAGATCCCGCAGGGCCCTGGTTTCTTTAGGGAGCCTGTTCTACCAGGTAGGGGCCAGGGTCGTAAAAGCCCTGGCCAGAAGTGGGATCCAGCAGGTTCTCACCAGTTCCCGAGAGTGGGTTACTAATTATTTGTGTGTGCCGAGAGGGGGTTACTAATTGGGGCCGCTTTTCTGCTAGAAATTCCATTAGGTCCAAAAATCATAAAGTCCTGTTGTTTGTGGCTGGTTAGCGAAGGTAGAAAACGGGATAATTCTCCCTGTTGGGCTGTTTTAAAAACATGTTTTAGAAATATGGTAAAGTTCCTTGTTTAAGGAAAGTATCCTTCTTTTGATTTCTAGAAACAAAATTAAGTATTTGAAAGTATTAAATATTTGATAGGCAGTCAATTAGAGGAGAAGTAGTTGTTTCTGTTGGCAGTAGACGATAGGACTTGCTATAATGAGTTTAAATTATGGACAGAAAGATACCAGCTGGAAATTAGGAACTTTTTTTTTACAGTAAGAGTTTTTTACAGTAACAGAGAAATTATTAATGCCCCGCCCCGGAATGCCTGGCCACACCCCATCATGCCCCGCCCAGCCCCGTTGGTGCTACGCCACTGTTTGAATCCCACCACCATAGGAGCCTGTTACTAAAATTTTTGGATCCCACCACTGGCCCTTGTAGAGGCCAGTCGGATCTTTTTGGGGCCAGGGATTTCCAGCAGGTTCTCCTCCGAAGAGCAGAGGGACCTAGCAGGGCAATACAGGGAGACACTGTCCCTCAGATATGTAGGCCCAATGCCACTAATGGTTTAGTGTGTTCTGGGTACGCTTTGAACAAGCTTCAAGTCGACACATAATGGTTGACTGTGTGACACATGCGAAAGCAGCCCATGTCGTCCAAAAGGTTGCGGATTTTCAATGATGTGCTTGCTTTGGTGAAGATCTCCTACAAGGAAGGGCAGGGTGGGGGCAACAAGGACCATTGATAGGGGTTTTCAGCAAGGAGTTTCTGCTGCTTCCTTTGCAGATCCCCTCTGCCCTGCCAGGTACAAGCTCAACTGCCTCCTTCGCCGACGGCTGGGCTGTGGGCCTGAAGGCGCGCCAAGCTGCGGTCCTTGTTTCCATAATTATGAAGAGGATGCGGAAGGCAACTGTGTGCCGAAGAGAACCCCCAAGCATGGTAAGGCCTCGGGCGGGGGAAATGATGAAACATCAGTGGACCCTGCTTCTAACATAAATACAACTTCCAAAAATGTATGGCCCTAAGACTGAGTACAGGTGACATCTGTTCTGAGGTGCTCCATGCCAGAGTCTGGGACTTCTGTTAGATCTGATAGAAAATAATAGCAATGAAAGTAAGGAAGGAGTATTGAATTTTCCCAAGTACCACACTCAGGGGCTACCTGTTTTTGAAGGGACATTCAATTTTTGAATTTAGGATTGCTGACAGGCCTGGAGGGAAAAAAATCCTGTCGCTTTAATAGAGGCTGAGTGGGTTGTTATTTATCAAGTAGAAGAGTTTAAATTTATATCCCCCCTTTCTCTCCTGTAGGAGACTCAAAGGGGCTTACAATCTCCTTTCCCTTCCCCCCTCACAACAAACACCCTGTGAGGTGGGTGGGGCTGAGAGAGCTCCGAGAAGCTGTGACTAGCCCAAGGTCACCCAGCTGGCGTGTGTGGGAGTGCACAGGCTAATCTGAATTCCCCAGATAAGCCTCCACAGCTCAGGCGGCAGAGCTGGGAATCAAACCTGGTTCCTCCAGATCAGAGTGCACCTGCTCTTAGCCACTGCTCTTAGCCACTATGCCACTGCTGCTGATGTTATTATGCCATGAAGAAGAAGAGGAGTAGTAGTAGTTTGGATTTATATCTCCTCCCTTTCTCTCCTGTAAGGAGACTCCAAGGGGCTTACAAACTCCTTTCCCTTCTTCTCTCCACAGCAGACCCCTTGTGAGGTAGGTGGGGCTGAGAGAGTTCAGAGGTAATTGTGACTAGCCCAAGGTCAACCAGCTGGAATGTAGGAGTGGGGCAACAAATCTGGTTCACCGGGTAAGAGTCTGCTGCTCATGTGGAGGAGCAGAGTTTCAAACCCAGTTCTCCAGATTAGAGTCCACCTGCTCTTGACCACTACGCCTTGCTGGTTCTGAAAAGCTTTAGGTGCCCATTCCTTCACATTAAGTCTCTATTAAATCAGCAGGACATTATTCTCAAGGTCTGTTGGTGACCCTATTCAACACAGGCAAACATCAGGTACATATAAGCGCAGAGAATCTTCTGCCTGATGCGATGTAGGAGAGTTCTGACTAGGCCCTGGGAAATCCAGATTTGAATCCACTCTGCTATGAAGGATGCTAGGTGACCCTGGCTCAGACACATGCTCTCAGCATAGTCTACCTCACAGGGCCAGCATGGCGACGTGGTTAAGACCAGGTGGACTCTAATCTGAAGAAGACGATTTGATGCCCCACACTTCCACATGAGCGGTGAACTCTTATTCAGCAGTGGCGTAGGAGGTTAAGAGCTCGTGTATCTAATCTGGAGGAACTGGGTTTGATTCCCAGCTCTGCCGCCTGAGCTGTGGAGGCCTATCTGGGGAATTCAGATTAGCCTGTGCACTCCCACACACGCCAGCTGGGTGACCTTGGGCTAGTCACAGCTTCTCGGAGCTCTCTCAGCCCCACCCACCTCACAGGGTGTTTGTTGTGAGGAGGGAAGGGCAAGGAGATTGTAAGCCCCTTTCAGTCTCCTGCAGGAGAGAAAGGGGGATATAAATCCAAACTCCTCCTCCTCCTCCTCCTCCTCCTCCTCCTCCTCCTCCTCCTCCTCCTCCTCCTCCTCCTCCTTCTTCTTCTTCTTCTTCTTCTTCTTATCTGTTATCTCTGAACTCACTCAGTGCCACCTAGCTCACGAGGTGTCTGTTGTGGGGAAAGGAAGGGAAAAGGAAAGGGCAAGGGTCCAGGGAAAAGGAAAAGGAGAGGAAAAGGAAAGGGAAAGGGAAAAGGAGTTTGTAAGCTGCATTGAGTCTCCTTACAGGCGAGAAAGGTGTGGTATAAATCCAAAGTCGTCTTCTTCAGAGAATGTAAGCCATTCTGAGTTTCAGAGAGAGTTCAGGTTAAAATGCACTGGGCAGACAGAAAACAGGTTTGTGTCCTGGAATACATCTAACCGAATAGTATAGCATAGGAGAGAGAAGGGAAAGGTTTGTGGGTCGTATTTAAATAGGGTTGCCAAATCTGGGTTGGGAAATTCTTGTAAAGGTGGAGCCCGGAGAAGGACCTCAACAGGGAATAAATACCACACTGCCATTTTAAACTTTTGATCCCTTTTCTTTTAGAAAGCAAATCAAAGACCCAGAAGAGGCCCAAAGACTTGCCAGGCCTCATCCGCTCCCTCCTGGCCAAGCACGAGAAGGACTTGCGACCCCCAAGCATGGAGATCACTCTTCCTGGTATTCGAACCGATCAATATTTCCTCTTTGTGCACTGTAGTCGAGCAGCGTTGTGTAATGGTTAGGGAGGAAGATTGGTGACGCTCTAGGTGATTCAGGTTTTAGAACCTCATTCCATCATTCAAAGTTGCCTGGTCTTTCTCAGCCTAGCCTACCCAGGCAGTTGTTGTGAAGATAAAATGGAATGGGGAACAGCAATGCTGTAAGCCATGGGCGTTTCTGTCCCTTGGTCAAGGAGGCCATCCTATCTCTTGGTCTGGGCTGAGGAATTTCAGTTGTTTTTCCCACACGTACTTTCTATATTTAGTTCTCCTTACATTAGGAAAGTGTAGGCAATTCTCCCCACCCCCTTTCTTTTTAATTTTAGTTATAGTAGGCATTGAATGATTCAGAAATCCCCTAACCACATGTAACCTCTATCTGTGGGTTCTATGGAATGAGTTTGCAACAACAAATTTTAAAAAACAAAATGGTTTATTTTCTTAACATATAACATCAAACATCAACATTTAACATCACACTTCAAGGTCCTGTTCAGGTTGCATTTTCAAGTCCTTATATTTACAGTCTACTGATACTGCCAAGGCCAATTCTTCTTTGCAAGTGGGTTGGCTCCTGAAGACTCCAAGGGCTTGATGAACTGGATTCAACATGATGAAGGTTTCCAGGAGAACTCTCACCCATTACAAACACAAAAAACCCTTAACAAGGTGTTAAGGGCTTATACAAACCAAGGTCCAAGTCTGGTGGCCTTCAAACTACATGAGCTCTGCAGCCTTCTGCTGCTTTGAGTCTCCACCCCTTTCTGGGTCAACCCATTCTGAGCATGGGGGTTACACACACACACAACCCCCCCCCTCCTTCACAGCCATGCTAAGAAGACGGAACCGCTGTCACTCCAGAGCCTTCCAGACTACACTTGATCACAAAACAGATCATCTATTTCAAGGAAATTGGATCCTTACCAATAATGTGTTTCTTTTTCAGGTGACATGGTACCGTATGAACCCCCAAGCGTCCCCACCACTTTCCCAACTTCCCTTTCTACAAACGCCTCCTATGCCGTGAGCAGCGCCCCGGCGTCTTCTGAGACATACGAAGACACCCCAGTCTCAACCACCACACCGCCGAGGCGTGTGAAAGTGGATTTCAAGCAAAGGTCTCGCCCCCCAGCTCCTAGTCTGAACAAAGCAGTATCCCTCAGTGAGTATGACGGAGTCCAGGAAGGATGGCAAGGGTGATGTGGGGAGTGGAGTTACAAGGAGAGGGAGGGGGTGTTGTTAAGAAAAGGGTGACTAGTCCAGTCTATTCCTGTTTGGCACTCAAAGAGTTAACTGTGGTCCTTTGCAGCTCTGGTGGTGATGTGCACAGTCACAGGTGTCTCCGGGTTGGTGGTCGCTGCCATCTGCTGGTACAGGTAGGAACTGCATTAGCCTCTGATGTATTTATTTATTTATTTATTTATTTATTTATTTATTTAAATTTATAGACCGCCCCATCCCCAAGGGGCTCTGGGCGGTGCACAATAGTGTCAACAAATATACAAATATAACAAGGATCACATTTGCTAAAATCCCTTAAAATTCAGTTAAAACAGCGGTCAAACAATAATAACAATAGTAACAGGCGCCCCATAACCCGGTTCATTAAAACCTCCCCAAAAAAGGGAATGGCCGAACTCCTCCCTAGGAGGATAACAAAGATGGAATTGTAAAAGTAGAGAGCAAAAAGCAAAACAAGACACTTATATACCACTCTTTCACCCTAAAAGGGATCCCAGCAGAGGAAATAAACTTCAAGGGAACAGTGGGGTTCCTCTGGGATTTCCAGCAGGGGCAATGCCACGCTGACTGCCAAATAGCATCAAGCTGTCCAGTTCAGTCAGTCCTATTTGTTTTTGCAGCAACTTAGCAAGTTCATAGGAGACACAGGCAATGGCGTACGCCCCTGTGGACATGGGGTACTCTATGTCCCAGGGCGCACGCCTTTTGGTCACATGGGGGTGCTGGATGGCCCCCTCACGTGACGAAACGGAGCCACCGACGGAGCTCCCAGTCCTGCCTTCTCCAGCTGTGAAGGGAAGGAGGCGCAAAGCTGAGCAGGCCGCCAGGTCTCCCCTGGCTGGGGGAGGCAGGACTGGGAGTCCCTGCCACGGCTCCTCCCTGCCCAGAAGCTGGGGCACAAGGGAAACTCGCGCCCTGGCTTCTAGGCAGCAAAGAGGGGTTGGAGTCCAACTCGCAAGTAAGCGTGGCTCCGCATGCGGGGGGCGCCTGGAGGGGGTGTCACCTCTGGGCACCATTTGGCCCCAGTACGCCTCTGGACACAGGACGGGGTTTGTCAGTTTTTTGGTAAAGATAAGGTGAGGGGGACTTTCAGTGGATAATATATGCCAGCTGCCAGATGGGGGCTGGGGAGCTTCTGGGATGATCATCTTCATGCTACAGAAATCAGTTTTCCCTGGTGAAAATGGATGATTTGGAGAGTGGGCTCTGTGGCCTTGTACCCCACTAAGGTCCCTGGAGGGGGGGGGGAAGGAAAAATAAACAAAACTGGTGGGATACCTGTCCGGGAGCGGGGGGAGCCTCCACCCCCTCCCCGGACCTGCGCCCCTGCCTGCGACCGGCAGGCGCATCCCCCATGACACGGGACGTCATGACGGAAGGGGAGTCCCGTCGCTGCGCCGGCAAGGGACGGGAGCGCTCCTGGGCCGGTCGCTGTAGCGACGCAGGAGCGGAGCGACTCCCTGCGCTCTCGCCAGCTGACGAGGTGGGCGGGGGCCTCGGCAGCAGGGGGCGGCGCACCGAAGAGGCCGGGCCGGACGAGCCGGGCCAGCTGAGCCCTGTTGGGCTGAGTGTGGGGGCGGGGGTTTTAACCCAGAGGTTGGCTGCAGAGGGGATAAAAGAGAGGAACCTGGGCACGACTGGGGAGAGCAAAGACGAGAAGGAGGGAAGGAGGGTGTGTGCGCGTGTGTGGGAAGGAGAGGGGAAAAACGTGAAGGGACAAGGAGGACGACTGTGGGGAAGTCCTGGGGAAGGAGAGGACGTTAGGGAGGAAGGTCTTGGAGAGGAGGAGAGTTGGTGGTTGGGCAGAGGGGGCAGGAACTGAGAGGGAAGGAGGAGCCAGCCGTCCAAAGGCTGGCAGGGGGGCCACCCCACTCTCCCTCCCTAGCTTCCTGCGAGCCCTGGGTCAGTTGTGGGCAGTCGGCGCAAGCTGTGGCTAAAGCGGTTGTCCCACTTAGTCCACTCCCCGGAGAACGGGAGTGAGGCCGGAAGTTCCAGCATCCGGGCAGGGGAAGGCGGGTTGGCAACAGGGGTCCCAGCGGCCCCGGGCGCAGGACACCTGAACTGAAAAATATAGTTTCTACAGCCTGAAACATATTCTCTAATGTAGGTAATGGATCAAGAGAATTATGGCTTCTCTTCAAAAATGAGACAGTAATAATCGCAGTATTACTGTGTCCTTGTGGGCCCTGCTTAAATAAATTTCATCTTTTGCTGCGGGTAGAGGCATGGTTCATATAGTGCCAGAAACAGACCTGACTTTTTTTTTTTACACCATTACATGACCAAAAAGACAGATCTCTGCTCCCAGGAGGCTACAGTCTAAATTTCAACCGAGGACAACAAAGGCGAGTGTAACTATATGTTACAACAAGGCCCCCCTACCTTTTCTGTGCCAGCAAGTGCCCTTAGAATTCTGGTGGGCACATGTGGTGGGCACAGCCACAAAATGGCTGCCACAAAATTCCAGTTTCAGGAGGCATAGCCAACCACCTTACCTTCAGTCATACAGTGAAGATCCTTGTGCTATGGTGGCAGCTTCTGCTGAAATAAATTTGTTAAAAATCTGCACAGCTAATCAGAAGTCTTGCTGGGCAAAAGCACAACCTGGTCCCACCCAGTTTCTAAAAACACTTGGCGGGTACCAGGAAAGGTGTTGGTGTGGGTGCCATGATGACCACAGATACCGTATTAGGGTCCCTTCCTTACACAGTCCTTGAACTCGTTTTGGGGAAGAGAACTCCTCCCTAACCCTACACAATTACCTTCTGCAACCAGCACTCCACAATCGTCCCCAAAAGTTCCACCTCTGCTCCACGGCTCCTTAGGATTTTGTCCTCATACAAATACCAGAGATGGTCAGCCAGTCAGAGGCCATGGATCTGCCATGGATGGGCGGGGGTGAGCCAGCCTCACCTAAGCGGGGTGAAGAAAAGCCTTTTTCCTCAGACAGGGAATGGTGTCTTTGGATAAGAGCGTCAATTTAGTCCGGCTTTTATATAGCTTTTATTTAGGATTTGGGGTCAGCTTAGGGAAGAAAGCTTGTTTTGGCACGACAAATAAACATCCTATTAAGGCATAGGTGTCAAACTTGCAGCCCTCCAGATGTTATGGACTACAGTTCCCATCATCCCCTGCCAGCATCATGCTGGCATTGGGGATGATGGGAACTGTAGTCCATAACATCTGGAGGGCCGTGAGTTTGACACCTGTATATTAAGGGCTCAGCAGGCTCTGTAGATGGGAGCTCTGTGTGTTAAAACTTTGGACCTGGGAAGAATCCTGTCAGATTCTCATGAAACCTCGGTAGCTGAGATAACCTGCTCAGAGAAAGGGGAATCAAACCTCCCCTCTGGGCTTATTTACATTGAATGGGGCTCAGCTACAAAGTGGGGAAAGCTCGTAATTTTGGAGTGGAGTTGAGAGCCATTACATTAAAGCAAGTCAAACAAAAACATTTGCCTATTAGATGTTATTTTCTGTGAAATAAACATTTGTTGTTCATCTCCCTCTGTAAAGCTGAACACATTCAAACAAAGCTAACTTTAAAAGGAAGACTTTATTGACTTATGCTACCCTAACTACAGGGTGCTGAGGAGTCTTGTCCTCAGTTCCAGTATTTATTTTATTCCAGAAGAACAGCAACGGCCAATCAACTCTCTCCTCCCTTCCACCCCTGATCTCTTTATTGGCTCGTAGCGGTAGGGTGTAGCTTCCTTGTTCGTTTTCCCGTTCTGGCGGCGAAAAGGGCGGGAACTGCCACATGCTGAGAGTTGTGGTCCTGACACCCTCTGTGTTTTGTGTGTCATTAGATTCCTACTTACCTCATAAATAATTACAGCCTTGGTATAGCAGGTTCCCAAATAAGACACCTTTAGGGAACACAAAGAGATAGGCACAGGGCAAAGGCCCTGTCCACAGAGCAAAAGCTCTGACCGGTTACAAAAATAACCATCCAAAAGCTTCTTCAGTGTTCAGAGATTTATTGTTTTCTATTCAATTCTGCGAGAAGAGGGAACTCTCCTCTGTTAGCAACAGAGTAGGGAAGAGGTTTGAAGGAGGCTGCTTGCTATGCCATGTAAGCTTATCATCGTTATACCTCTCCTGTACAAAACATCCCTTCTTGTCTTCTGACCATTGGTTTGAGTCAAGAAACGTACAGACTGGGTCATCTCATCCCACCTTTTACCACACCTTGCCCATTCCCATATTGGGTGAAACTTAAGTCAAAACAAATTACCTTTGGGTAAAGGTTTCTATAACTAACTACTGGGTCTCTATTATTTCTTACCTTTTATCTGTATTTGTGAGCTTCTGCTAATTCCTCCTATCCTCCCTTGGTGGGGTCCCTTGTGTTTCCTTCTCCTAAGCAACCACCTGAAAACCTTAACCCAGTGTCAGGCTGCCCCATGAGTTTCGTTTCCTCCAACCAAAGTAACCTTCTGAAGTGCTTGGTGCCCAGTGAATTACTCTCATATAACTTGTATGATTAAACACAATGGCTTAAAACATCATATATGCCCATATCAAAAGCTTACACACTACCAACCCTTTTATCAAAGCTTGTGCCCCCCCCCCCTTTTATCTGACTGTGGGAGGCTGGGGTTTAAAGAATCCATAGGAGAGACCAGAACAGGGGATTGGACAGTGGGCAGCGATCTTAGAGTCCTCCCTCTCTCTCTCACCCCATAATTGCCACAAGGACCATCTCCGAGTTAAAAACAAATGCTAAACCTTTGTAGTGGTTCCATTTCACAAGGTCTTGCAATGCCATGGCAGGCGTGTGTAAAAACCCACAGGCAGTTTGCGGTTCTGTGTAAATTTATGATTGATTTCCCAGGCTTCAGCAAGAGGTACGCTTGGCTCAGAAGATGGCCTACACAACCACTCGGGGAAACCAGTACCGGTACCATCAGCCCAGTGCAGTAAGAGACTTTTTGCTACCGCTTGCTGCTTAGTTGTGGAGAAGGTAGTAGAGTCTTCCCCCCCGCCCCTGACAATTTTCTCTCCAATTCTCTGCAGTATATGGATTCCAGGTTAGCTCAGTCTTGCCAAGTCCACCACTATCAGCATCAGAAGAAACTTCTCACGAGTGAGGAGTAAGTAGTCTATCTACAATTACTCCATGGGAGGGGTGGCATATGATTGTAGTATACAGAGGCTGTGAAATTCTCATAGGGGACAGCGGATCAACATGGCCATCTGTGGCTTAATGGCCCCTGGTGTAGCGAGCTGGAGCATTCCTCGGGCATTCTAGGCTGGATCGGGGCATTCTGGGGAGGGATCGGGAGCCGGGCGACGTACAGTCTTAATGCACTGGGCGCTTTTCCCTCTTGCTATGCCTCTGAAGTATAACTACTGCTAGGTGGGGAAGAGCCTTATCTAGGGCATTTTTAACTGGAGGGGTTGGATGCTGCAATCTGCAGACACAGGAGGCACTTTTGCACAGATATTAGAATACGCGCACTTTCAACTAATTCTGGACAATTGGGGTGCTTCTGTGTGGTTTCCGGCTGTAACGCGGCCGTTGTTCTAGCAGCATTCTCCTGATCCGCTTCACCCGCATCTGTGGCTGGCAGTAATCTTCCAGAGGATCTTGATGGTAGGAATCGGAAAGCGAAGTGGAGTATATATGCACAATGTGGAGTCAAAAGGTCGCCAGAGGCCCCTCTTGAATAGAGTAGCCTGGTATGTGAGTCACAAAGAAGTCTATAGCCTCGGGGAGTAACAAATGAAGGTAGCTTAAGGTCAATAGATGAATGCATCTTGAATAGAAAGTATCCTGGTCTTTGTTCCCTTTGGTTGCTATTATTCATAGTTGTCCTGTGTTTGTGTGGAGCTGATTAGTCACTGTCTTCGATTCTAGAGTTTTTTCAACACTGGCAGCCAAGTTCTTGGTTCCGCTATTTTCATGGTTTCTTCCTTCCTGTTGAAGTTGTCCATGTGCTTCGCCAGGAGAGAGGAATGCTGCTGTGGAACACGGCCACATATTGCGCCCGGAACCACACAGCACCCTGACGATTCCGAAGTCGGAAAGGCTTCTCGACAATACACTTTCACAATTGTTTGCAAGTGGATTTTGCTATTTTGCACAGTAAAATCCAGCTGCAAAGTGCATTGAAAGTGGATTGAAAGTGCATCATTCTGCACGTGCGAAAGTGCCCAAAGACCACAGATTCTTCCCAGCGTTCTCCACCTAACAAAGTCTTTTCTGGATCATGGAGAAAAAACTGCCCGGTATGGATCCCTTGCATGGATTGGACAAATTGCAGCCGCTAGCGAGAATGAGAGACCACTCTCTTTAAGCCACCGCGAGAGCGCTGCTGGGCAAGCAGAAGTGCTACCGATCCTTGTTTCCCGCCTTCCCACCGGTTCCCCTGCCCCTTTGCGTCACAGCCGCTTTCCTTCTGGGATCCAGAAAAGGACTGTTGCTGGGGAAACGACTTCAGGAGGCTTAGGAAAGAATCGGCAGGTTATGCTGCAGTGTAACCAACGCGAATCCTCTGGTTACATCACTGTGGGCTCCACTCGGAGACCTAGGAAAATTTAAAATTTAATAAAATAACAGCACCCCTGTGAGAAGCTTTGTCGTTCAAAATGTCTGTCTGGTTCTGTGTCTGTCTGTCGATAGCACAACTCAATTATACAAAATCGTCCGTGCCTTTCAAGGAAAGCGCTCAAAACAGTTACAATTACTAGCAGTACCCAGTAAATAAAGAAAAAGTTAGAAAGTCCAAACAATCAATAATGCTGGGCTCTTTATCCCATCTGTTCTTCTGCATCGGTTGTAGCTGTTCAAGCTCTTCCTTCAACTTGGGCCTGTACAAAAAAATACAAGCCTTTCCCTCGATTAAGCTGTGGTACTTCCTCCTCCTGGGGCAAGCCGGATCAACTGAGGAGGATGGGGTTGTTGCCGTTGGTAATATCGAAGCAAGCTTCACCAACTGCACGTGCTCACCGAGCTCTTGTCCCCCTGAAACCTGAGATCCAACATTATCAATGGATTGCAAATTGAGTTCACCTTAAAGAAGTTAGTCTGGAGTACAGACCGGTAAAATGCGGTCCTGCGTACTCAGGATGTAATTCTTCCCAGAATCCGCAACTTCACAACACAAATACTAAAATGGCATAGGTTACATCCACACGTTCTATTGACTGATTGCAGGATCCAACCCATTGGATGTCAGGTAGCAAGCATGGGAAAGACTGGCTGTTGTGCAGAGGTGGGATCCAGCAGGCTTATCACAGAGTTCCTGAGGAGTGGAAGTTACTCACTCATTTACGTGTGCGGTGAGATAAAGGGCTGACTGAGTGATTTTGCTATGTGATTTTTTGCCTTAGTTAAGCCCCTCCTCTCAGCAGTAGCTGCAGCGGCGAACTTGAAGTGCCAGATCTAGCAGGAGGTGCACCGCAGGCGCAGCATGGCAGCCTCGCGCCTCGCGTACATTTGTTTCCCGAGAGCCCACTAAAGCGATCACGGCGCAGCGGCTGTGTCCTTGCCACAGCTCCGCCCCAGGAAATGCCCTCGGCTCTGGAATGCCAGTGTGGCCCTGCCCCGTCATGCCCCTTCCAAGCCCCATTACGGCACTCATATGCCATGCCTGTAACTCCACCACCATGGGAACCTGTTACTGTACCTCTTTTTTGATCCCACCTCACTACTGTTGTATTAGGTTTTCTGTGGCTTTGAAGGACTGGCTGTATGGCTGTGGGTTTGAGGGATTCCCACGCGTGCAGTTCAGGTTACACAGTGGACAAGCTGGATTGTTTAGGAGGCTCCCCGATATCTAAGTAGGGGATGAAAGTGAGCATGACGCACATTGAGAGGAGATGGGGGGCAGGGATTGCTGGTTGAATGCGTTAAAACGAATGGAGGAGAGGTCAATTGCCAGGGAATCTAGTATTGCTGTCGGGGTCCATCTTCTCAGATCCTTTGACTCACACCCCTGTTGCTCTGTCTCCCCTCCAGCAAAGATCCTCCAAAAACAGTCGAGCAGCTCTCCACAGAGTCTGAAAATGAGGATTACACTGTGTATGAGTGCCCTGGACTGGCACCGGTAGGTATTCCCCTGCTGCCTAATGACTTTCATAACTAGGGCCACAAAGATGAGGACAACTGTGGAGACCACAATTGGGTTGCCCACTCTGGGTTGGGAAATTCTTGGAGATTTGGAGGATAGAACTTGGGGAGGGTGACGTTTGCAGAGGGACCTCAGCAGGATATATTAACGGCCACTACACAGTCCGGGCCCAACGCTATTTCTCTTGCAGGGTAACTGATGTCTGTCTGGAAATCAGTTGTAATTCCAGGAGATCTCCAGGCCTCACCTGAAGTTGGCAACCCAACTCCCCAAGGCTATTGCAGGCTCCTTATCTGCATGTTCAGCTCTAAGCCTCTTTTTTAAAAACGCAACAAATAACAGCACACAAGCTACCTAATAAAGGTTGTGATGCATAGACTTGCACCTGTTGTGGTGGTGAGGACCAGGCTATAATGTTGTATGAGGGTGCTATGTGCCAGTATGAGGTGTTAGGTGTCTGGTTGCAAGTCTATACATCACAACTATTATTCCCACCCACCCTCCCACCCTCCCACCCTCTCTCTCCCACCCTCCTTGCACCTGCACCTTGTATAATTCCTCCCACCCACCCTACCTTACCCACCCAATTCTTACACCCATCCCATCCATCCATCCATCCATCCATCCATCCATCCATCCATCCATCCATCCATCCATCCATCCATCCATCCATCCAAGCATCCATCCATCCATCCATCCATCCATCCATCCATCCATCCATCCATCCATCCATCCACCCATCCATCCATCCATCCATCCATCCATCCATCCATCATCCATCCATCCATCCATCCATCCATCCATCCATCCATCCATCCATCCATCCATCCATCCATCCATCCATCCATCCATCATCCATCCATCCATCATCCATCATCCATCCATCCATCCATCCATCCATCATCCATCCATCCATCCATCCATCTATCTATCTATCTATCTATCTATCTATCTATCTATCTATCTATCTATCTATCTATCTATCTATCTATCTATCTATCTATCTATCTATCTATCTGCCTTTTTTGCTTCAAGTGACATTTGACTTTTAGAGCTCACCCTTTGAATGCTGTATTTTTTTCTTTTATTCTTTTCTTCTCCTTTTCCTGTTCTATATTTACTTTCCATGTTTGTGAATTACATTTGAGAAAACTAATAAAAATATTACTTAAAAAAACACAGGTTCTCTGAATTCCCAGCTTTAATTAAAACCATGGCGTAAATCTCTAGCTCCTCCCTTGGTGGAGAGCTGCCTCTTTCTTTATATCTCCATGGGGAAGAGGCTAGAGATTATTTAAAAGAAAAACAAAAACTGGGAATTTGAGACACTGCTTAATCTATCCTTACAATGTCGTCTCCATATAAATGTTGCACTACAGCTATCCCAATTCAATAAACTTTTTTTATCATCAACTACCGTGTCTTCTTACTTATCTAATTTGTTTAACCATACATGTGATTAATACAAACAGTTAATGCTCACATTCATACAGTTTATAAAGGTCATTAATAATTGTACATCCAACAGGTAAGTGACACTTTTACATCCAACAGGTAAATAACTCCATAGGTAAATAACCAACAGGTAAATAACTCAATGCGGAAAATATATACAACAAGTCTACAATCTTTAAACAGGTAAGTGTCCAATATCATGTATTGTCCAATGTCTAATATTATCCATCCAAATCCAGGTATCTTCATATGATATTGGACACTTACCTGTTTAAGGATTGTAGACTTGTATATATTTTCTGCATGGAGTTATTTACCTGTTGGATGTAAAAGTGTCATTTACCTGTTGGATGTACAATTATTAATGACCTTTATAGACTGTATGAATGTGAGCATTAACTGTTGGTATTAATCACATATACGGTCGAACAAATTAGATAAGTAAGAAGACACAGTAGTTGATGATAAAAAAAAGTTTATTGAATTGGGACAGCTGTAGTGCAACAGTAATTTGTTTTATTTTTCCAGATTTCCTGCTGCACTAAAATACTATTCTAATTGGTCTCCATATAAGCAAAAAAATTAAAAGGGCATTATGACATGACAGCACCCTCCCTTGAAAACCCTAATTAAGGTACCCCTCCCTACAAAGAAAAGTAGCAAGGCAAGAAGAAAACTTACCTTAATATCTCCCCACTGACTTACTATATATGCGTGATTCTTCCGAGTGGGTGCCTGTAGGAAATGCTCTTCTTTCCCTTTCAAAGAATGTGAAGACTTGACCTTTTTCCCCCTCCTTTTCTCCTTTCGCAGAGTGGAGAGATGGAGATCCACAACCCGCTCTTCGACACCTCCACCCTACGCCGATGCCCTCCCTAAACGCTCACCCATCTTTCTCTCTCTCCTTTTTTTGTTTCTACATACCCTGTTCATCTCCACTTGCGGAGAACTCAGGCTTTCAAACGTATTCATGCCCCTGGGGTGGGGTGGGGTAAATACTGGGTGTGCATCCGGCTCCCTTCAGGTATAACAGCATCTATACCGACAGTACTTCCAAAACCCTCCTTTTATCCCACCCTAATCTTACGGAGATCGTTTCTCAGAACAAAGAGTGGAGGCTACTATTAGGAGATTCTTGTTGTAGATCTGCTTCAACATTCGTGTGACCATAAGCCATCAGTACTAGAGTCCCAGCCTCAAGCATACAAAGACCATCTACAAGATGTCCAGATCCCAGTAATTCCCCAACTTCAAGGGGTCCAGCAAGGTAGATTTACAGTGTCATCCTAAAAACACCTACAACCCTCTAAGCCACAGGTGTCAAACTTGCGGCCCTCCAGATGTTATGGACTACAGTTCCCATAATCCCCTGCCGGAATGATTCTGGCAGGGGATGATGGGAACTGTAGTCCATAACATCTGGAGGGCCGCAAGTTTAACACCTATGCTCTAAGCCTATTGATTTCCTCAGATTTGGAAGGGCAAAATACTGCTTAGGTTTGCATTGCTAATGAGGGCAGCATACTTATACATGCATGGCTGTTGATGATACAGATATGTATACCCATTGGCATTGGAAAATTCAGCTCGGCCTTGTTTGAACTGGCTGGATGCACCTTCTGATATTAAGAAGCTGGCCCCCAACTCCACAGTCACTGATTCTTGTGTTGGGGCTGGATTGGGGCTCTAGCCTGTATGTCCTCTTATTTATTTACAGAACCACTTTCTCTTCTCTGCTCAAAGCAGAGAACGCTATTAAAACCAGGGCTAACGCCCAATTAGGTTGATTGTTAGGAATCGCTGTTGGTGAATGAAGTCTGCCTAGGAGATGACGGAACGGTGCTTCTAGAATAATATTTAGTACTTGTACAGTGCTTTCAAGTATTCCGAGTGTTTCATGGACGTGCCGTCCTTACAATGTTGTAATCCTTCCACCAACCCTATAAAGTAGAACATTGTTATAACCCCCATATTGGAGCTGGGAGGCTGTGACTGAAAGACGGTGACTTGTCTGCGGCTACTTAGAATGTTTTGTGCTGGAGATGAAATCGAGACCAAATAATTTCTGACGATCCATAGTTTACTGCTCACTTTTAGCTAGCTTTACTTTGTTTAAAAAGCAAACTTACAGTTCATTTCAGATGGTGCAGATCCCCTTACAAGAGGCATTCTTTCTTGCCAAAATAGGAAGGAATCCCTTGTTTCAGATGGAGCATGTCGTCTTCTGTGCTTTTCTTTTGTTGATAGCTGTTCTTTAATCAATATTTGATTAATGTAACATAAAAATCTGTAGCATTGTAAAAATATAACGACTGATACCAACAACCTTAAAGCAAAACAGCATTGAAATCATTATCCACAGCCAAGAATACCAGAAGTACAAAGGAGAAGCCAGAGAAATAAATGCCTTTGCTCGGCAGCAAAAGCTATACTGAGAGGTTGCTTCTGAGGTGGCCCTTCCCAAACCATCTGTAGATTTCTCCTTCATGATAACCTTCAGCATGGACCACAGAGATCTGAGTTTCTCATTCCCCCTCACCTCTGCCCATATAGTTGATGTGACTATCTAATTCCATGTCTGCGTGGCATAGAATCTGCATGAGTGAGAAACTTTACAGGCCTATCGCATCGAGCCATCCCCTGTATCTCCTCCTT
This sequence comes from Sphaerodactylus townsendi, assembly GCF_021028975.2. Lineage (NCBI taxonomy): Eukaryota > Metazoa > Chordata > Lepidosauria > Squamata > Sphaerodactylidae > Sphaerodactylus > Sphaerodactylus townsendi. The sequence goes on from NC_059427.1 coordinate 19,015,343, forward strand.
CTTCATGCTACAACTTTGCATTTTTGCCCTACACGAGTTTTGTCTCTGTGTATGTGCTGGAAGCCACACATTGGTTGGAAATGTACACATTGTATATTACAAGCATTGTACATGTGTCTTAATGCGCATGCCTTTCCTGACTGCTGCGGTGCTCTAGGCATTATGGGAAGAGGTTGCTTCTGCCTGTTTGTTCTCTTGTTTTGGTGGCGTGGAAATATGGGTTGGATTGGTTGAAGGGAGGGGGTACTGGCGCCAAGGGAATGGGTTTGAGGACCTCAGTATAAACCTCAGCATCTAACAAATGTTGTTAACAAGCTTCACGGTATAAGGCTGAACACACTCAAACAAAGCAGCTTAAAAAAGAAGAACTTTATTGATATGTGTCGCCCTAGGTACAGGTTGCTGGAACTGAGGATTCTTGTCCTCAGTTCCAGTATTTAAACTATTTACAAAAACAGATAGCAACCAATCAGCTTTTCCCTTCCTCCCAGCTCCTGGTCTCCCATTGGTTCTGAAGCTCCAGTGGGATGTAGCTTTTCAGTTTGCTTTCCTGCACCTTTTGGAAAAAGGCGGGAACCGGTGCATGTTGGGAGTTGTAGTCCTGACACACGGTGCTCCTTCTCATAGTAGCACTCTACTGGGTATCCCTAAGTCAGGGTGCCAGAGGTGGCACTCAGAGCCCTCTCTGTGGGCACGTGCTAACAGAGTGCCCCCCCCCCCACATTTCTATGCTAGACTGGGCCGCTGGGCTCGATTATTAGCATTAAACCTAAGACCAAGTTTTGGGGAAGCAGGGTAGGCTGTTAAACCCCACTGATTTTCATACAAAGAACTAAAGCATGATCTTTTGCCTGGGAGTAAGCTTGGTTGTTGGCAATGGGGCTTGCTTCTGAGTAAACCCTCCTAGGGTCGTGATTCACCTGTTGGAAGAGATGCTTCAAAGCAAAGCCACCAACTACCACCAAGCTTACTCCTGAGTAATGCATGCCTCGGAGCCAACCGTTTTTCCTAAACTAAAACCTTAGTATTCAGGTTAAATTGCCGTGTTGGCACTTTGCAATACATAAGTGGGTTTTGGGTTGCAGTTTGGGCACTCGGTCTCAAAAAGGTTCGCCATCACTGCCTTAAGTCCTAGTCCAAAGTCCAACTTTTAAAAAAAGTACCTAGTAAGTACTTAATAAACAAATACATGAATGATTCAAAGGATCCAAGCCAATTGAATTGGAATTGAAATTTGCCATTCCTTTGAGGGCTGGTTCAGCTGGATCCTTTGAATTATTCATGTACTTATTTAAGTACATTTTGTTTAAAAAATCCTGCTTTGAGTCTAAGAAGCTCAAGGCAATCCACATGGGTCTCTTCTTGTCCATTTGACTTCCACAACAGGTCTGAGGTAGGTTGGGCAAGGAGAGCGAGAGTTCGGCCCGAGGTCACCCCGTGAGCTTTCAAGGCACAGTCGGGATTTGAAGCCGAACACTTTAACCCAGGGGTCCCCAAACTACGGCCCGGGGGCCAAATGTGGCCCCCTGAAGGCATTTATCCGGCCCGCCAGGCATGGCGGCGATGGCTCCATTCATGTGCAGTGGGGGCTCGAGGGAGAGGAGGAACCGGCCCCAACGGCTGTTGATTGCAGTTACATGATGGCACCCCCAAATCTCCATGAATTTTCTGACCCAGAGTTGGAAACCTTACATGTGGCAATGCCTGTTCCGCCCTTCCCTCTCAGCTACTCCATGTGTTGCTCTCAGGCTTTCTGTTCCGCCTCACTCCCATTGGCATCAGCCAGGCTGGCGAATCGCTCGCTGGCTGCTAGGGAGGAAAGAACCCGGGAAGATATCTGATCCTGGGTTAGATGGAATGCTTCATTGGGAAAGTTCTGCTTTTTTTTTTTTACAGGGGAAGGTATTCCACAGCCTCCCCAACAATATTTGGAGCCCACCCTGTACTTGACATACTTTGGTCACTGTTCTAAAAATAGACCATAACAGAAAGGCTGAAAGGTGAAATCAAACATTTTACAATCATTTGTATATAGGAATTTGTTCATAGTTTTTTTAGTCCGGCCCTCCAACAGTCTGAGCGACAGTGAACTGGCCCCCTGTTTAAAAAGTTTGGGGTCCCCTGCTTTAACCGCTCTACGGCCATAACTTTTCAGCCACACTACAGTTAAGGGCTTGGAAAGGATCTTCGCTGTCCTTCCATTTTTAATGAGCCCCCTGCCTCCCCCCACAAAGATAGGCAGACCTCAAGAACAGTGTGGGATTCAGTGCAGGGGAGAGTGCTGCTGGGGGCGGAGGAATTGAGGGAAATTCCTCACACTTGCGAGAGAGGTGCAAAAGCATGCCCAAAGGGAAGACAGTTTCCAACTTCCTGCTGCTATCCCTTGTGTTGCAATTCCATGGCATTCCTGAGATTTTGCCCACTTTCAGGCATGGCTGGGTGCAAGGGAGCTCCTGATTTTCCACTGAGAAATGAAGAGCAGTGGCGTACTTAGGCGGGGGACAGGAGAGGCCAACACTCCAGGCATCACTTGTGTCACGTAGGGATGCATTTGGCCACGCCTTTGCCCCCATGAGAACTGCTTTGCCTTGCTGGCCTCCGCCTCCTATGCCCCCACCCACAAGCCTCTGCCCACCCACCGCCCACAGCCTTAGGCTGCTGCTGCCCACCCCCTTCTCCTCCTACACCTATTTCTAGGTATTTTGCCCTGCCTGTCCAGGATCACTCACCCTTAGGGCTGTAGGTTGGAAGGCACAGAAGGGACTCTCCGCCTCACCTCAGTCAGATCTTCAGCCAGTGTGGCATTTTTAAAGCAGCAACGCAGCCTGTGTGTGCCTAGCTTCTCCTCCCTTTACGCGCAACCCCCTCCCCAAAATTGCACAGGCAAGACTTCATCTTTTCTCCCAGCATTTCACCTCCTCACCCCTGCCCCAATCCTTAGGGGCCATTGGCTCAAATGTTGTGGCACCGGGTAAGCCCCACCACCTTCAGTCCTAAAGGCTGGGCTCTTCCTAGGCAGATCTGTCTTATCCCCCCCCTCACTTCCTTCCTGAACTTTGGGGGTGCAGAGAAGTGTCAGTCTCTTGGCTTGCAGACGGGGAGGGATTGGGGGGGCTGGTAAAGAGCATTGACAGGGAAGCCCAGAAGACCAGCCAGATTTGAAGCTGCCCCACTTTCTTGAGCAGGGAGTGGTGGGGAGCCTACCCACTACCTGCCATGCAATTTTTTTTGGGGGGGCGCATTTTGGGGAGGTGCAATTTTCTGCAAGTATGCCACTGATGGAGAGATATCTTTTCCTCCCAATCATGCTTCTGTATCTCAACTCCCCGTTTGGTGGAGTTTTACCCCACTTGCTGCTTACAATACCTGCTGTCCTCAGATCCTACATGTTGATTTTTTTTCCCGGGCCGACTGATTCTCTCAGGGGCATATTGTTGGCAGCTTAACCTGAGCAGGCTGAATGTTCATGAAGACTCTGTGACATCACAGAAGTCCAATGGCTAAAGTCGCCGCAGCATTTTAAAGTGTAGAGTCCCACCTGGACTTCCTTGTTGGTCTCTCAACCAAGTAGTTGTTTTTTTAATTATTATTATTATTATTATTATTATTATTATTATTATTATTATTATTATTATTATTATTATTATTAATATTAATTAATTAATTAATATTAATTAATTATACTTGTATACCGCCCTCCCCCGGAGGGCTCAGGGCGGTGAACAACAAGGTATTCAATAGAGCACAAAATAAAATCAATAATACCAAAGTTAGTTAAATAAGTAATTATGGCTCTATACACATTCAACCCTATTAAAATGCAGCTTCCAGATACCAAACATAATAGATGGCGGCCTACTATCAAATCCCCTAAAAGTCCCCTAAAAGAGGGGAAGAGGGGGGCGGTAGGTTCCACTGATGTTATGGGGGGGGGCCATCAGCGACCGGTGGAACAGCTCGGTCTTGCAGGCCCTGCGGAACTCATTAAGTTAGTGGGACTGATCCTTCTTAGCTTGGTGAGATCTAACAAGATTGGGCCACCCTGGGCCATCCAAGTCAGGGTTTGATAGATGTTGCAGTTTTGCAAATAAGCACGAGTCCAGGTTGAAGATTCTTTCAAGATGCAAAACCTTTACTTAACTTTCAGACACGGCAAACGGAAAACGAGCAGGCACGGCGCTGACCTTCAGCAGGTTCCGCAAATGACAAAGGAAGCAACGAGCAAAAGGGAAACTGGAAGAAGAAATGTCTAGGCCCCTTTTAGTTACTAGGCAACACCCCCCTATGTCTTTTAAATATTCAAAAGTGAATTAACCCTCTAATTGCCTCTCCGTTTTTGCAAGGTGCGATCCATTGCTGTTGTTATCCTAGCAAGGATAACTTCTACAGCAAGCAGGGAAAGGGGAGTCCAGCATTGTGTGTTTCCAGGACGTCTGCACTGAAGACACACTCAAGAGTTGGCATCCCCCACCTGTCACCTGTAGCGATGGTGTCTGTTCTCCTGCATGTGTGAACCACGCCCCAAAAGAGTGGCTTGTGCAAGGGCTCACAGTGAGTGCTTGGGGAGACTGGATTCGAATGAGGGATTTTCATGTCCCGGATCAGGTCTCGCTCTTTCCTGTGTCTTCTCTGCATCTGGGCAGCTCGAAATATTCCACAAGCCTCTCTAAACTACCAAAAGACCTAAAATGAATTTGCCTATAATCTGGTTCTCCTGGCTGTTATCTACTGTCAAATATTGAGTGTTATTTGAAAGGTGGTAAAATGAGGGGCCCCTGACTTGGATTGCCCAGAACAGTCTGGTCTCATCAGATCTCAGAAGCTAAGCAGGGTCGTACTTCCTGGTTAGTACTTCGATGAAAGATGCAGAAGCAAACAATGGCAAACCACCTCTGAATGCACCTCGCCTTGAAAACCCTACAGGGTTGCTACAAACCTGCTACAGCTTGACAGCACTTTGCCACCATCTAAAATGAAAGGAGTGTTGTCTCCTAGAGATGTTAGAGCAGAGGCGTAGCTGCAACGGGGCCTTCGGGGCAACTAGCCCCAGGCGCTGCCATTGCAGTCACGTGTCAGGGGCGGGGCTGGGGGGTTGGGGGCGGGAGGGGTGCACGGGCAGTTCATGCCCCGGGCGCAGTTTCCCCTCCCTTCTTCACTGTGTTAGAGCACTTATTAGGAACTCTTAAATGGGTATATCAACAGCGGCCCTCCATAACGCTTATCCCTGGGGGAAATTCTGGAGAACGTTCATTTCACAATGGCATGTGGTGAGGCTGAACAACCAATGGATCCATCGTGAACTCCAGTGTTCATAATCAATACGGTACAAGCCCTTTTCTATTTCTCATGGATTTCAGTGAATGCATGGAGGGTCCATATTCACGAACACCTGAGTTCAACAGATTAGCCTGTGCACTTCCACACACGCCAGCTGGGTGACCTTGGGCTAGTCACAGCTTTCCGGAGCTCTCTCAGCCCCACCTACCTCACAGGGAATGTGTGGCTAGTGAATGTCTGGCTAGCTCTGGACTGCTTTGACATGGACCCAAAGAGGAGTGGCTTCTGGAATGCTCTCAAACGTCCATGTGTGCCAAGTGTGATGAAAACACCACATCGGGGGTCTGTGCATGCTAGGAACTGTGCCTCATACGTCATGTGCATTTTGCAGACTGTGTACATGTCATAGCATGCCCATAAATTCTAGAAGGTGTGAACCACAACAGTCTACAACATCTGCAGCCACCAAATTCAGTGGTGGGATCCAAAATTTTTAGTAACAGGTTCCCATGGTGGTGGGATTCAAACAGTGGCGTAGCGCCAATGGGGCGGGGCGGGGCACGACGGGGGCGTGGCCGGGCATTCCAGGGGTGGGGCATTCCGGGGCGGGGCTGTGGCAAGTACGTGGCTGCGGGAAACGAATGCACGCAGGCGCAGGCTGCCACGCACGCCGGTGCACCTCCTGCTAGACTGCTTCAAGTTCTCCGCGCTACTGCTGAGAGGAGGGGCGTAACTAAGGCAAAAATCACGTGGCAAAATCACCCATTAGTAACCCCCTCTCGGCACACACAAATAATTAGTGACCTACTCTTGAGAACCTGTGAGAAGCTGCTGGATCCCACCTCTGAGCAAATTGTTCTCGTTTCCTGTAACACGCACGGGACTCTGTGCATATTGGGACCAAAGGGGTGTCTCCCACAACTGAGACAAATTCTGAGCCTGGGCATGACCCCTGTGACAGTGTGCCACCAAGGTGTTTCAGCTATGCCCCAAACCAGCCATCTTTTCTCCTCTACGTGCTTGTAAGAACTAAGACGTCTATGCTTTTCTATAGCGTTAAATAGAACGTAAAGGTTGCATGTGGCTTGCATGCTCCCAAGTGTGTGATCCGGGTGTGTGCCTGCATGTGACATCTCTCGCTGTCGCCTGCTGTTAGATGTTGTGCATAGCTTACACACATCAATGTTTGGGTCTGACATGGACAGACTTAAATGTAGTCACACCAAGGAATCGCGTTGCATCTACCGCTATTTATACCATACCGTGTGCAACAAACAACTGTGACATATAGCAGTGCAAATTTACCCTACTCTTATTAAAATACAATTCAAGATTGACTACAAGTCCTTCTTAAAGTGACAATATGTCTCAGTTTGTTGTTAAAGAACCAATGTCTTTAGAAGCCTGAATGGGGATCTGTAGAGATGTGAAAAGGCTCACTTTGAATTTTCACCCCTGAGATGGCTGATTGATTAATAGGAGAATCTTATCTGAAGATCAATTCGAAAACGGCATATAACTCGCATTCCGTCCAGACGGACCTGCACGATTTTCAATAAATCCAATTAACTGGAACACAAGGCTTCTAAAGACATCGCTTCTTTAAGAACAATCTGAGACATGTTGTCACTTTAAGAAGGATTTGTAGTCCATCTTGAATTGTATTTTAATAGGACTATGGTAAATTTGCACTGCTATATGTCACGGTTGTTTGTTGCACATGGTATGATATAAATAGCGGCTGATGCAACACGATTCCTTGGTGTGATTATATACGGACGTTGCATGGGTAGATATTCTTAGACTTAAATTTAGGCCATGATTAAAAAAAAAATTGACCCAAAAATTGTCTCCTGCAATTTTAGCCTTGAACGACAACAAAAGGTACACTGACATCTGTGCTGGAATGAATTTACATATGCTAATGAGGCATAGCGCTTTCCCTGGAAGGAGCGGCCCTGTTGGAAACATTCGCCTCGGGTTCTGTCTTCTCCCCAAAGGGCACATCACCCACCGATACCCTTTTTCATTACATGAATGGCCTCGATCCCCTGTAGCAGGGGTGTTCAACTCTGGTGCTTCCGATGTTCATGGACCACAATTCCCATCAGGCCCTGCTGGCTTGGCTGAGGGGAATTGTAGTCCATGAACATCTGAAATGCCACACCTCTGCCCTATAGCAATGCACCATCCCTGCTTGGCGCTTGTTAGAGCACCTGCTGACTCACGCTGTGGGCTCCTTACCCTCTGTGCCCTTCGCATGTTGTCCAAAGCCTCTCTGCTGCCAGCTGCCTGTGTTCACATTTGCCTCAAAATCCTTGGCACATCACTGCCCCTAAATCAGGGGTCTGCAGCCTGCGGCTCTCCCGATGTTCATGAACTACAATTCCCATCAGCCCCTGTCAGCATGGCCAATGCTGACGGGGGCTGATGGGAATTGTAGTTCATGAACATCGGGAGAGCCGCAGGTTGCAGACCCCTGCCCTAAATCCAATAGCCCCAATAGCGTGTGGAAGAGAACTGATCGGGAAAAGACGGCATGTTCCTCTCACCACTTCCACTAGGGGGCAGAAGGGAGCCGCGAAAAGATAAACCTCACTGCTGGCCAGCCATTGTTTCCCTCTTCCATTGCTGCTAACATAAATCTCTCCCGCTAGTCGCTTCAGCTTTTAACGCCTTTAGGGCTCTTCCAGGAAGGGAAAGGTGCAACTTAATCTGGCTTTGAAGTCCCTGCTGCCCTGCTTTTCTAGTCCTGCCTCTCTTAGCCGCTGCCTTGCCCTGCTCTTGCCAGTCTGCCACCGCCCCTGAAGACTTAACATTGTTCATAAGAACATAAGAACATAAGAACAAGCCAGCTGGATCAGACCAAAGTCCATCTAGTCCAGCTCTCTGCTACTCGCAGTGGCCCACCACATGCCTTTGGGAGCTCACATGTAGGATGTGAACGCAATGGCCTTCTGCGGCTGTTGCTCCCGATCACCTGGTCTGTTAAGGCATTTGCAATCTCAGATCAAGGAGGATCAAGATTGGTAGCCATAAATCGACTTCTCCTCCATAAATCTGTCCAAGCCCCTTTTAAAGCTATCCAGGTTAGTGGCCCTCCCCACCTCCTGTGGCAGCATAATCAAGCCAATCCTGCGTTGCGTGAAGAAGTGTTTCCTTTTATTAGTTCTAATTCTTCCCTTGGCATTTCAATGTATGCCCCTGGTTCTAGTATTGTGAGAAAGAGAAAAATTTCTCCCTGTCAGCATTTTTTTACCCATGCATAATTTTGTAGACTTCAATCATATCCCCCTCAGCCAGCCTCCTCTCCAAACTAAAGAGTCCCAAAGCGCTGCAGCCTCTCCTCATAGGGAAGGTGCTCCAGTCCCTCAATCATCCTTGTTGCCCTTCTCTGCACTTTTCTATCTCCTCCAATATCCTTTTGAGATCGCGGCGACCAGAACTGGACACAGTACTCAAGTGCTTGATCGCACCACTGCTTTATATAAGGGCATGACAATCTTTGCAGTTTTATTATCAATTCCTTTTTCTATTGATCCCAGCATAGAGTTGCAGCTGCCATGCATTGAGCTGGCTTATCTCCATGGAACTATCAACTAAGACGCCTAAATCCCTTTCCTGGTCTGTGACTGATAGCACTGACCCCTGTAGCGTGTATGTGAAGTTTGGATTTTTTGCCCCTATGTGTTCCTCACGTACTTGAATAAACAACTGGGAACACAAGAGAAATGCAGTAATCTGAGTTGGCCTGCCTGTTTGTGTCGGTCTGGTTTTGTCAATGGACAAGAGATTTGGCGGGGTGGGGGGTGGGATTGCTGTTTCAGTTCCATCTCGGCTGGACTTGCCAGATTACCAAATAGCCTGGCTTTGCTCCTGCCTCTCCCTTTGTCGGATAGGCTTGTGCAAGACTCAGGCCCCTTCCGCACAAGCACAATAATGCACTTTAAGTCCGCTTTCACAACTGTTTGCAAATGGGTTTTGCTATTCCGCACAGCTGCCAAGGGCATTGAAAGTGGATTGAAAGTGCATTATTCCGCAGGTGCAGAAGGGGCCTCAGAGAGGAAGCGTTTCAAGACACAAACAACCATCCGAAAATGCTTCGACGCTGACGCTGCAGTTCAGTCCCAAATGGCGGGACAAAAAAATTGCCTCAGAGGGCTTACAAGTGTCATTCTCCCTGCCTCGGTTTTATTCTCCCTACAACTGTTCTGTGAGGTGGGTGACAGTGACCAGGCCTAGTTGACCCAGCTTCGGTGACAGAGCGGGGATTCAAACACAGGACTCCCAGGCCCTAGTCTAACCTCTATACCACATTAGTCACAAAGAAACAGGCAGGAGTCTTAAAGCCTGTGGTCTCAGACACTACAGTTCGTTCTACCATTTCAGTGTTTTACTACTTTCTTGGTGTTGGAAAGTGGTGTTAACTTATGGCAGCCCTGTAGGGCTTTCAAGAAAAGGGATGTTAAGAACATAAGAACATAAGAACAAGCTAGTTGGATCACACCAGAGTCCATCTAGTCCAGCACTTTGCTACTCGCAGTGGCCCACCAGGTGCCTTTGGGAGCTCACACACAGGATGTGAAAGCAATGGCCTTCTGCTGCTGCTGCTGCTGCTGAGCACCTGGTCTGCTGAGGCGTTTGCAACCTCAGATCAAAGAGGTTCAAGATTGGTAGCCATAGATCGACTTCTCCTCCATAAATCTGTCCAAGCCCCTTTTAAAGCTATCCAGGCTAGTGGCCATCCCCACCTCCTGTGGCAGCATAATCCAAACACCAATCACACGTTGCGTGAACAAGTGTTTCCTTTTATGAGTCCTAATTCTTCCCCCCAGCATTTTCAATGAATGATGTTCAGACATGACTTGCCATTGCCTGCCTCTGCACAACAACCCTGGGCTTCCCTTGTGGTCCCCCATCCAAGAACTAACCAGGGCTGATCCTGCTGAAATTCCAAAATCTTGATGAGTTTAGCTGGGCCATCCAGATCAGAGTACGACTATTTTAGAAGACGAAGATGAGTTTGGATTTATACCCCACTTTTCTCAATTGGAAGAAGAAGAAGAAGAAGAAGAAGAAGAAGAAGAAGAAGAAGAAGAAGAAGAAGAAGAAGAAGAAGAAGAAGAAGAAGAAGAAGAAGAAGAATTTGGATTTATATCCCCCCTTTCTCTCCTGTAGGAGACTCAAAGGGGCTTACAATCTCCTTACCCTTCCCCCCTCACAACAAACACCCTGTGAGGTAGATGGGGCTGAGAGAGCTCTGAAAAGCTGTGACCAGCCCAAGGTCACCCAGCTGGCGTGTGTGGGAGTGTACAGGCTAATCTGAATTCCCCAGATAAGCCTCCACAACTCAACCGGCAGAGCTGGGAATCAAACCCAGTTCCTCCAGATCAGAGTGCACCTGCTCTTAGCCACTAGCCACTACGCCACTGCTGCTCTAAAAGTTAGATCCACCAAATGCAGTCGCTCCTTGGGGACGTTGTTCTATAATTGTTGTTGCAGAATCCCCTCTGCCCATTTTGTTAAGCTAGGCAATACCCAGCCAAGCTATTACTCTGGATAATTCAACACTTTGGCAGGAGGCTGTCTGGGTTTTCACGCACAGGAGGGCCTTACCTGGCATGCTTTTGACTGCAGGTGGCAGGGACTGAACCCAAGCATGCAAAACGCATACTTCACCAGTGAGTCACAGTCCCTCCCCCAGTAAACTAGCCCCAGGAGGTCAATGGGTTCTAGACCAGCCAAACCGGTCATCCCAGTGTCTGAAGCCACCTGAATGGTGAATGGCTTCTGGGAGCTTTCTCTATACCAACTTGAGCTCATAATAAAAGAAAAATAAATGCAATATGCTATAGTAATATGCCTTGTGACAGATAATGAATACATTCTATAAATAAATACATGCAACTAATAAATACTTGTAATGAATTAATACCACTGGTGCTCTTTTCCTAGGGTATTTTTTTTATCCTACCTTTCCTTCACAGGGCTCAGGATTCTATATGAGGCTCGCTCTTCTTCATTTCATCCTCACAACAACCCTGTAAGGTTTGTTGGGCAAACTCCATGTCGGAGTGGGGATTCGAACCCAATGCTCCCCAGTCCGAACCCTGAAGCGTAACCACTATGCCACACTGGCCGTCCACTACACTGGGTAAGGGAAACCCTTTACCAGAGGTGGGATCCAGCAGGTACTCACAGGTTCCCGAGAGTAGGTGACTAATTATTTGTGTGTGCCGAGAGGGGGTTACTAGTGGTGAAGATTGCCCACGTGATTTTTGCCTTAGTTACGCCCTCCTCTCAGCAGTAGCGCGCAGAACTTGAAGCAGTCTAGCAGGAGGTGCACCGGCGTGCATGGCAGCCTGCGCCTGTGTGCATTCGTTTCCCGCCCAAGGACCGGCGCAGCGGCTGCGTCCTTGCCACAGCCCTGCACAGGAATGCCCAGCCACGCCCCCGTTGTGCCCCGCCCAGCCCCATTGGTGCTGGGCCAGTTTGCATCCCACCACCATGGGAACCTGTTACTAAATTTTTTGGATCCCACCACCGAAAACTTCACATGTAGAGGCAGTAAACCTCTGAATACCCATGCCAGGAGGCTACAGCAGGAGAAGGCTTCGGCATCTATGCCCTACTGCTGGCCCTCCAGAGTTAACTGGTTCACCAGAGTGGGAGACAGGATGCTGCACCGGATGTACCACTTATCTGATCCAGTGGGGCTCTCCTTATGTTCTCAGGTCCTTCTGGGGGTATCCATTCATCTATGCACAGCTGAAATAGATCCTCTCCCTCAGGCTCTGCCATACAGCCAGGGCCTCTTGACACAATACTTTACAATGACAGGGATGATGGGTCGTTGTCTACGCCTGGATGGGTCATTCACAGCCAAGTCCTCGGCCTTCAAGGGCTGGCAAATCTCTTTTCCAAAGTTTTCCCCTTTTCCTGGGGGAGGGGGGATTTCTGAGCCCTTAGAACAGCACCTGTTGAATTCTACAGCAAAGGCAGCCTGATTTGGGGTGAAATACAGGATGGGGAGAGACAATCTATACAGTGGTGGGATCCAAAAATTTTAGTAACAGGTTCCCATGGGGGTGGGATTCAAACAGTGGTGTAGCGCCAATGGGGCTGGGCGGGGCACGACGGGGGCGTGGCCGGGCATTCCGGGGGCGGGGCATTAATAATTTCTCTGTTACTGTAAAAAACTCTTACTGTAAAAAAAGTTCCTAATTTCCAGCTGGTATCTTTCTGTCCATAATTTAAGCTCATTATAGCAAGTCCTATCGGCTACTGCCAACAGAAACAACTCCTCCTCCTCCAATTGACTCCCTGTCAAATACTTAATACTTTCAAATACTTACTTTTGTTTCTAGAAATCAAAGAAGCTGATACTTTCCTTTTAAACAAGGAACTGCTTTACCGTGATTTCTAAAACATGTTTTTAAAACAGCCCAACAGGGAGAATAGATCGACTTCTCCTCCATAAATCTGTCCAAGCCCCTTTTAAAGCTATCCAGGTTAGTGGCCATCACCACCTCCTGTGGCAGCATATTCCAATCACACGTTGTGTGAAGAAGTGTTTCCTTTTATTAGTCCTAATTCTTCCCCAGCATTTTCAATGTATGCCCCTGGTTCTAGCATTGTGGGAGAAAGAGAGAAAAATCTCTCTCTGTCAACATTTTCTACCCCATGCATAGTTGTATAGACTTCAATCGTATCCCCCCTCAGACGTCTCCTCTCCAAACTAAAGAGTCCCAAACCCTGCAGCCTCTCCTCATAAGGAAGGTGCTCCAGTCCCTCAATCATCCTCGTTGCCCTTCTCTATTAGCCATGGTGACTAAATGGAGTCTCCATGTTCAGAGGCAGTAAGCAAGTGCCAGGAATCAACATGAGGGGAAGACTTCAGCCTCTCTGCCCTGCTGTTGGATATCCAGGGGAACTGGTTGGCCGCTGTGTGTGAGACAGGAGGCTGGACTAGATTGACCACTAGTCTGAGCCAGCAGGGCTCTTCTTAAATTCTTATGGACTTAGGACTCACAAGTTCTAAGATCAAATCTCCATCAGGCATGTAGTTCATTGGGTGAATATGACCCAATCAGTATCTTTTTCTTTCAGCCTAACCTGCTCTCAGAGGTTAGCTGTTAAAATTAAAAGTGATGACAAGAAGAAGAAGAAGACACAATGAAGAGGAGGGAGAGAGGAGGAGGAGTTTGGATTTATCTCCTCCCTTCTATCCTGCAGGAGACTCGAAGGTGCTTACAATCTCCTTGCCCTTCCCCTGACAACAAACACCTCTGTGGAGGTGGGTGGGAGCTGAGAGGGCATCAAGAAGCTGTGAGCTAGCCCAAGGTCACCCAGCTGGCGTGTGTGGGAGTGTACAAGGCTAATGCTGAATTCCCTGAATTCCCCAGATAAGCCTCCACACAGCTCCAGGTGGCAGAGCAGAGAATCCCAAAACTCCATCTGGTTCCTCCAGATTAGATACATGAGCTCTTAACCTCCTACGCCACTGCTGCTCCTTAACCTCCTACGCCACTGCTGCTGCTTCCACTTGATGGAAGGGTGGGATAAAACATAATGTAATAGATATGTAATGTAACTTGGAGCAACAGAAATAATCAAGGCTGGCATTTTGACAACGGGAAAAATATCACCTTAGGATAACTGAGGTATACTGATGTACAACACACAAACGCTTCTGAAATGCAAAACAGCATTTTCATGGAGATGAAGTGTGCCACACAACAATTAAAGAAGAGTTGGTTTTTATACCCCTCTTTTCTCTACCTTTAAGGAGTCTCTAAGTGGCTTAAAATCCCCTTCCTTTCCCCTCCCTACAACAGACACCTTGTATGAATTATGTGGGGCTGAGAGAGTTCTGAGAGAACTGTGTCCGGCCCAAGGTTACGCAGGAGGCTTCATGCGTAGGAGCAGGGAAGGGAATCTGGTTCACCAGATTAGACTCCGTTGCTCATATGGAGAAGTGGGGAATCAAATCCACTTCTCCAGGTTAGAGTCACTCTTAACCACTACTAGACCATACTCAGTCTCCAAGGGATGAATTGGTGACATGAAATGGTGGAAACATTCTTCTCCGATTAATGACAAAAAATGGTCTTGTGGGACCCTAAACTAGAAGAAGAAGAAGAAGAGTTTGGATTTATATCCCCCCTTTCTCTCCTGTAAGGAAAGGGGCTGACAATCTCCTTGCCCTTCCCCCCTCACAACAAACACCCTGTGAGGTGGGTGGGGCTGAGAGAGCTCCCAGAAGCTGTGGCTAGCCCAAGGTCACCCAGCTGGCGTGTGTGGGAGTGCACAGGCTAATCTGAATTCCCCAGATAAGCCTTCTCAGCTCAGGCGGCAGAGCTGGGAATCAAACCCGGTTCCTCCAGATTAGATACATGAGCTCTTAATTTCCTACGCCACTGCTGCTCCCTATAATAGGTTTATTGAAGCAAATGCCCACTTTGATAGATGAACAAATTGCCATTTCTGTCCGCGGACTGTGTACACAACAGTACATGGAAGGCTCACCTCCTGCTGGGCTTTTAAGCCTAGAGAAACTCATGTATCAATATTAATTCTTAAAGTGCCCCAAAACATTTTTTTTCCTGCAAAGGACTAACATAGCTTCCCCGCTTGTTTCAGAACAAAAAGGAGTATTTCCACATTCTCATTTTACCCATTTGTCCATCCTCACTGCCTCTCAGCTTTCTTTCCACATGAGCCAAACGGAATTGCATACTTTAGTGTCGCCACAGCAGAGACATTTTGAGCGAGGGAGACAGGTAGGTTTTGGTACATAAGAACCATTTCAGCAGATGTTCAAGTTGAATAGCTAGCGTGCCTGCCTCGTACTGAGGCGAAAGGGGATATTCTTATCAAAGAGGTACAGTTTAGAGCAGGGGTCTTCAAACT
The DNA here is from genome assembly GCF_021028975.2 of Sphaerodactylus townsendi. Lineage (NCBI taxonomy): Eukaryota > Metazoa > Chordata > Lepidosauria > Squamata > Sphaerodactylidae > Sphaerodactylus > Sphaerodactylus townsendi. The sequence goes on from NC_059427.1 coordinate 19,030,532, forward strand.
ATGGCCCTCCAGATGTTCATGGACTACAATTCCCATCAGCCCCTGCCAGCATGGCCAAGTGGTAGGGCTCGTGGGAATTGTAATCTATGAACATCTGGAGGGCCACAGTTTGAGGACCCCTGGTTTAGAGGTACATGCCTTTCTGCAGGGAACAGATGACCTTGATTTCCACCTTATGGGGTTGGGGGGTGGAAGGACTTGTTTACAGCCAAAGCGGGTAAATTTGGGGAGGGGGCTCTGGTAGAAGCTAGGGAGGTGTGAATGCCTCATTGTTGAGGGAAGCTGATGGGACCTTTTGGAGATGGGCCGTGGGGGGGCCTGCAACTCCTGTTGGCCAAGAGAGAATAGGAGACCAGGAAACCAACCCCATGGGAGACCCATCAAGGCCTCGGCAAGAGCCATTGATAAATTGACAGCTCGTTTAGCAAGAGAATGGGGACTGAAGGCCCTTTGATACATTGTGCTGGTCGCTGGGTTTTGACACCTCTAGGGGAGGAGGGATTGAGGGGGGGGGGGAGGGAGAGAACTTGACTCCCGGGGCTTCATCTGTCAGCCCTCAGTTGAGATTTGATCACTTTATGATCCTTGATGAGCACTAAATGTCAGCCAAGTTGTATTGAAATGTGGCAGTGGCGAATAGTGGTTGGAACCAAGACGAAGGCGCTCTCTAAAAGAAGGATTTGTGGGGTGGGTGGGTTGTAGGGATTTTTTATTGTGATGGGAAGGCACGCTGACACTCAAACTGAGGGGGAAGGAAGGAATGAAACATGGGAGCTCAGTAAAACTAAGCGGGCAGAGGGACAAGCCCAGGTGGAGCAGGGGTGGATTCCTGCCTTGAGCCAAGGAGGTTCCATGCAGACGCAAATACAAAGGATACAAGAGATAACTATAAATCCTATTTTCTATCTAATACAGTTTGCTCCTACCTAACACAGAAATAAAACATTGTTCCATCTTTATTCACTTCTGGATCAAGATCCCTGCTATGATTTATGGATGTTGTTTGGATAGTGGGGCCACAATGTTTTCGATTGAGTACAGTGTTTATATCTCAATTTTCCTCCAAGCCCCACAACAATCCTGTAAGGTAGGCGAAGCCTCATGCTGTTATTCCGTGGACCTTTTTGTGGCGGGTGTTCCACGACACCTGCCTTTTTGGGTTATCAATCATAACGACAACATAATGTTTTATGAATTACATAGGAAAAGTAAATACCAATATTGTCGCAGGGGTAACTTTTTTTTTTTAATTTTTACCTGCCCCCTTCCTCCAAGGGGGCTAAAATAACAGGCAGCTCTCTCCCTTCCTCCATTTTCCCCTCACAAGTCTGTGAGTTAAATTTGGCTGACAGATTATACTGCCCCCGTGAACTTCATGGTAGAGTGAGGACTACAACTTGATCTTTCTCAGAGCTGCCAGCTTTTTAACTTGGTCAACTTGCTGCCTCTTTAATATCAGTTTAATCAGCGGCAAACACCAGCTGGTGGGATCTTTACCTCCATACCCTGAAAAACTTCCACTGCTGATTTCAATACATCAGGCTTCTGTTAAAGGGGCAGGATAATTTTCTTTCTGTCCACTCAGCAACCTTATCTCCAAACCCTAGTCCAGTGTTCTAACCATAACCCAACACTGGCTCTCCACAATAAAAAAAAAAGACAACATGAAAAGCTAAGATGAATAGGTATCAGGATCAGACCTCTTCTTCAATGATTTTTATTCGGAGACCTCCGTGCGGACAGAGCTGTTTTTCATTTGAGTGCATAAACTTGAAGAGTCCTCGCCATCCAAACACCAATTTTTACTACAATTGAAAAGACTTACGGAAAAGAAAAAGTCTACTTGAACCTGACAGGAAAGAGACATCTCTGATCGTAATGTTTGCCGCTCAGAAACTTGTGAAAATAGAGGCACAAAGATATGTCCCGCTTCCTTAGAAAAGTATTGTGTAAATTTCAGATTTCAGAAAAACAAAAGAATAAAAGATATTTTAGTTTCATTTCTTCAAGTGCCACACATATGCCCTATTACAGTTTGTTTGTTTGTTTATAGTAGTAGTAGCACATTTTTATTGTATTTGGCCAAAGGGCCTCACAATATTAAAAAGGAAGAAAGAAAAAGAGAGAGACAAAGTTTAATATAGAAACATGCATGGTAAATTATATCTTTCATTAATAAAACATTTTCAACCACTCAGAATATAGGCTTTATTTGTAGACTCTTTGGCTCGAATCGTCCTTGCTGCCGGTGCATAAACAGCGACTTTATTGGGATTTTGGAATCCTGCATTTTTTATTCTGAACCGCTGCCTCTCCTAACAGTAAATGAAAAAAACTGTTTAAACCTCTGAGAGACATAAATGGGAATAATATTTGCGGCAAAACCATAATCGCCAGTCAAATGAAACAAATTCCATTTAGAACGCCCATCACAAAACAACCCACCCCACCCAGTTGTGTTATGTGAACACAGATCTTTCTCCCCTCCCCCCTTTTCAAGGAGAATGCCCTTAAAGAAATGTCTGTTTGCTCAGCACTTGGATGGGAAAGTGCTGGGAATTTTCAGCTGGAGGAAGGAAAGGGGTGGGGGGAGGGCTATTGCCCTGTTTTCCAGCATGGGAAAACTATTTGGCCATTAAGACTAGATGGGCCTTTGGTCTGATCTTCAAGACCGATCATATTCCCTAGAGTCGCATTCAAGTCCACCTACGCTCTTGAGGAAAACAAACAGTAGATCTCTTGCTTATGCACCTTTGGGGAATATGCTTTACTTGATCTCCCTTGATCACATTAACAGCAAATATACTTAAAGAAGAATCTGCTCCTTTTTCTCTTCGGGTCTCTGCGGGTGTTTTTGCCGTCAAGTCACAGCTAGCTTTTGGTGTCCCCAGAGGGATTTCTAAGGCAAGAGACATTCGGAGGTCGTTCTCCATTCCCTGTGTCACGTTCCTGGTATTCCTTAGAGGTCTCCCATCCAAAAATTTGCTACGGTCAGGGTGGAGAGTGTGTGATTGGCCCAAGGACACCAGCAAGTTTTCATTGGAGAGCAGGGGTTCAAACCAAGTCCAACACCTTAACCACAACACTACACTGGCTCTGGGTTTAGTCCAATATCAAGTTTATTCTTGGACACAACTTTGTTCACTATAGTGACATTAACTACGCACAACTGGATGTACGATTAGAGCATATAACTCTGGTTTCTTCCATGATAAGACACAAGAGGGGTCAAAATATAACGAACGATTATGCTCATTTACTTGGGGGCACTAATGAACAATGGGGTTTTCTCTCGAGTAAAAACAGACGTAGGACCATGTTGCAAGTCGACACTACTAGCCACTCTTTCGTGGGAGTATATCACTCCAGGAGTATCTTGCTAGTGCAGCAAAATAAAACAGGAGTCCGGTGGCATTGTAAAGACTAACAATATTTATAAGATGACACAGGCCTCCTGTTTAATTTGGGTGAGGAAGTACCATTCCAAATAGTAGGATTTACTTTGTAGGTTTAGGACATAGCACTCCCAAGTGTACATATAAACCCTACACATAAATACTGGGGAGGAGGGCTGAGGTTCTGGGAACTGAACAGTGGTACAACGTTAACTTCATGTGTGGTACAAGGATAACAGTGGTACAAAGATAACTTAATGTGTGCATCTAAGGTTGTCTATATGGAAATACGTCCCACTAAGCCTGTACCACCAGGTAGGGGCCAGGGCTGTGAAAGCCCTGGCCCTTGTAGAGGCCAGCCGGATCTGTTTTGGGCCGGGGATTTCCAGCAGACTTATGCAGTTTATTTGGAAATAAATATTCATCATGGCGTCTTTCCTGGAAACAAGGATTCCATGCAGTTGCAGTGTTGCCCATACAACAAGCAACTACTCCGAAGTAATTTTAATTAGCGGGTTTTCCAGGCTGTGTGGCCGTGGTCTGGTGGATTTTGTTCCTAACGTTTCGCCTGCATCTGTGGCTGGCATCTTCAGAGGTGTATCACAGAGGGAAGTCTGTTACACACTGTGTCCAACAGAACCAGTTGAATCCGGCCGTGAAAGACTTCGACAATACATTAATTTGAACCAATCTAATCCGATGATAAATATTTTAACCAATCTTACTGATGATGAATATTTAGTGGTGATGGCCACTAACCTGGATAACTTTAAAAAGGACCTGGACAGATTTATGGAGAAGTCGATCTATGGCTACCAATCTTGATCCTCCTTGATCTCAGATTGCAAATGCCTTAGCAGACCAGGTGTTCAGGAGCAGCAGCAGCAGCAGCAGGCCATTGCTTTCACATTCTGCACATGAGCTCCCAAAGGCACCTGGTGGGCCACTGCGAGTAGCAGAGTGCTGGACTAGATGGACTCTGGTCTGATCCAGCAGGCTAGTTTTTATGTTCTTATGTTCTTACTCCCAAGTTAGCATTTCCAGCACTGAAACACTGAAGCTGTAATTCTGAGTATAGTTATCAGGAAATAAGACTTAATAGGCACAATCCAAAACGGCTTTACTCGGAAGCAAGTCTCTTGTTACCCTGTGGGGCTTACTCCCAGGAAAGCATTCAGATTGCAGCTGACATGGGACTTGCATCTGAATAAATCTATTTGGGAGGGGGCCCTGTGGAGTTTATTAAACCAAATTAACACTTCACTTGAACAAAGGTTGTAGGTATAGTGGGAGTAGAGAAGCTCAAGGTGGAGTTTTAGGTGCCTAAATGGCTTCAGGCACAGCCAGCTTTGCATAGCTGTGGCTGCAGCTCACCTATTCCGTATGAGAATAAGCACCTCTGAAAATTCATATGGAAACCCAGTCCCCCAGCCCGATTTTCTATCCTTCTGTGGTCCCCGACTGTAGCCAGTAGATACCACTTCTTTTCCAAAGAACCCAGGTGTGTCCTTCTCCCCTCCCCCACACACTAACCTCCCACCCCCTATCTTTACTGTGCAGAGCTTCTCAGGCAGAAATCCACCAGGTCTATTGACAGCTGAAGATCCCACCTGTCTGAAAATTTAGTGTGGGTAGGCCTAAATGGCAAGCTTTGCTGGCAGAGTGTCTGTCTCCTTCTCTCCCTTTAATAGCAGGCAGAAATCCACCAGGTCCATTAACAGCAGGTTATCCCATTCCTCAGAAGGCTCAATGCGAGTAGGGCTGAATGGAAAACTTTGCTGGTAGAGCGCCTGTCTCCTTCTCTCCCTTTAATAGCAGGCAGAAATCCACCAGGTCCATTAACAGCTGGTTATCCCATTCCTCAGAAGGCTCAATGCGAGTGGGGCTGAATGGAAAACTTTGCTGGTAGAGTGCCTGTCTCCTCCTCCCCCTTTAATAGCAGGCAGAAATCCACCAGGTCCATTAACACCTGGTTATCCCATTCCTCTGAAGGCTCAATGCGAATAGGAAAACTCTGCTGGTAGAGTGCCTGTCTCCTTCTCTCCCCTTAACAGCAGGCAGAAATCCACCAGGTCCATTAACAGCTGGTTATCCCATTGAAGGCTCAATGCGAGGGGGACTGAACTTCACCGGTGGAGTGTCTGCCAGCCACAGAAGCCCTCGCCTTTCCCCCCAGAATGGTGGCATTACCGAGGCAACATAAGGAGTTCCCCACATGGAGCATGTGAGCTCCCAAAGGCACCTGGTGGGCCACTGCGAGTAGCAGAGAGCTGGACTAGATGGACTCTGGTCTGATCCAGCAGGCCAGTTCTTATGTTCTGATGTTCTTAAAAGGGCTAATTAGATTAATTATAATAAACTATATAAACCAAACTAAAAAATAAATATAATAAACTGTAACAAAACAAATAAATAATTTGGGTGCTGTATGGTTTCCGGGCTGTATGGCCGTGTTCTAGCAGCATTCTCTCCTGACGTTTCGCCTGCATCTGTGGCTGGCATCTTCAGAGGATTCCGGCCGTGAAAGCCTTCGACAATACAAATAAATAATCATTATAATCATTATAATTAATTTATCATAATCATTATAAATAATTATAGTAACAATGATATAATATATAACATTTATTAACTACAGTATTACGACTAACACTTTTCATTTCTCCTCTTAGAGTCACCCCAAACGTTCTTTAAGCTCTCTCCATTCCCACTGCTTCACCCCCCACCCCCCACCCCCGGGCCCTGCTGGTCTCTTCAATGGCCCCTTCCCCCCGCCAGGGAATCCTGGCCCCTTTGGGGTCTCCTCCCCCGCTTCCCCTTTGGCTTTGAAGCACTCTATCGCTTTTTCCCAACCCTTTGCCCCGCCCGCCCAGCCATCTCGCCCGGCGATCTCCAGCCTTGCCCCCCCCCTCCCACCCCCGGGTGTGTGTCCCCCCGGGGTCTATTGTCTACTAGGGCTTCTAAGGCTGGCCAGAGAAGGGCCATGGCTTTGGGGGAGGGGGAAGGGATCCAGTGGAGCCCAACCTTGACTGGGCGTTTGAAGCTACCAATGGGTTAAAGAGGGGGTTGATCCAGGTGGGAAGGGCGGGGCGAAGACCTCTCCCACCCCCCCCACCCCCCCAGCTCCCATCCCTTGCCTTTGGCCTGTACCTGGAGGAGGGGCGTGGCCAGGGGCGGGGCTTTGGAGCCCGGGAATGTTGAAAGCTTAGGATGGCGGCCCTGCAGCCTTTGCAGCCCAGTGACCTCCAGACATGCGGGTCCCTTGTCCGGGGGGCCTTCCCTTTTCTTGCTGCTCAGCCTCTCCTGGGCTCCCCACCTGCGTCTGCTCTTCTTGACGGGTTCTGGGCACCTCTTGGGGCTTCCTTCCTTCCTTCTGGGCTCCCTTCCCTCCCCAGTTTCGTTCCTTGTGGGGTTTTCTCTCCTTTCCCAGACTCCGGGGCTGAAGGCGGCTTACAGCAGCTAGAGAAGGGCACCTTTTGTAACTTTTGTTGTTGTTGTTTTAGTCAACCAGCTGGGCAGCTGGTTTCTGCTTCCAGCCTTATTTACACCCCCAAATTTGTTTGCCCGCCATCCCTGCAAACTATTTAACCTCCTGCAGATTTTCTCTCCCCCACCCCCTCCCCAACTTGACTGAAGCTGTCTTGGTTGCAACTTCTCATCCCTGCCTCCTTTTGAGTTGAAGGTCTCCGTACAAGTGCGGGGTGTGGCTTGAACGTTTCTTGGATCCCTTTTGAGGTCAGCGGAAGCAAGGTAGATTGTGGTGTCTTGGCTTTGGGGGACTGCTTTTTGGGGCTGGCTGCCTAGAAACCCTGTTGGTATTTTGCTACTTTTTTTGGGAGGGGGTGCGTGTGTGTAATTTTCTGGATCCCGTCTGTTTCTTCCTTTGCTCTTTGTTTTTTTGTGTCAGGTGTGAACTCTACTTCCTAGACGCCTCCGCGGCATTCTTTTTTTCCTGACACCATGGCAGGGCACTTGGGGCGAGAGCTGGGGCGTTCGTACCCCTTTCCCGTCCAAGGTCTCCACCTGAACCAACTACCAGCTGTCCCCCATCATGAACCGGCCGGGGGCTTCTTGCCTGAAGCCTTCAACGGGGCAACTCCTGGACAGGGCTATGTATTTAAGCCCGACTATGGGCCGCCAGGAGGGATGATGGATGCCCTCCCTGGTGGAGGAGATGCTCCCAGGGTTTGGTACCCTTTACCGACAGGTATGGATGCTTGGGGTCACCATCCGGGGATGGTGATGGGGCCTTATGGGGTCGTTCAGTCTGGGGAGGCCTGCCCAGGCCCAAAGCCAGACATCAAGGTGGAACGAGACTGTGATGAGCCGGGGCCCTACTTCGGGCACCCCTGGGCAGGCGGCTGCGTGCTGCCTCCCACTCCAACATTAGCCCGTACGGCACCCAGCAGCAGCCAGGAGACGGTCACCCCTGACTATGATATCCAGCCTCCCAGCAGCCCTGCGAGCGAGCAGGATGAAATTGGCAGTGCTGACAGCAGCCCCCAGAGCGACGGCAGCCAAAGTCCCGAGGAGCCCATGGTCTCTGGAGAGATCAAGGAAGAAGTGGGCAGTGGAGACGAGGTAAGGAAAGGCTGAGGCCGTTAAAAGCCTTCTTTCACCTTTACAGATGTGGAATTCCAGCTGCTCTAGAGGTTTAACAGCTCACTTCTCCAGAGGCACCGAACTGAGGCTTTCCCTAAGTTTTGGTAGCCCAGGCAATCCTTTCCAAGACTTCACTAAGAGGTTATCTGCCTGGGTTAATAATGGTCTGTAGCCACGTGCGTTCTTGACTTCGGTCTGTTTGTTTTTCTATTCAAGTGTGACCACGTGTTTGAGTCAGTGTAGTTTTTAGGAACATATTGCGGTTAACAGTTTTCTCCGTGCTGCGTTGCTATAAGGCTGGTTTGGTTTCTAGGTTCGTGATGGTTGGCAATTAAACTTGTAGGGCTGGGAGGGGGACGGAATACTAGGCCTGTATTTGCCAACCCGGAGCCCAAATCTCTGTTTAAATTGGGAAGATTTTGGGGAGGCCGGGACTGATTTGCCATCTCTCCTCCTTCGCCTGCTTCAAGGGGTTGTTGTCAGGGGAATCAAATGTATTCATCTGCAGCCAAACCTGTATTAAGTGTGGTGTGTGAGGGAGGGATTTGGGGTGGTTGTTTGTCCTAATTAGTATTTTAAAATGCCTCGAACCACAAGAAGGAAATACATTTTGCAGATAAAAATTATTGGGACTTTGAGAGGACTCTGGTAAGTCATATCAAGGTCCAATATCATGGATGCTGGATGGCTTCCTCCTGTTTGGGGCTCCAGTATCTGATACTACCTCTGGAGGCAGACCAGCTAAGAATGGTGTAGAAAGCCGAACTTCATCAGGTGCAGTTTTCCCCTTCGAACGGCTGCCATAACAGAGGAATCCACAGCCAGTGGAACCATGCTGGTTTCTAGACCTACTGCTAATTCTTTCAGACTGATTTTTGCCCCTCAGGAATTGGGATGATTGTGATCTACTTTGTTGGTTGGCTGTAAGGTGGCAACTTCTGCTAAGGAAACCTTGTAGAGACAGGATCTGGAAGGCCCCAGACTGTGAAAGAAGCTTGATGGCTGAACTTGGGCCAGTCAGACAGGGAGAGTGTGGTGTAGTGGTTAAGAGCAGTGAACTCTAACTGGGAGGACTGGATGCTTTCCTCTCCTCCACATAAGCGTCTGACTCTTATCTGGTGTTCTGGATTTGTTTCCCCGCTCTTGCACATGAAGCCTGTTGGGGTGACCTTGGGCTAGTCCCAGTTGTCTCGAGAACTCTCTCAGCCCCACCTGCCTCAAAAGGTGTCTGTTGTGGGGAGAGGAAGGGAAGGGGTTTGTAAACTGCGTTTAGACTCCTTCAAGATAGAGAAAAGCAGGGTATAAATCCAAACTCTTCTTCCTCAGATACTCTCAGGCTAACCGAGTTGTGAGGATAAAATAGAGGAGAGGAGAAGAATGTAAGCTGTTTTGGGTCCCCAAAAACACAGGACTCTGCACTCTGAGAAGTTTATAGTCTGAAAAACAGGAACGAGGGAGAGGTCAGGGTGAATGTTAATTTCATGTTTCAGATGACCAATGATGCAGTTATTCATCTTTTTTAAGTATTAAGATGCTAGCTACCATACAATGACAGCCTCAAAACAACCCTGCAAGGGTGGTGGTTCAATATATCCCTTTCAGCAGGGGGGCGGGAAACTGAGGTTGGGGGAATAATTACCTCAAGACTATCTCTTAAAAGTGATAAAGGGACTTAATCAGGGTTTCCTTGATTGACTCTAAAATTCAGATGCCATGCCTTTTCCTTCTCCTGTTTTAGAATAGGATGACCAGAATGGTATATATTGTATGGTTGGGAAATTATAACGCTCTCTTCTATATTTTGTGTCTTCTGGAGCAGAATTTTTGGGGATTTTTGTAGGCAGGTTTGAGCTCTGGAACCACTGTTTAGCCATTAAGCTAACTGTTCCTGCTGCTAACAAGTATTTCTAGATAGGAAGAGCTCGGCCAAAGTCCATCGAGTTAATCATCCTTTTCCAACAGTGGCCATCCCAGTGGCTCTGGGATGCTTGCAAGTGGGACAAAAATGATATAGCTCTTCCCTGTATTTTAGCCTCAGCAGCTGATATTGAGAGGTGCACTGCCTCTGGACATGGAGGTTCTACCAGGCCACCTTCATGGCTAGTAATTATCTTTCATGGAAGGTCCCTTGTCTTGGTCAACAGCATACATGCGTACGCTTCCCCTTCTCCCACCTCAAATCCTCTATTAAAGCCATACATTTGCCTACATCTGATGCTGGCTGATTCCAAAATCTGTGCTGGTGAACGAATATTTAATGCACTCAGTGAGGAGTCTGCTTTACTTTGGAAACCTTGAGAGTACACTTTAACAACATAATTCACTGTTCTACATTATGATTCCCCTCCCGCTCCCAAACTGAAATACTTGTAATGTGCTCCAATCCCTCTTGAAATTTAACCATGGGTTTGGAAGGGTGTCATTTTTTTAAGCACTGCAGTACAGGAAAGAGGAAAAGCAAGCGAACTAAGCTTGAAGAAGAAGGAGGAGGAGGAGTTTGGATTTATATCCTCCCTTTCTCTCCTGCAGGAGACTCAAAGGGGCTGACAATCTCCTTGCCCTCCCCCCCTCACAACAAACACCCTGTGAGGTGGGTGGGGCTGAGAGAGCTCCGAGAAGCTGTGACTAGCCCCAGGTCACCCAGCTGGCGTGTGTGGGAGTGCACGGGCTAATCTGAATTCCCCAGATCAGCCTCCACAGCTCAGGCGGCAGAGCGGGGAATCAAACCCGGTTCCTCCAGATTAGATACACGAGCTCTTAACCTCCTACGCCACTGCTGCAGTACAGGAAAGCATCTGTGTCTGCAGTTCTACTGGTACTGGCATAAACTGCATGTGTCCTGTGAAATTTACCTCAGGACTATGTAGCCTTGGAACCTGTTTTAAAGTTAGACTTGTCCTAGAATTCATGGCACCATGAGGAAGGGAGCATGCTGGGAGCAGAAGCCGGGTTGTGGTCCCCCCTCTCCTGCACCTCCCAGCATTTTGTACGGTGTATTCCTCCATCTTCCCTATACTCCCTGCTCTAACCCAGTCTTAGCATGTCAGAGGTTGGTAGAAATGATTTCCTAACTGAGGAACATGGGCTGAGTTCAGATTGCCACTCCTGGGAAGTAGTTTTTCCTCTTTCCTGCACCTCCACTATGATTCTGAGGGTGATACGGCTGCAATTTCCACAAAAACAGCTGGCTTGAAGTCCAGTAGCCCCTTACAGACTGATAACATTTTTTTAGGTATAAGTTTTTGAGAGTCAACGCTCTCTTCATCAGATATGTGATGAAGTGTCTGGTATGGGACCAAATCTTGTCAGTCTGTGAGCACGGGGTTCGAATCTGTTCTACTTCATACCAACATGGCTGCTGCCCTCTGAAACTGACAATGACATATCTCTGAAGATATGGAGCGGCAGGAAAAGACGGAAAAGAGTAACCCGAGCGGTTGTGGGATAAAACTAGAGGAGGGTGCGGGGGAAAGTGTCTGGAATGAAGGCGGGTAGATTGAGCCTGCCTCGAGGCAATTGGCTCAAATGTTTTGGTTTTAAAGAATCCCAAGGTATTCCACATGTCTTTTAGGTCATACTGGCTAATTCCTGAGACTGACGTGATGATTAGGAGCTCCCAAGAGAGTTTCGAGATACCGGGACAGCTGTGCAAATGTATTGCTGTTTAATGCTTAGGCTAGTTTACCTCAGAACTTGTGGAATAGGTGATTTTATGGAGAACGGCTCAGATTCTCCAATTTACATCCTGTGCAGATCTTTAAGTCTTTCTTACCATGAGCCAACTGAACCCTTCTTTTGTGTGTGCGGGGTGTGGGGTAGGGGTGATGATTTGCATTCCCTTGAGGGTCTTCAGTAAGCTCTGGGGAGCCCCGTTGGATAAGATTCTAAGGATCCATTGACTGTAAATATTTTGTCACCGTCCTGGAGTTCCCACTAGATTCCTGCTTATTAAAAATGGCAGCTGTTATTGAAGCCTGAAAGACTTGGACAGCCCATTCATCTTCGATCCATTCTACCTCTGCTTTCATCCAGTAGATGAGAACATATCTCTGAAGACTTGGAGCCACATCAACCATGATGGGGCTCTGCTCAACTTGGACTACGGTTCCCATCATCCCCTGCCAGCATCATGCTGGCGGGGGATGATGGGAACTGTAGTCCATGACATCTGGAGGGCCGCGAGTTTGACACCTGTAGAGAGACTGTAAAAGCAAGCTGGTTCAAATGATGCACATATCAGAAACACTACTACCACGGCCGGCAGACAATACAGGTCTATCAAAACTAGGACAAAGAGGCTTAGAGACAGCTTCTACTCTAGAGCTGTGGCTATGCTAATAAACTCCGTGGCTTCGTGTCGATGTGTTTGGGGCTGTGGAGGGATGGGTGGAGGAAGGGGAAAGTGAGGATGGGGTATGAGTCTGAAATTGTGTGCATTGAGGAATGCTGCTGTAAATTTCGTTGTGCATGCACAATGACAATAAAATGCTTATGCTTATAGATAAAGGTGCTTGATGGGTGAATATATGGACATGGTCTTACTCGCTCTGTTCTCATGTGTGAGAATCTATGAGTTGGCTGTAGAGATGTTGAACATTAACTGAGCAACACTGCTACCCTTTCTGTTCCCCTCCTCTGCTCCCTCCCCTGAGAGGGTTGCTCAAGACCTGTCTGGCTGCTTGTTTAATCTGAAGACCTGAGAGACACCTTCTCCAAGTAGGGCTGAGTTAAGATAAACCAAGGCACTAAGCTTTGTCAAGTTTAAGAACATTACTGCCCAAAATGATAATTCAGTAATTGTTAAAATTTTATCCAGAGCCCTCTCGTAATTTGCGGCCCTGAACTTCGCCTTCCTGAGCTTGTGCAGAAACCTCTCTGTTGTGTCCCCAGGTGTTGCAGTTAACAGAATTTGTTGGGGAGGGGGAGGAAGGGCTCTCCCAGCAGCCCCTTGGTCATTACCTTCTCCCCTCCCCCCTTTTTACGGGCGTCTTGCAACATCTCTCCTGACGCAGGAGATTTTGTGTAATAAGGGAAGATCCTCTACTGCATAGGTGTCAAACTCGCGGCCCTCCAGATGCTATGGACTACAGTTCCCATCATCCCCTGCCAGCATGCCGCTGGCAGGGGATAATGGGAAATGTAGTCCTTAACATCTGGAGGGGCGCAGGTTTGACACCTGTGCTCTACTGTTTGCCTGAACCCACTGAACTGACTTTTCTCTTTCTCTACTATTTATTTATTGTATTCGTTTATATCCCATCTTTCTCTGTAATGGGATCCCAAAGCAGCTTACACAATTTCTCCATTTTATCCTCACAACGATCCTGTGAGGTAGGCTAAGCTGAGAGTGTGAGACTGGCCCAGTGTCACCCAGTGATCTTCCGTGGCAGAATGGGAATTTGAACCTAGCTCCTTGTCCAAAGTTGTAACCACTTCACCCTGCTGGCTCTCTGTTTTCATGGAGCAGCAGTGGCGTAGGAGGTTAAGAGCTCGTGTATCTAATCTGGAGGAACCGGGTTTGATTCCCAGCTCTGCCACCTGAGCTGTGGAGGCTTATCTGGGGAATTCAGATTAGCCTGTGCACTCCCACACAAGCCAGCTGGGTGACCTTGGGCTAGTCACAGCTTCTCGGAGCTCTCTCAGCCCCGCCCACCTCACAGGGTGTTTGTTGTGAGGGGGGAAGGGCAAGGAGATTGTCAGCCCCTTTGAGTCTCCTGCAGGAGAGAAAGGGGGGATATGAATCCAAACTCTTCTTCTTTTGTTAAAATAGAAAGATGGAGCCTACCTAAAACTGAATCATGTGGGGAAATATGCACTCTTGCACATGTTTGTGGGTTAGATATCGCCGCCTCCATTCCATGGAAAATAATGTTCCTTTGCTGTTCTAGTTCCTGGCCATATTGACCATATTTGTAGCACCGTAAGTTTCACTTGAACAAAGTTCCCCTGTTCCTATAATCCAATCTTTCTTTTGCAGGGATTATTTCAACTTCCAGCATTTAGCAAAGGTGTATCTTGCTGTTGTTAATAAAGCAAAGCACAATGTTGTTCCATTTTTGTAGAACAGAAGATAAGTAGTTGAGTAACCAGCTGAACCTTGAACTCTGTGCCCATGTTCTTCTGAAAATGTATTAACCATTTTCCAAAAATGCTTTGCCTTCACACTGTATCACCAAAGACAATAAATAAGCTCTTGACTGATCACAAAACCAGCAAATATTAGCACAATTTTTGCAGATTCCAAATAGCCCTAATGGAGTCACATATATTTGTGCAACGTTTTTACAAAAAAAAATCTCTGAAAAGGAACCTTACTGAAAACAAGCAACCTTCTGCTAACAAAAAACCCCCCAAACACTTGAACTTAATTCATAACCCGGTGCTTTTCTTCCACTTACCGGTAATATATTTTGGAAGCTGTGAGAGGATTCTAGTAGGACTGAATAGAATTTAGAAAAGGTGTAATTATTATTTTCCCACAAATACTCTTCAAATGCACTTATTTTGTTCGTGATGTCACCCCATGAAGCTTAAAGGTTTGAAAACGCTGTAAATAAATTTGGTGACATTGAAATAATATTCTACTGTGTTGAATTGCTGCTTATTGTCGCAGTATCTGTGCTTTGTCAATTAACTCAGGTCAATGTCCTCCCTTTTTAAAACACTGTTTTGAACAGCTTTCCTTAGAGACCAGCTCATTACTGCTAAGGCCAACATGCAAACTTCAGAGATTAACTCGCAACACATCTTCTCCCAGATAATCAAAAGATTGTCAATAGTACTCGATCTGTAAGAATTTTTTTTTTGGCCAATTGGTCTTTTTCCAGAAATAACCAAGCCCCGTAAAGGTACTACCAAAAGCTACTTGCTCTAGCCTTACATCTCATTTTATTATTGCTATTAATTTTACCCAGTTGGCCAACTATCGCCATTTCGGTGCCTGGGAGTTCATGAACGGCCTTTTTCTTCCCTGCTCCACTCAAATAACAGGAATGCTGTTTTTTTTTTAAAAAAATGCGGGTTCTGAGAATTCTAGATCTCCACTTGCAAAGCTGGGTCAGAGATCTGGACCTGACAGCTGATATGGATCTGCGGCCATTTTGAATTCTGAGCGGGAGTAAAAATGGCTACTGTGTGGGAAACAGTGAAATTTGGAACCCCTTATTAGCGGTGCCAAATGGGGGCCCAGGTGGTTTAAGGCCAGAGTAGACTCCAGTACTTCATCTCACCACTATGTCCCGTCATCCCGTCAGAGATCTGAACTTGTTAACTTTAGCTATTGCCTCTGTTACACTTTTTGACTCTGAGCTCTCTCTGAATCTGATTAAAAAACGAACAACCACAACTCTAGAAGGGCGAGCAGTAGGTTGCAATCTGTCTCGGGAAAGCAGCCTTGAAAAGCAAGCTGGGTAGCTCTGGGGTTCTGAATCCAACCATCTCTGCCCTCTTGACCACCAAGAACTGCCTAGAGTGGCCTTTTCAAATGCAAAGGGATGTGGGGGTCGCCACATGTTTCCCAGCACAAAGGAAGGACTTTGGTGGGAACACATCAATGGGCAAACAGGCTTAGCTGCCAGAGAAGCTGTCAGCACGGGGCTTGTCAAAAGGAATACTTGCTTTCAAGAACAGAAAGGACTGCTTGCAAACAAGTTTTATGCTAACGGAGCCTGAGAAACTCCTCAAAACTTTCACGGCTTTCTCCTGGGGCATCCTAGCTCTATCCTTCACTTTGCAATTGAGAGAGCAGCTTCTCTTCCCCCAGCCCCCCTTCTCCAGCAGGTACCCCCTCCCAATCAATTTGTCGCACGAGGCAGATGCTTGTAGGTGATGGAGATGGAGCACCAGATTCCTCAGAGCAAAATTATATTTGGGTAGGGGAGCAAAATGAATGAAGACACAGGTTTATGACAAACTGGGGACCTTGAAACCCAGCCCTAGATATGTAGCAGCGCTGGTCAAAGCAACGCTGTACATGCTTCAAGGCACTTGTTACCTGATTTCAGTGTTCACGTGTTTAGCCTGTCTCATCCCTGTACATGCAAGATCTTCCAGTTTGTTAAATTAGAGTTAGACCGATGCCTGCTACGAAGAATTTGTAAAATCCTTATCTCCTAGCACAGCGGTGGCGAACCTATGGCACTCCAGATGTTCACGGACTACAATTCCCATAACCCCCCCCCCCCATCATGGCCATTCGCGGCCTTGGCCCTGCTTATCTGAGGGATCGTCTCTCTCTACACCGCCCTTCTAGGCCCCTCTGCTCGTCGGAGGCGGACCTACTGGTGATCCCTGGCCCCAAGGCGATCCGGCTGGCCTCTACAAGGGCCAGGGCTTTTACGGCCCTGGCCCCTACCTGGTGGAACAGGCTTCCAGGTGAGATCAGGGCCCTGCGGGACTTACAAAGTTTCCGCAGGGCCTGTAAAACGGACCTGTTCCGCCAGGCGTTTGGCCAGCCGGGATGATGTCAACTCCGCCATAAGAACATCTGGCCTCCCGTGGGTACATAAAGGGGGAAGGAGGGGTTGTTTAGTATTTTATAGTATAGTACAGCCATCTGTAGTTAGTATTTTATATATTTTATTGTAAATTATGTATTTGATGTTTTAAATTGTTTTTAGTGTTGATGGACACCGCCCTGAGCCTTTGGGGAGGGCGGTATATAAATATAAATAATATAATAAATAAATAAATGGCCAATTGGCCATGCTGGCAAGGGCTGATGGGAATTGTAGTCCATGAACATCTGGAGTGCCATAGGTTCGCCTCCACGGTCCTAGCACAAAAGTGTTGTGTGTATTGTTACTTCACGACCCTCTGGAGCTAGTGCTTCAGGACTGAGGACAAGGTTTGGAACTGTGAGTGTATGTTTTGAGGGGGCAGGGGAGGCTGACGCGAAGGGCGGGAGTCATGAAGTGGCAAAATGGGCAACGTATCTGTGGTGAGATTTCTTTGGTTCCTTCCGAGGCAGAATTGGGAGGAGTAAATTGTGTGCATGCCTCACTTGTGCTTTCTACTACCTTGCTTTTAAATAATATGTGAAGCTCCTTCTAGATTTTTTTGTGAGATTGGAAAGTGGAGATAGACATTTTGAGTTCAGTGGGAAGGTGGATTTCTTTTGGAGGCTTGTGGCCTTCTAGGCTGAAATACCTGGGGCTCAAGAACTTTATATTGTGTAATTTTTGTATTTACACCCTACTTTCCCCTCTATTGTTGTCCCTCCAGTTTATCTGTACAATAACCCCGTGAGGTAGGTTAGAGAGAGGTCCTCCACTAAGAGAGGTCCTTCACTAGAGAGAGGTCCTCCACTGTGAGGTAAATTAGAGAGAGGCCCTCCATATCAGAGTGAGGGTTTAAACCTGGGTCTCCCAGATTCTAGTGCCGTGGCATGGCCAATTGGCAGGGGCTGATGGGAATTGTAGTTCATAACAACTGGAGTGCCAAAGGTTCTCCACCACTGTTCTAGTGGGACACTCTAAACCCGTGGCGGTGAACCTTTGGCACTCCAGATGTTATGGACTACAATTCCCCTCAGCCCCTGCCGATTGGCCATGCTGGCAGGGGCTGATGGGAATTGTAGTCCATAACATCTGGAGTGCCAAAGGTTCGCCACCACTGCGTCTAAACCAGAATTGCGAGGAACCTCGCGGCTCTCAGATGTTCAGAACTATTCCCATCAGCTAACACATAACCAATGGTGGCCATGCTGACAGAAAAACTGATAGGGAATTGTAGTTCCTGAACATCTGGAGAGCCGCAGGTTCCCTACCCCTGGTCTAAACCAAGGGTCTCCAATCTGGCCCTCCAGATGTTCATGGACTGCAGTTCCCACCAGCTGTGCCAGTAGGCCGTTCTGGCAGGGACGGATAGGAATTGTATGAACACCTGGAGGGCCATAGGTTGGAGACCCCTGCTTTAAACACTGCATCCTGCTTTGTGATCTGGTCTTTCAGGCTTTGTGTGTTATGAGCCCCTGTAACTTTTTGAAAGTGATCTCTTGAATGGTAGCTTTGAAAACTGCCCTGGCTATGGAAACCCAGATTTCCCTTCTGTGGTTTGGCCACCTCTGGTTCTGGTTCCGTGTCTTAACAGCAGCCTGACATAGAGAAGAAAACAGCTGTTACCTTTCATGCTCCTTCATCTGTTGAACTTCTGTTACGGGACAGGAGCCGTGCCAGAATGTGAGGTGGCAACTCTCCATGGCTTTCATTCAAAGGGTTATAGCAGGGGTCTTCAAACTATGGCCCTCCAGATGTTCATAGACTGAAATTCCCATGAGCCCTACCACTTGGCCATGCTGGCAGGGGCTGATGGGAATTGTAGTCTATAGACATCCTGGAAGACTCCCGCAGATAGTTGAACTTTCCCTAAATTATAGTGAAGGCTAATCTCAGGCTGATCTGAGAACTTGACCTTATTTTATCCAAAACATTCTTCCATCTGTTCTGGGCAGCTGTTAACTGATACTCACCAAACGTAAGATAAGGAAGATGCCTTTGGGGTTTTGTGAAGAGCCGTGGAAGCTCCATTCTTACGTGGGCGCAAGAGATCTTATCAGCCCACTCAGAGATACTGGACGCCCACCCTCAATAGTGAATCCTTGGGCCGCAACCCACCCCCTGCAAAAACCCTTCATATCAACCCCCGTGCTGATTCTGAAAAGGGATACCTTCATCACTGATTAGCTCCAACAGTTTTGCAGCACTTTCTGAACTGTTCAGAGTTTTACTGTTCTTCAGTGTCTTTATTCTCTTATTTACCCTGTGTGCTTACTTAGGGTGAATTTAACTTCTTTGTAAAGGAGCAGCAGTAACTTCAACTTTACTTCTACACCATCCACACGCAGTAACAAGCAGTGAGGAAAAGCAGTGGCTGTCCCAGTGTTCCTTGCAACATCAGGACAGATGCAGTGATCACCCCCGCCCCGCCCCCAAGTCTTTCTGCCTGGAAGATGAATTTTCTCGGTTCCTGAGCTGTTCTTGCTGTCCATTCTAGCAGCTCTGGAGGAATTATGGCTGCTCTAATGGAGAAGTGTCAGTGTTAAGGTGGTGTTTGCTCCCCCATCCCAATTTTTACCTTCCAGTCGTTCCACCCCGCAGCCCCTGGGATTGGGCACAGATGCTGTATGACACCTCCCAGTCTGGGGAGTGTTGTAGGGTTGCCCATGGATCCTTCCTGATGCTGGGCCACATCACTGCCCACCTTCCCGTATTGTCCAGAGGTTGGGGCAGCCATCTTTCTAGAGCCTGGGGCAGCCATCTTGTTCTCCCCACTGGTAGCTGCAGTCTTGCTGGGACCCTCGACAGCAGGAGAAAGCCCTGGTACTCCCTGGCTCCCTCCATCTTCCCACCACCATCTTCCCACCACCCATGAGTGGGCCGGGGCCCTTGATTCGTTACTGTGAATCCCCTCTCTATCAGAAAGATACCTTGCAGTTGGTGGGGGCATGTTCAACCCCCATGGTGTTGCTTGGCGCCCCTCAGACAACTGAATGGTTGCTGTGTTCACTCTCTGGTGGCTTTTCACCTGCCAGGAGCTCCTGGTTGCCATAAGAACATAAGAACTAGCCTGCTGGATCAGACTAGAGTCCATCTAGTCCAGCACTCTGCAGTGGCCCACTAGATGCCTTTGGGAGCTCACGTTCAGGAGGTGAAAGCAATGGCCGCCTGCTGCTGCTGCTCAGAAGGCACCCTGGTCTGCTAAGGCATTTGCAATCTCAAATCAAGGAGGATCAAGATTGGTAGCCATAGATCGACTTCTCACTCCATAAATCTGTCCAAGCCCACTTTTTTTAAAGCTATCCCAGGCTAGTGGCCATCACCACACCTCCTGTGGCAGCATATTCCAAACCACCAATCCTGCGTTGTGTGAAGAAGTGTTTCCTTTTATTAGTCCTAATTCTTCCCCCCAGCATTTTCAATGAATGCCCTCTGGTTCTGAAGTATTGTGAGAAAAGAAAAATTTCTCTCTGTCAGCATTTTCTACCCATGCTTAATTTTATAGACTTCAATCCTTATCCCCTTAGACATCTCCTCCCCAAACTAAAGAGTCCCAAATTCTGCAGCCTCTCCTCATAAGGGAGGTGCTCCAATCCTTCAATCATCCTCATTGCCCTTCTCTGCACTTTTTCTATCTCTTCGATATCCTTCCACCCCATAATCCATCTCTCCATTTTCTACATCCATTAGTAACATGAAAATGCGCTCCCAGTGTGGATCCAACCTCTCCAAACGTCCCATGGAAATATGTTCTAAATCAGGGGTAGGGAACCTGCGGCTCTCCAGATGTTCAGGAACTACAATTCCCATCAGCCCCTACCAGCATGGCCAATTGGCCATGCTGACGAAACTTGATGGGAGTGCTGGATTCTATTTATCTAGTGGAAAACCCTATCTAATTCTAAACAGATAACAGCGTGAGGATTCCCAAAGTGTGTACTAGTCTGCCTTGAGAAATTGAGATGATAAATGGGAAATATGTGCCACTCTGCGCTGGTGCTACATCGGATGCTCCCTTGACGGCATGCTTTTCTCTGCTAATAGCGAATATAGCTGTTGAGAAATATACTCCGTTGCACATTTCCTTCCGTGTTCTTTCAATAGATGTGAGCTTGCATATAGTTTGGCTGCTTGTTATTACATTTCCATGAAGACATAGAGAATTCAAACTGTCCTGGGGAATTCATTGCCGTAAGTATGATTAGATGAAAAAAAAATTAGGCCAATTAAGAGGATATGTCTGTCAAAAGCCATGGCCTGTGATGGCTGAATTGAGCCTCCATGTTTGGCAGTAGCATATCTGCAGTGCTGGATGTTGAGGAGAAACGATAAGGAGTGTGCAGGAGAGAGCTGTTATTGTCATTGCACCCTGTTTATAAGCTGCTTTGGGGTGTCTGACTGCTTTTGGAGACTTCACAAGGCTAGATTTATTTGGTTGTGGTGGGTTTTCCGGGCTGTGTGGCTGTGGTCTGGTAGATCTTGTTCGTAAGAACATAAGAAGTAGCCTGCTGGATCAGACCAGAGTCCATCTAGTCCAGCACTCTGCTACTCGCAGTGGCCCATCAGGTGCCTTTGGGAGCTCACATGCAGGATGTGAAAGCAATGGCCTGCTGCTTCTGCTGCTCCTGAGCACCTAGTCTGCTAACGTTAGGAACAAGATCTACCAGACCACGGCCACACAGCACGGAAAACCCACCACAAACTGTTGAATCCGGCCGTGAAAGCCTTTGACAATACTAGATTTATTTGTTTATCCTACACCTTCCCCTCAGTGGAGACCAAAGTGGCTTCCTCTCTTGCTTCTGTTCATGCTCACAGCGACCCTGTGAGGTAGGTTAGGCTAAGCATATGTGAAGGACCCAGGAAGTTTCTGTGGCAGGAATGGGAATTTGAACCCTGGCCTCCCAGCCCAACACTAACTGCTACATTGGACTGGCTCTTGGTCTGATCTGAATCTTGAACCACCTTGATGTGAACCTCGGACAAAGAAGAAAGGCAGAATATAAACGTTTGCTCATGGGCCTTCTCCATCTCCAGAACACGGCAGAGACGGCAACTTTGAAGGCAACTTTGAAGTGTGAAAATGCGTCGGCCTTTGAACGTGCATAATCGAGGGGCGTGATTTCGTCTTTGCAAGAAACATTCCCTGCAAATGAAGCTTCGGGAATATGAGGAGATTGAGAAGCTGGTATCTCTTGGCCTTTGTGTTTTCTTGTTTTGGGTTTCTGCTGGAGAAGGGGCAGAGACTTTGATTTTTAAAAAATCCCAAATCCTGGGAGAGAGACTTCAATGGGCCATTAGGGTCAGACAGAAGTCATTGCTCAGTGCAGACTCTTGCATAACACACCGCTGTAAGGATTAGTTGCTGATGGCTTGGCCCGAGGCTGAAATTGAACAAGTCTGCTCAAATAGAGAAGATATCCTCTTGGATCTCGCAGGCATTTCCACCTGGCCCTTCTTGTTTACTTCCCTTGTCTCCCACAGAAAGAGAGGCTGGGAATTCTGTGTATTAGCTGGATTTTTTTCCAGACGATCTCCTCCCATCAGAAGAGACCAGTAGGAAGAACTGAAGCGCTGGGGTTCCAAGTAAATTCTCTTGGCTTTAGGGAGCTTTGTCTGTATCTTGAACATGCCTTCTCCTCTAGATCTGGTGGTCGGTCTGTGCATTGGGGGTTGATCATGTTAAGCTTTTAAAGTCTGAATTTCCTTTTGGTCAGGGTACATAACCTGAGAATTTGGCAGGAATGCAACAGTTTCTCAGATATGAGACACTGGATTTTTAAAAGGCTAGCATTAAATATTTTAAAAACCATAACTGGAAGAAGAAGAAGAAGAGTTTGGATTTATATCCCCCCCTTTCTCTCCTGCAGGAGACTCAAAGGGGCTGACAATCTCCTTGCCCTTCCCCCCTCACAACAAACACCCTGTGAGGTAGGTGGCAATACACCCCTTTCCCTGCAGCATGAATGTTCTGTGGGCAAAGTGGCTTCAAAAGCAAACAAAGCGAAGGTCCATTGGGGTGGGAAAGTGAGGTTCACTTGAGTATAGTCTGCTCTATCTGCTCGGAGTTGTTTCTCATGGAGTATAGTCTGCTCTACCTGCTCGGAATTGTTTCTCCCACACACCCCGGCTTCCTATCTAGGCATTCAGGTAATTGGGGTAAGCACATCGACTGTGTTCTGTAGTGGTCTTGGTGGCTGTCATGAAGACTTTCTATCACAGTGGTTCTCAACCTGGCAGTCGCGACCCCTTTGGGTGGCGAACGACCCTTTCACAGGGGTTGCCTAAGACCCTCTGCATCAGTGTTCTCCATCTGTAAAATGGATAAATGTTAGGGTTGGGGGCCACCACAACATGAGGAGCTGTATTAAAGAGTCGTGGCATTAGGAAGGTTGAGAACCACTGTTCTATCAGGTGTACACCTGGAGTTTCCCTCTGGTAATTCAGTTACCAAGTGTGTAGGGCAGTGGTGGCGAACCTTTGGCACTCCAGATGTTATGGACTACAATTCCCATCAGCCCCTGCCAGCATGGCCAATTGGCCATGCTGGCAAGGCTGATAAATTAGCAATCCACTGTATCTGGAGTCTGGGTCACTCCCTGCCAAGAATAATAGGAATACTCTGTTTGTGCTGCTTGTTTGTCCTGACTTAATGGTTGTTGATAACTACTGGCAAGTTTTCCCATTAGGCAAGTGAGAAGCAGATGTGGTTTGCCATTGCTTTCCTCTGCAGAGTCTTCCTTGGTGATGTTGCTCCCCCACCTGCTTAGTTTCAGGTATCTGGACAAGATCAAGCTACGCCATTCCTCGTTCCTTCCTTTTCCTGGCCTACCTGTGGTCATTTCAAGTTAAGAAATGGATGGAGATCCTTCTTACCCCGTTCTGTGGTATAAATCAGGCCTGTGCACATTTGGAAATTGAGTTTTTTCAGTAGGACGTACCCAGTGTTCACCTGACATAAATTACTTCATAGCAAAAGGAGTGGCCCTCAGGAGATATTGCTGTGTGTATGTGTGGCTGCATCCCCACTGTCAATGTCTGATAGCGGTTTTCAAAAGCATGCAAATTCAGAGCATGCATTATTGTTGTGGGTGGAGAGGTCTTGCAAGCGTGTGTGCGAGAATTTTATGTGCGAAGCAGCCCATACCAATCAAAGGAAACTCTCACAATACTAGAACCAGGGGGCATTCATTGAAAATGCTGGGGGGAAGAATTAGGACTAATAAAAGGAAACACTTCTTCACGCAACGTGTGATTGGTGTTTGGAATATGCTGCCACAGGAGGTGGTGATGGCCACTAACCTGGATAGCTTTAAAAAGGGCTTGGACAGATTTATGGAGGAGAAGTCGATCTATGGCTACCAATCTTGATCCTCCTTGATCTGAGATTGCAAATGCCTCAGCAGACCAGGTGCTCGGGAGCAGCAGCAGCAGAAGGCCATTGCTTTCACATCCTGCACGTGACCTCCCAAAGGCACCTGGTGGGCCACTGTGAGTAGCAGAGTGCTGGACTAGATGGACTCTGGTCTGATCCAGCAGGCTAGTTCTTATGTTCTTAAAGGAAAGCCATATTCACCCCTGAGGAGAAGTTACACTGTTGAATCCACTTTGGAAGGGTGAACTATCTGTTCTGATCAGACTTGGAAGAGTTTGGGGGGAGGGGGAGGATCTCGGAAGCCCGGGCAAGCCTCAGATCTCCCTACTTCTTGCTTGATTTCATTGACTTGGAAGGACAAACAGTCCTTGGCCAGAACTTAGCCTAGGACCATAGTGGCAAACCTTTGGCACTCCAGATGTTGTGGACTACAATTCCCATCAGCCCCTGCCAGCATGGCCAATTGGCAGGGGCTGATGGAAATTGTAGTCCATAACATCTGGAGTGCCAAAGGTTCGCCACCACTGGCCTAGGATCTCCCAGCCAGCGTTCCAAGGATCCAGGGGCTTCTTTGGAAGAAGGGTTGGAATTCAGGGCGGGTCTCTCATGGGCCCAGCCCTTCATAATTACTTTTAAGGGGTAGACCCAGCCCTCCCAAGCTCTTATCTAGGCAACTCCTTTAATCTTTTACTTGTGTTGGGTTAAGGGAAAACAATAGAAATTAACTTGCATTTACATCAAAAGATTGTTTTGCTGTTGTGGATTATGGCTGGTAAATAGAGGTGAGCTCATCCTTTGAGTGGGGGAAAGGACTTTGCCCTATCTTTCCCTGAGCTGGAATTTCACCCCTTCTGGCAAATTCTTGGGAGTGTTTCAACAACCCCACACCCCCAATGGTAGATGTTCTTCCCTTAGACATTTTATAGCAGGGGTCCCCAAACTACGGCCCGGGGGCCAAATGTGGCCCCCTGAAGGCATTTATCCGGCCCGCCAGGTAGCAACATGATGGCTCCATTCATGTGCAGTGGGGGCTCGAGGGAAGGAGGAACTGGCCCCAGGCTGTTGATTGCAGTTACATGATGGCACCCCAAATCTCCATGCATTTTCTGACCCAGAGTTGGAAACCTTACATGTGGCAACGCCTGCTCTGCCCTTCCCTCTCGGCTACTCCATGTGTTGCTCTCAGGCTTTCTGTTCCTCCTCACTCCCTTTGGCATCAGCCAGGCTGGTGAATCGCTCGCTGGCTCTAGGGAGGAAGAACCCAGGAAGATACCTAATCCTGGGTTAGATGGAATGCTTCATTGGGAAAGTTCTGCTTTTTTTTTTACAGGGGAAGTTATTGCACAGCCTCCCCAACAATATTTGGAGCCCACCCTGTACTTGACATACTTTGGTCACTGTTCTAAAAATAGACCATGACAGAAAGGCTGAAAGGTGAAATCAAACATTTTACAATCATTTGTGCATAGGAATTGGTTCATAGTTTTTTTTAGTCCGGCCCTCCAACAGTCTGAGGGACAGTGAACTGGCCCCCTGTTTAAAAAGTTTGGGGACCCCTGTTTTATAGCGTTGCCAGCACAGGGCTGGGGAATTTGTCACGAAGAGAACCTCGATAGTCGCTGTTGTGGGCTTTCCAGGCTGTGTGGCCATGGTCTGGTAGTTCTTGTTCCTAACGTTTTGGCTGCATCTATGGCTGGCATCTTTAGAGAAATGTCATGGTAAGGTGTGTTTTTGTATCACGGAGAGAAACATTTGTTACTTTGATATACCAGTAAAGATGCCAGTCATAGATATGGGCAAAAGCAGGGCTAAATAGACTACCAGCCCGTGTAACCTATGTGGCTCTTTAACCAGTTGACTGAGGCATGTTCTTATGTTCTTATGAGGCCTTGAAAGCCTTCGACAATACTTGGAACATTGATACTTGAAAGCTCATAACCTGGAAATCTTGTTGATCTTTAAGGTGCTACTGGATTTTAGTCAATCTTTTAAAAATGCTTAAAGCAGAGGTGGGATCCAGCAGGTTCTCACAGGTCTCCGAGAGTAGGTTATTAATTATTTGTGTGTGCCGAGAGAGGGGTTACCTGGTGGTGATTTTTGCCGCGTGATTTTTTGCCTTGAATTCGCCCCTCCTCTCTCAACAGTAGCCTTGAGGGCAAGCAGTCTAGCAGGAGGTGCACCGGTGTGCGTGGCAGCCTGTGCCTGCGTGCATTCGTTTCCCGCCCAAGGGCCGGCGCAGCGGCTGCGTCCTTGCCACAGCTCCGGAATGCCTGACCACGCTCCCATTGTGCCCCGCCCAGCCCCATTGGCGCTACGCCACAGTTTGAATCCCACCACCATGGGAACCTGTTACTAAAATTTTTGGATCCCACCACTGGCTTAAAGCATTATTATCTGTGAACAGGTGGTCCAGTTTTAGGGACGGGGTCTGGCTCATTGGCAGAGCCTCCGCTTTTCATACACAAGGGTCCAGCTTAAACCCCCAACTTCTCGAGTTTAAAAGAATGTAGCGGTAGGTGATGGGAAAGGCTTCGGCCTAAGACCCGAAGAGAAGACCTTGCTGACTTTGGTAGGCCAAAGGTCTGGTTCAGTATAAGGCTACTTCAAGTGTAACCGACCAAGGAACATGTCTGCCCTGTGGTGTTTCTCCTGCTATCATTGATAGCAAGAAACCTCTTAAAGATAGCAAGCATTAAAAGCCGAAATAGTTATAGGGAGAGTGTTAGGCCCTCTTGGAAGGAAGCTGTCCTAAGGCGGCCAGCTGTGTCTTTAAAAACTTACTGGCCCTTGAGCAGAACCACGGAGGAAATGGGAACCAACACAGTCTGTCGTAAACCGGCTTTGTTTAGCTGACAGAACACTGTCTTGCTGGTCAGGCCAATAAAATGCTAATTTCTTGTGCTAGAAGCTATGTGAGAAGTGGGGTGGTGGAGAGAAGCATTGGTTTTATTTTTATTTTTTAACCGAAGCCCCTTTTCCCTCTTTTCTTGATCCCCAGGACATTCCCACCTCAGAAGAACTGGAACAGTTTGCCAAAGAACTGAAGCACAAGAGGATCACTTTGGGCTTTACTCAGGCAGATGTAGGACTTGCCCTAGGGGTGCTGTATGGTGGGTAACTCCACAAGGTGCCGGAAGTAAAGAGATTTTGATTTCCCGGAGGAAGGGGCTGAATTGCTCTGGAGTAGTAGAAAAGTATACTGATAAATAAGCATCAAGTTCCCAGGATAATTCTTCTCCCTTTCCTAATAAACCCTCTTTTCTTCTGACTTTCTACACTTACTTAGAACCGCCTAGAGCCCTCCGGGGATGAGGCGGTCTATGAAGTCCAATGAAATAGATGGATGGATGGATGGATAGAGGATAGATGATGGATAGATGGATAGGAGGATAGATGGATAGGAGGATAGATGGGAGGATAGATGGATAGATAGGAGGATAGATGGAAGGATGGGAGGATAGATGGAAGGATGGGAGGATAGATGGAAGGATGGGAGGATAGATGGATGGATGGGGGGATGGATAGATGGGAGGATAGATAGATGGATAGGAGGATAGATGGGAGGATAGATGGATAGATAGATAGGAGGATAGATGGATTGATAGAGTAAGTAAATAAATAAGTAAATAAATAATTTTATAGTCAATGATGGATTTAATCTGAATATGAAGTTTATCTGAATGGAGTTTATCTGAATATCAGAGTGAACAACTTCGGGAATGGAGAGTTTAAAGTATTAGCAGTTCTGTCATTGATTGCTTTGCCTCTTCTTCCTAATAGAAATGTCGCAGAAGACAGTAAAAGTCAAGATTTAGTTCAAGTTTTCAGTAGGTCTCCGCATGGGGTTTTCAGATGCAAGGGTTTGTTTTTTTGCCATACAAAAATGTGATTTGTTTTAGCCAGATCTTGTATTTGTGTAATATCATAATATCATAATAAACACCTTTGGGGTGCTTTTGGATAATCTTTTAAATATTCCATATTTCATTTTAAAAAACAAAACAGCAGTGGGCCCAGATTTGAGCATGTTACATTCCTTTTGAAATCCATTCCTTGACCGACCAGGCGTTGGTTTCAATCTTTACAGCCTTTCTTCACCTGTGGCCTGCATAATTAAAAGAAAGTCTCTGTTGGCATGACCTTGTTCCTCTGGAATGCCTTGCCTGAGGAAGTGTCAGGGTTTTGGAAATGTTACAAAAAGCAGTTCCATTTAAGAAGTCTCTTACGAGAGAATAATTTTTGCTATGGCTTCTGCATTAAGCATTTCTTGGATGGACTTTTCCCTATTGAGCTGTATGTTTAAAACTACTGGAGATGTTAGTGATCTAGTGATCTGTGCCAATATCTATCTTGTTAAGCACCCCTTTGGGGGGCAGCAAGGAAACAAATGCTGTAAATAATAAATAACATATTGGTCTAATGCAGGGGTCTGCAACCTGCGGCTCTCCAGATGTTCATGAACTACAATTCCCATTAGCCCCTGCCAGCATGGCCAATGGCCATGCTGGTGTATCTGTGGGTTCTGTGGGGCAGAATTTGGAATGAGTTTGCAACAACAAATTTAAAAACAACAAAATGGTTTACTTTCTTAACATATAACATATAACATCAACATTTAACATCACACTTCAAGGTTCTGTTCAGGTTGCATTTTCAAGTCCTTATATTTACAGTCTACTGATACTGCCAAGTCCAATTCTTCTTTGCAAGTGCGTTGGCTCCTGAAGACTCCAAGGGCTTGATGAACAGGATTCAACATGATGAAGGTTTCCAGGAGAACTCTCACCCATTACGAACAAAAAACCCAAGGTCCGAGTCTGGTAGCCTTGTCTCCTCCAAACTACATGAGCTCTGCAGCCTTCTGCTGAGTCTCCACCCCTTTCTGGGTCAACCCATTCTGAGCATGGGGGTTACACTGGCAGGTGCTAATGGGAATTGTAGTTCATGAACATCTGGAGAGCCACAGGTTGCAGACCCCTGGTCTAGTGAAGAAGGGAGCTCTGTGGTGCAGCATGGTCAATTGCAGCATGGCAGCACACCTGAGTTCAATCCTGACGGAAGTTGGTTTCATGTAGCCTACTCAAGGTTGACTCGGCTTTCCATCCTTCCAAGGTCGGTAACATTAGTACCCAGCTTGCGGAGGGTAAAGTGTAGATGATGAGAGAAGGCAGTGGCAAACAACCCCATAAACACAGTCTTGCCAAGTAAATGTTGTGATATGATGTCACCCCATAGGTCAGCAACCACCCAGTGCTTTCACAGGGCTATGCCTTTTACCTAGCACATAACCCAAGCTGGATTTGTTGTTCCCAAATGTTCCTGATTTCCTGCAGGGAAGATGTTCAGCCAGACCACCATCTGCCGCTTTGAGGCCCTGCAGCTCAGCTTCAGGAACATGTGCAAACTGAAACCACTCCTTCAGCGCTGGTTGCATGAGGCCGACAGCAATGAAAACCTGCAGGAGGTGAGCTACCAAGTGGGGAGATGCGGGGTGTGCCTCGTGTGTTTGATCGGGGCATGATTGTGGGTTCCTTGTTTTGAGCTGGGGAGGGAATATCCCTCAGTGGTAGAGCATTTGCTTGGGATGCAGAAGGTCTCAGATTCAACCCCTTGTAACGAGAGAGGCCTGTTGAGACTCTGGAGAACCTTTGCCAGTCTGAGTAGACGGTGCTAACTCAGATGGACTGATGGAATAACTTAGTATGAAACAGCCTCGTGTTTTCATGAATCCTTTGACGAACCTCAGATATGGCGTCTGTACAGCTGCACGGGAGGGGGGGTGCAGGTGTGTAAGGGTCCATCCAACTATTTGCCAGTGGTGTTTGCAACATCAAAGCCCCGTTGCTTGACACAGCTCTCCTCTGTCTCCCAGATGTGTGCTGCCGAGTCCGCCATGATCCAAGCTCGGAAACGCAAGCGTACCAGCATCGAGACCACCGTGCGGGTCTCACTTGAGGCTTACTTCCTGCGTTGCCCGAAGCCCAGCCTGCAAGAGATCTCGCAGATTGCTGATGACCTCAACCTGGAGAAGGATGTGAGTGACACCCCCCCCCCACTCCCTTACACAGACAGATTGGTGTAGTGGTTAGAGTGTTAAACTCACAGGTGTCAAACTTGCAGCCCTCCAGATGTTATGGACTACAGTTCCATGCTGGCATGGGATGATGGGAACTGTAGTCCATAACATCTGGAGGGCTGTGAGTTTGACATCTGTGAACTAGACCGAGGTTCGAATCTTCACTTCACCACAAAACTGCCCTTCAGCTGGTCATCTGTTGGCCTGACTAACTGGGTAAAAATTAGCAAGAATCGTATGTGCCTCTCTGAGTTCTTGGAAGAAGGGCCAGATTAGAGGGAGGAGACTCCGGTTGATTCTTCTGTATACCAAAGGGGCAGATTTTGACTTTTTTTTTTGGCATAAAGTGGCACCTCCGTGCCCTGCAATGGGGAGGGGGTGTTGCTTTGGAAGTAATCTGTGCGTCTCTCCCCTTCCCCTTCCCTCCGCAGGTTGTCCGTGTTTGGTTCTGCAATCGCCGCCAGAAGGGCAAGCGCAACCTAGGAGCCGGCTCGCGGGAGGATTATGACAGCGCCGCTCTGCCGCCGCCTTTCCCACTTCAAGCTCAGGGCCCGGGGCTCAGCCCCACCCACCACCAACTGGCCGCCCCTCCTCACCCCCAGGGCTACAACACAGCTGCCTTCGCTGCCCTTTACCTCCCCCAGTTCCATGAAGGAGACCCCTTTGTTCCCCCCACATCTGGCTCCCCAGTTATGGGTCACACAATGCAATCGAGCTGAAGGGGTCCTCGGCCGACCTCTCTTTTTTCCTACTTTTTAAAATAAAGAAATAATTTTAATCACAGGCCTGGGTGTCATTTTGGCACCTTTAGATTCTTGTTTTTTTTAACCAGGGGGATATTTGGGGAGGGGGAGGGGCTTAGTTTTTGGGGGGTGGGGTTAGGGATGCAGGGCTTCTTGGTGTGTTTTTGTTAGTTGTCCAGGGAACATCTGTAAGACTTCCCGTCCCTCTAGAGCCGTGGTGGCGAACCTTTGGCACTCCAGATGTTATGGACTACAATTCCCATCAGCCCCTGCCAGCATGACCAATTGGCAGGGGCTGATGGGGATTGTAGTCCATAACATCTGGAGTGCCAAAGGTTCGCCACCACGGCTCTAGAGTATGAGGGGAATTAATATCTAATTTACTGTATTTGTGGTTCTAGACCGCTTTCTTATAACCACACTGAGCTGCGAGTTGCTTTTTCAAAAAGGTGTTCTTGATTCTTATCTGCTGTTCTTCATTGAAGCTCTGATAATTTTGCTTGGAGAGCGTCAACCAGGAACGTTAGGATTTCTTATCCCCGTATAGCAAAGAATGTACAGTGTTCAGGATATGGAACCTGTTCATTCTTAAGGGAAGAACTTTTAAATGACATTCTGCCGTTGAAGTGTGGAATTTAGAAGTACTTTAAGTATAGCCACCTCCACCACAAATGGCACAACTGTTTTTGAACTGTCCCGCTGTTAAGGTGCGGTTGGGAATGTTGTGGCCTGAATTGCTTACCCTGTGTGGGAAAATATAGGCTGCAATCTCTTGTCCCTCCTGACAGCTAGTTTTTCCCCCTCCTTTCTCTGTTGGAAGGCTATTCCAAAACGATGTTGTCCCGAATTGAATTCTGTCACGTGTTTAATGTACTTGCATGAACCTGTACTTGCATTCATTCCGACTATGTATTTGTCCCACGGAAGCTCTAGAATTAACAATGAGCAGAATCAGAGTTTGTTGGTTTACAGAATCCTTTTCGGCTCTCCTGTAACTCCACTGTTCCTTCTCAGTCTATATGGAGAAAGATCGATTAGTTTCGAAGCCAGTGTGTTGGTTGTGCGATTTTGAAAAGTGCAGTGTCTTTTCAAGGCTCATTGGCTGGATTAGGGAATGACTGAATCCACAATGCTCCTCGGAGCTGTAAAATACCTGCGTCACCTCTAAAAGGTGTGGCATAAGATACTAAAGCAGCGCATCCCTCCGCGGGTTTTGAATGGAATACGTTTCTTGCTCAGTTCATGGATCTCTTAAATCTTCTGCAACAGTCTCAATCCAGTAGGAAGTGTTTATAATTTCTTCCTCACTTCTTACCCACAACCCTTTACCTACCTCTTCAATATGTATTGTTTTCTCTGGTGTGTTAAGTGGGGAAGGTAATCTTTTAAAACGAAAATTAATGATGATTTACCTTGTGATTGTGACATTTAAATTTGTTCTTGGTACTGTTGTATGTATACAGCTCTCATAAGAGCCCCCGATTAAAATTGTTAAACCTTATATTGTGTGACAAGTTGATTTACCTTGTGATTGTGACATTTAAATTTGTTCTTGGTACTGTTGTATGTATGCAGCTCTCATGAGAGCCCCCGATTAAAATTGTTAAACCTTATATTGTGTGACAAGTTGATTTACCTTGTGATTGTGACATTTAAATTTGTTGTTGGTACTGTTGTATGTATGCAGTTCTCATGAGAGCCCCCGATTAAAATTGTTAAACCTTATATTGTGTGACAAGTTGATTTACCTTGTGATTGTGACATTTAAATTTGTTCTTGGTACTGTTGTATGTATGCAGTTCTCATGAGAGCCCCCAATTAAAATTGTTAAACCTTATATTGTGTGACAAGTTGTCTAGCAAATTAGGAGAATTCTTGGTGATGTGCAGTGGACACTGTTTCGTCCTTTTCTTCAGTTGCCCCATGAAATCAGGTTTTTATATCAGTCTAAAATCAACTTCTGCAACAGTGTCCTACAGTTCCACACGTCTCTTTCTTTGCCTTTCCCTTCTGGACTTCATGGTGACCAGTGGGATACCAACCAATTGAAAAATGGGAACCAAGCCTGCCCTGCTTTGTAATGCCTGTTGCCCTAGGAATGGCTTTCTCTTTGAAAGCAGCTGCAGGGCCTTTTTGGTGGTAGCATCCAACAGTTCTGTCCCCATCTCAAATCTAGTTGCATGGGTAGCAAAACAGCATGTCTTTTGACTGAGGAAAAGCTGCTATGTTCAACCAGCCTGAAAGCAAAGGGGGCAAGGAGAACGGTGGGTGCGTGGAGGGGAGTGGCTGCTTGCTATTGGCTAGAACAGGGGTAGGGAACCTTTAACACTCAAAGAGCCATTTGGACCCGCTTTCCACGGGAAAAGAAAACACTTGGAGCCGCAAATAATTTTTGACATTTAAAATAAAGATAACACTATATATATATATACGGGGGGGGGGGGTGGTTACCTTTTACTGTGCTCATTCTGAGAAGCACATGGATGCACCCGCCCTGCTGCCTGCAGGGCGGGCAAGGATGGGGCCGGCGGCTTGGCTCGTGGAGCCACAGCGCAATGGCAGAAGAGCCGCATGCGGCTCTCGAGCCACAGGTTCCCTACCTCTGGGCTAGAACCTCAACTGGGGGTTATGATGCAGGAATTTAAGGAGGAGGAACAGATGAGAGTTGCAAGGAAGGGGGATGGGTGGATGGGTTGGATCACAGACATTAAAGGCAATCCTTCATTACAGCCATACTTGAGCAAATATTCCCATCCTGTAGAGCAGTGGTTCTCAACCTTCCTAATGCTGCAACCCTTTAATACAGTTCCTCATGTAGTGGTGACCCCCAACGGATAGAGGAGCAGTGTCTCGGTTCCTAAGACCATTGGAAATATGTGTTTTCCGATGGTCTTAGGCAACTTCTATGAAAGGGTCGTTTGTCCCCCAAAGGGGTCACGACCCACAGGTTGAGAACCGCTGGTGTAGAGGATCTTCCTAGTGTTTTATAATTGAGCACAGAGGGCATCTGCTTCATGCTACTTTGGGCTTTTGCGAGCACATCTATATATATAAAAATCTTATCAGTGCTTTTTTCTGCTGACAGGTAATCTCCCAAACTACTAGACCGATTGCTTTGAAATTTTCACACAATGTCGCATTCGCGTGCGGCCAGGTTTCCATACTGTTTCTATACCTCCTGTTGTGTACATGTCACAACTGTGCCAGTTAATGTGTACATGCCACACCTGTGACAGTTGGAACCACAGTTTTCCACAACAGCGCCATCTGCTGGCCGTCAAAGCAACTCCCTCTGATACAAGGGAAACAACCATGCCTTCTTTGAAAACCACTGCCTTATGGAGTAAAAGGGATGAGGTGGGCCATCTTCACATGGCCCACCCACCCTAGCAGAGGAAGGGGAAGGTGAGGGAGGGTCCAGGGGTTTGCTGGACCAAACGCTCTGAAATTTGAACACAACTTAGCTCATGCCTCCCAGCGTGTTTTACGCTAGATAATTTGCCTGCAAGGGAAGGGAGTGGAAGGGACAGGACCAGCCACCTGCACATGGCCCACCCACCCTAGGGAGGGACCGGCCGGGTTGCCATGCAAGGGAATGGGAGAGAGGGAGGGGAGCGAGGGGCCCCTCCCCTCCCTTGCAATCATTGTGCAATGACACACGTTCGAACCGTTCGCTTCCCCTTTTCTTTTCCACTTCACCAGACTCAGCCACAGCAACGCGTTGCCGGGCCCGCTAGTCTTTTTATAATAGTGGATGGTTTCAGGCACTTTCCCCCTTCACAAACTTCTTCCTATAATGATTTGTCTGCCAAAGATGCTCTGTCCCATGCAAAGTTCTTTAGGGGTCTACCCATTCCACTGTCATGCTCCAAACACACACAGAGTCCGGAGCACATCTTGTCTTCTACTGAGGATCATGTGGTAAAAGGTGGTCAGTAATTGCATGCACGCAGTCAGATGTGTTGTTGAAGGCCAGAATCAATCGGTTGTTGTGGGTTTTCCAGACTGTGTGGCCGAGGTCTGGTAGTTTTTGCTGCTAACATTTTGTCCACATCTGTGGCTGGCATCACGTCTTGCTACACGGCTGATCTACTCGGTCTTCTTGCTGATGACTCCCAGCATTCCTGAAATAACAGTTTAAAAGTCTTTCTGAATAGCTGTGCCTCACATGACTGAACCAATGCCCAGTTGTGCAGTGGGAGTCCAAGAGAGGACAGACGAGTTGGGAGCTGGTCAGTGAAAACTCTTACTTTTATTAACATGCACCCTTGAGAGATGCTGAGTTTGCAGTTTGGGTTTATTTCGATTTATTTCACAACAGTAATGCCCGTTGTGAAGCAAGCGATGCTGTAGCAAAGGGGGAAAACACTCCTTCCCTCCGAAAGATGAAGCAACATGACGGAACACACCATTGACAACAAATCTTATTTTCCCCTCCCTTAGCTATAGGAGTCTTTGGTTATTATATCCATCGATCTTCTTGCTGGAGAGTTCCCTTGAGAACAATACACATCGCTTATTTTTGATTTCGGCATTTCAGAAAAGCAAAGTCTGTTGCAAGTGGTGGCTGGAAATAGCCTGAGAGTCATCCCCTGGCGGATCAGTAGCGAAGACATTTTGAAGCAGGATTTTTGTTTTTTAGTGTATCGTTTGCTCTTCCTTGGAGTGTGATAACAGTGGTCCAAAATTGCTGGGTCAGGGGCTGGAGGGCTAAAAAAATTGTCTTTTTCAAGCATCTCGCTTGAAGGAAAGGTGCTAGTTGTATTGTGTATGGGGGTGGGGGGGGAGTTCCCTCAGTTGTTTGCAGTGGGCCTCTGGAAGGCTTGCCAAGAGACAAGAAGACTTCTACTCGGTGACAAGGAGCAGCAGTGGCGTAGGAGGTTAAGAGCTCGTGTATCTAATCTGGAGGAACCGGGTTTGATTCCCAGCTTTGCCGCCTGAGCTGTGGAGGCTTGTCTGGGGAATTCAGATTAGCCTGTACACTCCCACACACGCCAGCTGGGTGACCTTGGGCTAGTCACAGCTTCTCGGAGCTCTCTCAGTCCCACCCACCTCACAGGGTGTTTGTTGTGAGGGGGGAAGGGCAAGGAGATTGTAAGCCTCTTTGAGTCTCCTACAGGAGAGAAAGGGGGGATATAAATCCAAACTCTTCTTCTTCTGCCTGGCCTAAGGCTACAGGCCGTGGTAACTGTGGATACATCTTGGAAGCAAAAACCTCAGCACCGTGAGGAAGAGAAAAGTTCCCTTAGAGAAGGGGCTAGTACGTACACGACACTAACCAGGTAGATAAAAACCCCTCCCGTTTTTGCAGGTGAGAGCATCTCGCTTGAAGGAAAGATGCTAGTTGTCTTGTGTATGGGGCCGTGGGGGGAGTTCCCTCGGTTGTTTGCAGTGGGCCTCTGGAAGGCTTGCCAAGAGACAAGAAGGCTTCTACTTGGTGACAGTTTTGTTGCTATTCCTTGCTTAAGGGGAAAACACATGAAAGTATGGGGGAGTGGGGAAGCTTATACATGTATTTGTATGTTTCCATCTCCAATTACAGGCTGGAAAGTTCTGGCAAGAACCTGTAGGGGGGAAAACACCCCAGGCTGCAAGGCGCCCTCCCTCCCCTCCCTTGCATGCCACCCCTCCCTCCCTTTCCCCCTTCCTCTGCTAGGGTGGGTAGGCCATGTCCAGAAGCTGGGCCCCCTCCCCTTCCCTTCCTTGCATGCCACCCCTCCCTGGAGTGTCAAGTACTGGGTAAAAATAAACCCCAGGGTGTCTTGTTGAAAACACCTGGCAGCGAGGTTTAAAACACCCCTGGCACCTTGAGGGGTGAGCATACATACTTGAAGAAGAAGAAGAAGAGTTTGGATTTATATCCCCCCCTTTCTCTCCTGCAGGAGACTCAAAGGGGCTGACAATCTCCTTGCCCTTCCCCCCTCACAACAAACACCCTGTGAGGTAGGTGGGGCTGAGAGAGCTTCGAGAAGCTGTGACTAGCCCAAGGTCACCCAGCTGGCGTGTGTGGGAGTGCACCGGCTAATCTCAATTCCCCAGAGAAGCCTCCACAGCTCAGGCGGCAGAGCTGGGAATCAAACCCGGTTCCTCCAGATTAGATACACGAGCTCTTAACCTCCTACGCCACTGCTGTTCCTTGGCAGCCAACATTCTTAACTGCTTTAGAAAGTCAGCGGCATAGTAACTACAAAGGCAGTTCTGGCAACTTACTTGTATTTGGATTCTGCCAGAAGAATGACACATAGTCTGAGTTAATTTCATGGTTTGTCAACCTGACTTGTCTGTACACCAGAGGACAGAGTCAACAAATAGCTCCCGTGTGGGTCTCTGGTCCATGAAATCTAATGCTGCAACAAACAAACTTGCCTTTAAGGTGCTCTGAGTTTCTGCTGTTGTCCTGGAAGTGATCCTTATTTGTGCATCTGCCCCAGGGTGATTTTTACATAAGGAGGGGGTGAGAGAGACGGCTTGCCCTCTACTTCTTCCTGTCAAGCATCCTACTTGTCCCAGAAGTGAGCCAGTCTGGGAGAAAAATGTCTGTGGTGGGGAGAGTCCAATTGGGACCCAATACAGGTCTCACCCAGACAATTATTAAAACCTAAAGGCATCCAGGAAGTGTGGCTGAGTGGATAGAGAGGGATAACGGACAGTTTGGTGTCGGAAAAGCTCCTGAGACCAGTGAATCCAACAGAACCTAGCCCAGGGGTCTGTAATCTGTGGCTCTCCCAAAACTTGTTTTGCTATCCACTGGCTCCTTTTTGGTTGGGACAATAACATTTTTTTAAAAAGAAGCCATGTGAACTCCTACCTCCCCCCTAATCAGGAAACAAGATCCAGAATTCAAAGCTAGGACTTCATACCAGAAACAAGAGTTCAAACAACGAATCTAACAGGCCTTG
Source organism: Sphaerodactylus townsendi (assembly GCF_021028975.2). Taxonomy (NCBI): domain Eukaryota; kingdom Metazoa; phylum Chordata; class Lepidosauria; order Squamata; family Sphaerodactylidae; genus Sphaerodactylus; species Sphaerodactylus townsendi. The sequence continues at coordinate 19,068,117 of NC_059427.1, forward strand.
AACTGAAAATCAGACAAAATACCTTAACAATGTATTGTCGAAGGCTTTCACGGCCGGAATCACTAGAGGGCTGTGTGGTTTCCGGGCTGTATAACCGTGTTCTAGCAGCATTTTCTCCTGACGTTTCGCCTGCATCTGTTCATTTCTGACTACACAGAGAAGCCATTGAAATCCACAAGCATATGGACAACTTCAACAGAAAGGAAGAAACTATAAAAATGAACAGAATTTGGCTGCCAGTTTTGAAAAACACTAGAGTCAAGACAGTGACTAATCAGCTCCACACAGACACAGGATGACTACAGATAATCAAAGGGAACAAAGGCCAGGCTACTTCTATTCAGATCCCCTCACCTATTGACCTTGTTATCTTCATTGTCACTCACATGTTACACTTCATTGTTACTCACTTGCCAGGGCACTCCTATTCAGATGCCCTCACCTATTGACCTTTACTCACAGGTATATATAGTCCACTTGCTTTCCTTTCCAACTATCAGATCCTCTGAAGATGCCAGCCACAGATGCAGGTGAAACGTCAGGAGAGAATGCTGCTAGAGCACGGCCATACAGCCCGGAAACCACACAGCCCTCTAATACCTTAACAGTTTCCTTTTTCAGCCTTTTGTATCTGCCAAGGTCAGCTTTGGCTTCTGAAAGCTTATACCCTGGAAAATGCTGTTGGTCTTTAAGGCGTTGCTAAATTTGGATTTTGTCCTACCACTACAGTCAACTGATTTGAAACTTTTCCCTCCTTGTAGCCTTACAGGAAAACAATGAGCCAAAGCTTAACTCCCTGACTCTCTCATGTCCAATCCTGAAGTCAGTTCTTTTTGAATCAGAAAGAACAATGGAGAATGCTCTCAGGTCTACCGTTTTCAGGGACAGAATATGCACATCTTTCTCATATTCCTCTTGTAACTGCCCCAGCTCCTGCCTCGAGCTCTCCGCAGCCTCCTTGGCCTTCTGCAGGTTGGTGCATGCTTCCTCCAGCTGCCTCTCCATCACCACCTTTGCCTCTAGCGCCCCCTGCAGGCACTGTGCCGTCTCCCTCGTTTCCCTGAGATCAGACTCCGCTGTAGAACGGAAAGGGTCCAGGAACAGTGGTGTACCTAGGCAAACTGGAGCCCTCGGCAAAACCTGAGTTTGATGGCCCCCCCATGGGTGGCCACCCTCCCCCACCATGACCAAACAATGATTTTTTCCACCAGGTCGTTTCAAAGTCACCATCACATTATAGTACATGCCCCAACTCACAAATCTGAACACAGCAGGGGGTACCTGCTGTCAGGGGTGTCATTATTAAGATAGCAGCACCAAAATTTCAGAGTATCTTCGTGAGACCCTACTGATGATGCCACCCAGGTTTGGTGAGGTTTGGTTCAGGGAGTCCAAAGTTATGGACCCTCAAAGGTGTAGCCCCATCTCCTATTAGCTCCCATTGGAAACAATGGGGGATGGGGGCACTCCCTTTGGGAGTCCATAACTTTGGACTCCCTAAACCAAACCTCACTAAACCTGGGCGATATCATCAGGAGAGTCTCCCGAAAAATCCCTGCAATTTTGGTGCTGCTAGCCTAAAAACTGCGCCCCCTGCAGGCCTAAAACAGAAAAGCACTGAAAATACAAAACAATCCTACAAATGAACCTGCATTTTTGGCGCCCACCACAAGGGGGCGCCCTGGGCAACTGCCCACTTTGCCCAATGGGAGGAACGCCTCTGTCCAGGAAAGATACAGAGAAAGTGCTTCAAAAAAGAAAGAGGACCTCCCACCCTTCCTCCACCCCCACCCCACCCCACCCCAATGCAATTGTCCTGGGCTCCCGAAGCACTTAAGACTCTTTCTACACCCGGCTTCAAGGTGACAGAGAGAGTCTCATTGAAAGTGATCAGCCTGCTTCCATGCAGTGCTACTTCTGACCACAGGGGGGCACTCACACAGCTAAAGTCTTCTCTTAAGTAGAGAAGACAGGTACGTCAGTTAGAAGGCTGTGCTCTTTTTAAAAACACTTTCAACTCACTTTTCTCCTGAGGAAAAAAGGAAGCCAAACTGGGCTCAGAGCAGAGGTGGGATGCATCCTATTCGCACCTATTCGGTAGAACCGGTTATTAAAATTTTCTCGGTTCGGAGAACCGGTTGTTAACTATTAACTCCACTAGGGACAAGGGGGTAATCTCTGTCCCTGGGTACAACAAATCTCGTCAAGTGCGAAATGCAAAATCGCCCCCCAGGGCTCCCTGCGGCCCCCCTTCCCCCAATGGCACCCCACTCCACCCCTACCCCCCCACCCCACTGCGCCCACCCCCACACACTTACCTTCATTTCAGAGCGAGATGGGAATTGGCAGACAATCCCTAACTTGTCTCTTCTGCAGCCAATAGCTTTTGCCCTTAACAAAAATGGCTGCAGCAATAGCCAAGTAAAAGAGAACTCCGCCTTGGGCGCATGCACCCTGTGTCCTTGCCACAACCCCGCCCAGGAATGCCCCACCCCCGGAATGCCCTGCCACGCCCCCGTTGTGCCCCGCCCATCCCCATTGGCGCTACGTCACTGTTTGAATCCCACCACCATCGGAACCTGTTATTAAAATTTCTGGATCCCACCACTGGCTCAGAGCCTTTTTCTGTGACACACCAGATTTCTAAGTATAGGCCCTTTTCCAGCCATGTAATTCTCCCCTCCTGCAGCTTGCACAACACCTGCAAGAACGAGACCTAGGTCAAGTCACTATTGTCCTGCGCTCCAGCCACTTCTTTTCAATAATCTGTGCCCCCCGTTGAAGCTCCGTCGAGAGCCGGTCTTGTTCCTCATGCAGCACCTGTAACTCTGCAAGTCTTTGTAAGGTGGATGAAGCCCGAGGGGGAAACCACCACGAGAGGCCAGAAATCCAGCGGCAACCCTGTCAATAGTGGTTTGGCGGCACCGTTTTCAGACGGCGAAGGATCGGTCTTAATGACTAGATGTCTCCTTTCCTCCCCAAAGACCAGGAATCCTGGTTCTAGGTTCCATTACACAAAACCCAAATGCTTCCCCTATGAACTTTCCTCAGCAGCAGTTACCAGAATCCCAGGGACACCTTGAATTTCGGGTTGTGCTGTGTACCCAAAGGGTGTTCCATTCCTTCCCCAAATTCCCAGCAGGCACGCCCTGTCCCAGCTGAATGTTGCCCAAGTCATGATGTTACAGCAGGGTAACGGGTTCAAAATATGTAAGACAAAAAGCTTAAGCCGACAAAGGAATAAAATCAGATCAATATTTTATTCACACCAACAGACGGGCAAGACAGCATCAGGGGAGCACACTTTAAAATGGCTGCTGTTTCTTACTTTTATAGGTTACATCAGAATAGCAGTAAAAAGAATACACCCTAAAGTTCATCATCATCAATCAATCATTTGAAAGGGTGGGGATGGGGCAAACTAGTGCCCTCTCCAACCAAAGTTAAGCTCAGGACAGTGTAAGGTGAACCCCAAAAGGTGATTTTAAAGAGGCCTCTCTGCTAAGCCGGAACCTACAGAGTTAACAGCTCTGAAAACATTTATTTTTCTGAAAAGCATTGTTCTTGCGAATGTGCCAAAGATGCATGAAGCCTTAACCGCAAACTGCTTGCCTTGTAGAAAACAAGTTAAGCTATATCCTGCACCCAAAAACTTGCTAAAACCACCAAAGTTTCTCTTAGAAATACTCTTTGATGTTGTGTTCTTGTGATTCTCAGAAAAGCCACCTGCTCTCTTCTCCTCCTGACCCCCTCCCCAGGGAGCTTTGCTTCATGGTTATCTGTGACATGTATCTATCTCAAACTATAGCTAGAGCCAACAAACTGGTCGCTAACCACGTATACCGGAACGCATCCAAATTCAGACAAGACATAGACAGGAAGACTAATTAGCCAATCATTAATTCAATGCTGCTTGTTGACGTATCATTATAAAAATGAATGTATCGCTTGCAAAAGTCGTCCTGGACCCAACTAAGCCTAGTTGTTAAGAGCTCTGGTAATAAACTTTCACTGATTTTTCAACCATTTGCCTTTTTGCAACTGAATCGCGTGGTCTTGTGACTGACACTCAAGGGGCAGAGTTGTCAACAGCTCACAGTATTTTCTATTAAACGGCCAGATCTGACCCTTCCTACCCTTTCTCTGCTCCCTGGTGCCGTTCTCAGTACTCCCCACAAACAGCCCACAAAGAAGTGGCAGACATCAGACATTGGTTGAAGTGTTTGAGAACAGGTTTATTTCTGTCTGCGCCACCTTTCAAGGCCCAAGAGGCCAAACAATCATTTACAATGTATTGAGGATTTGGGCCAGGAGGTGGCTGATGACCACGTCTTAGAGATTCTCTGGAAAACGCGCAGCGTCAGACTCCGGGGAGGTTTCATTTGGAAGTGCCGAAGGTGACTTCCCATTACACAAATCCTCATCACAGCAGATTGCGTAGGGTGCAGGGCCCTTGGTTTTGGGGTTTTTTTTTAATTGGTCACAGGTCTTTTTTTTAGCACACATACTCCAGAAAATCTCTTTTTCTGCAGTGGAAGAAAAAACAAAAAATGTAAATACACAGACAGGTTTCCTGTAACTTTTTGAAATGGAAGGTATTCAGACCATTAGACTGGGTGAACAAATGTGCCTTTGACATCATGGATTCCGGAAGGAAAGGGTTAAGACAGTTGAGGCAGAGGGGAGCGTGTGGTATTGTCCACTGGTCCATTTCCAGCAGTTTATCTAGTGCTGGGGTGTCGAACTCATGTGTGACGATTGCCGGATATGATATAAATGTCACTTGGAAGGGCAAGGCTGGGGGGGGGGGGATGGGAGGCGAGGAAGGCTGCCTTGAAAGGACTTTTTCCTGCACCTGAACCAAGCTTCTTAGGAGGTGAATCCGAGGAACTAGCGAAGTTAGTGGTAGACAAGGAAGAAGTTCTGGCAGCCATTGATAAACTAAATGCTACCAAATCCCCTGGCCCAGATTGCATTCATCCAAGAGTTCTTAAAGAGCTCAAGCATGAAATTGCTGATCTTCTCACATTAATATGCAACTTATCCCTGAAATCAGGCTCCATCCCTGAAGACTGGAAGATGGCCAATGTCACACCAATCTTTAAGAAAGGGTCTAGGGGGGACCCGGGAAATTACAGGCCAGTCAGTTTGACATCTGTTCCTGGTAAATTAGTAGAATCTATCATTAAAGATAAAATTATTAAACATGTAGAAAAGCAAGACCTGCTGAGGAAGAGTCAGCATGGCTTTTGTAGAGGCAAGTCCTGTCTTACAAACTTACTAGAGTTCTTTGAGGGTGTAAACAGACATGTGGATAAGGGGGAACCAGTGGACATTGTCTACCTGGATTTCCAAAAGGCTTTTGACAAAGTTCCTCACCAGAGACTGTTGAGAAAACTCAGCAATGAAGGAATAAGAGGGGAAGTCCTCCTATGGATTAAAAACTGGTTGAGGAACAGGAAACAAAGGGTGGGTATAAATGGGAAGTTCTCACAATGGAGAGATGTAGGGATAATTGACTGGCCCTCCATACTTAGGGGAAATTCCCAAGGCTTGGGGTGAACAGGCTGCGATCTTGGCTGAGTAAAAGAAAAGTCTCTCATGATCTCTCAACCTATCACTAATTTGGGTCAAAACAAACTTTTCATTACTGTTTTGTAATGCGATTAAGTCAATTCCAATATTCCTAATTTTTTGAGTAATCACTTTAGACCACTTAATATCGTCTTGTTTTATTTTAAAATGAATCTTAAGCCAGTACTTTATTGTAGTAATCCAGGCCTTCGTCTCAATTAGGGATAAGCCAGATTCAATAGTTACACTATTGGGAACGCCCATAACTCTTCTCAGAAAGCACGATTGAACTTGTTCAATTTCTGGAGTGAAGGCTTCAATCCATATGGGAATTCCATAAAGGATCTTTGGTATGACCTTGGTTTGAAAGATCTTTAGAGCAGCCTCCAGTGATTGACAGCCCTTCCCATAATAGAATTGACCAATACCTGAGGAGCTCTCTTTACATCATTAGAGGGCTTCATTTTTATAACTAGGCTGCCCACACTGCAGTCTTTGCCCTGTGTGTCTGGACTGCCTTTGGTTTGGTTGCGCTGCGTGTCACCTGCTGAACCTCTCTTCTTGGAATTCAATGTGGGCATTGGACTCTGCCCTTTTGGGCCCCTTTCTCTACAAGACAGGTAGCCATCACCCTCCCTGCGATGACCTGCTCTTTTCCAAACTTATCACCTCATCACTTTCTAGATCCTCGAAATCTCCCGAATTCTCCCTGCGTTAGTGTTTTACCAATTGTCCATGTTTATGCTTATCATTTTATTTTGTCATAATAAAAATGGTTAAACTTCACTTTCTGATCTCCTGTCATTTTCTGATGGAGACAGACCCCCAGTAAACATTTGTGGCCTTAGCAGACCAGGTGCTCAACAGCAGAAGCAACAGAAGGCCATTGCTTTCACCTCCTGCATGTGAGCTCCCAAAGGCACCTGGTGGGCCACTGCGAGTAGCAGAGTGCTGAACTAGATGGAATCTGGTCTGATCCAGCAGGCCAGTTCTTATGTTCTTATGTTCTTATAATAAGATTGTTCCTTGAAAAATAACTTCTTAAGGAAACTAAAGTGGTTTAGAGCGCCTACTAGTGTACTGATTGAAGGGAACCTCCCTACCAAGTATATATTTATTATTTGTTATTATCATATTTATTATATTGTATGATCACCTTGAGACTATGGTAAAGGAAAGGGAATAAATGCAAATAAATAGAAATAGAAATTGTATTTATAGGAAGGAAATCTCTGAAGACCAATGCTAGGAGGCGGTTTCACGGGCACACCTTGGGCTCGCTGCCCTATTACTTGGCCTTCCAGGGCGTACGGTTGGCCACTATGTGAAACAGTATATTGGACAAGGCAAACTACTGGTTTGATCCAGCAGGGGTCTCCAGATGCTGAGCCCAGGGCCCCACTGTGAACTCCCTCTCAATTCAGTCAGCCTTCAGTATGTATTCTTGCTTTGTACAAAGAAATGACATTGGATAATAGGAATTCTGCATCTGTCAGTACACCCCTGGTTGAATGTCACAATGGGGAGGAGAAATACATATTCAGGAGATTCTGAGACACAAGCTCAAGACCACTTACAGGTTGTTATTCTGGGATGTATATGGGAAGGGGGTGGTTGTGGAACTTACTGAATGAGAATAGATCTGCGCATCTCCAAGTTTTATATTTGGTCTTGCAGACACCGCCTCCCTCTACACACTTGCCCTCTTTATATGCTTCGCATTTTTTACACATCAGACTGTTTACTGTGAAAGAAAAACAGATATTTTTAGACAGGCAACATATACAGTGCTTAGAGAGTTGCATGAGGATGATGGACAGCCAGAGTTCAATCCCATTCAGCTCTGAAGCTCAGATGCCCTTGGGACAGTTTCTGACACTAATCTACCATACAGGGCTGTTGTGAGGATAAAATGAGAAAGCAGAGACCACCTGAGGCAGCTTGAGCTCCTTGCAAGAGCAGTGGACCAGATGTGGTCAATGAAAGGCTCTTAGACAGCGTAGAAGGGGGAAGGGGGGGAGAGTTACGGGCAGACAAGAGAAAACAAGTCCATTCTCTTTTCTCAATAAATGTGAAGTTCTTCTGTTCAAGACTGTACCCTCCACCTCATCTAACAGCATAAATATCCCGTTTCCCTCACGTAACTCACCAGCAGTCAGGCAGAATAGAACAGAAAAGACCAAGACCAGAATTCTCTTCATCTTTGGGTTTTTTTGCCAAGTGCAGCTGAGGATATGACCAATAAGGCAGGCGGAGGACCTTCGTCTGACCAGGGAGCTGCCCTCTAGCATGAGGACTACTTGAAGGAGAGAATATATCTCCTCATGAAACTGGAAAGAGCCAACAGGATGAGGCAAGAAGCAGGTGTGGAAATATCTTCTATCTGGAAACGGATAATGAGATCCTCTTGTGCCCTTCCTGTCACAGAAGGAGTTGCATTATTTTTTGGGAATACTTGCATGTGTTAACTATCTTCATGAAGAAACCCCCCCTTCACACACATACATTTAGTTTTAAAAATCAGTCTCCCTCTTAGCAGAAGAGAACTTATCCAGGTGTCCTTAACCAGGGCCAGGAGTTTTTCAGTCTTGACCCAGCCTGGTAGACCTCTCAGTCAAATGAGGCCAGGGCCCTGTGGGACTAAGCACAGCTCTGGAGATGTTCAGCCAGGATTACTGTTGAAGACAGTCATCTTCTTCTAGTTGGCTTCCTCTACCCCCCTCCCTCACTTTCCCCTTCCTCTCCTTTCTTCTCTTTTATCCCCTTTCTCCTTCCCGCTCCTACGTTGGCTAGTTTTTTCGTCCATTAAGATGTTGTGGTTCCCCACACTGCATATGAATTCAGAAATCATTCATAATCCGGGACCCCGTGATCGGGGTGCTACTATCGTTTATTAAGAATGAAAAGCTTTAAATGTATATGTATGTTATTGATGGCTTTAATGACAATAATTTTATACTTTTAGCCACCCTGTGCCCAGTTTTAGTTGAGAAGGGCAGGATAAAAATATCAGTAAGGAAGGCAGGCAGGCAGTGGCGTATCTACCTAGGGACAAGGGGTGCCTCTTGTCCCCGGGCGCCACTCTTCTGGTCACGGGGGCCCCCGCAAAATTGGCCCCCCCATGACCAGGAAGTCCTGCTGCCTCGTTGTGACCAGGACTTCCTGCTGCCTCCAAGCACCCTCAACCCCCCCCCCCGGACTCCCTTCTCCCTCCCTCCCCTCCCCAGTCAGAAGAGACTGAAGAGCCCAGCTGGCAGAGGGAGGGGAGGTGGGCACCCTAGACCTTGCCCATGTCCATGGTGACCCCATGTCCATGGTGACATGGGCGGGGTCAAGGGGTGGAGCCTGGGGGCATCAGGGGGCGGAGCCGGGTGGCGGTGGGGCAGAGCCTGGGGGGCATCCTGGAGACAATTTGTCTCCAAGCGCCACTTACCCATGGTGCGCCTCTGCAGGCAGGCCCTGCGGAGAGCAGGAGTTGGCATACAACTTTACAATGCTGGACTACTGTTATTCCCATGGCCCTCTCAATGGCAGCTAGCATCATTACGTAGCATCAGTAAAGGCTGTATGATTTAAAATGCTTTGCTTAGTAATAATTTGCAATTATCCCAGATGCCTTATAAGGTGTTGGACGTGGATGCTTTCAGTACCTGATGTATGTCAAATGTGAGATTAAAAGACACCAAATGTTAATTTGGGTTTCCTTGATGCTAAGCTCTCTTTCCCTACTCAGGCACTGGTCAACTAAGTCCCTTTACAGTGCCTGTCAGGCCTTAGCGTTAGTGACACTGAAACCCTTTATCCATGCAGATTAGTGCAATTTCATATTATTGTCTTAGCGGCAATCCTATCCATAGCTGAACAACGGAGCTGAGTTGAAGACCAGGTGCTTGGGAGCAGCAGCCGCAGAAGGCCATTGCTTTCACATCCTGCAGGTGAGCTCCCAAAGGCACCTGGTGGGCCACTGCGAGTAGCAGAGAGCTGGACTAGATGGACTCTGGTCTGATCCAGCTGGCTTGTTCTTATGTTCTTATGAAGGCTTGAACATAATTTATTTGTATTGGCATTTAATTGTTCAGTTGTTAATTGTTTAGTTTTGATTGTGTTTAGTTGTATTATGATTTGATTTTGTTGTACACCGCCAAGAGCCCTTTGGGGATAGAGCGGTATATAAAACTAAACAATAAAATAAATAAATAAATAAATATGTGCAGGGGGGTCAGGGTCTGCGGGGGGGGAGGTGCCGGCGCTATACCCTCCCGGAGCCCCCGGAGCCCAGCTTCTTCCCTCCCCGGGCCTTGTTCCCCAGCGCAATTTCCCCAAAAAACTCCTCCGCCGGGTACCATCCATCAAAGTTTGTAAAGTCCTATTGGCAATCCTGGCCATAAACAAGGAAATGTCCAGCTAACACCTTAGCTAGAATCTGACACCTAGAAGGGACACAATATTGGAGATATAAGACTGTATCTTCTTGAGTTATGACCAACAAGGGGGCTGGAAAACAGAAGAATTAAAATTCCTTGGCGCGGTGGGAGAGGGGTCCCTATTGAGGGTCTGGAGGAAAGAACAGGCACATCGGAGCTCTCTCGTGATGTTTGCCATTGCCGTGTGGAGCTGCCTGGACAAAGACTCAAAGGTGAGCAGCAGTGGCGTAGGAGGTTAAGAGCTCGTGTATCTAATCTGGAGGAACCGGGTTTGATTCCCAGCTCTGCCACCTGAGCTGTGGAGGCTTATCTGGGGAATTCAGATTAGCCTGTACACTCCCACACATGCCAGCTGGGTGACCTTGGGCTAGTCACAGCTTCTCGGAGCTCTCTCAGCCCCACCTACCTCACAGGGTGTTTGTTGTGAGGGGGGAAGGGCAAGGAGATTGTAAAGCCCCTTTGAGTCTCCTGCAGGAGAGAAAGGGGGATATCAATCCAAACTCCTCCTCCACCTCCTCCTCCTCCTCCTCCTCCTCCTCCTCCTCCTCCTCCTCCTCCTCCTCCTCCTCCTCTTCTTCTTCTTCTTCTTCTTCGTCTTCGTCTTCGTCTTCGTCTTCGTCTTCGTCTTCGTCTTCTTCTTCTTCTTCTTCTTCTTCTTCTTCTTCTTCTTCTTCTTCTTCTTCTTCTTCTTCTTCTTCTTCTTCTTCTTCTAAATGGGAAGCTCTTGGAACACTGTGTCCACTAAGAACAAGACCAGCATGTACAGAGTGAGAGAAGGTAGAACTGCATGTTGGCACCTTTCTTTTGCAATTCTTGCTCAGGCCGTTGCTGGGCAGAGATAATGTGTGTGGACTTTTCACTTTTTATAAACCCTTTACTATTTGAATGCTGGTGGTTGTTTGTTGTGTTGCTAAACTTGCCCAATGAAGAGTCTTTGTCGAAAAGACACCTCTTTCTTGGCTGCTTTGAGCCAAGTTGGGTTGTTATCTTCCTGTTGTGGGCAGGAAGCCCCTGCTTGTGCTCCCAGATCTCCTGTTGGCACACAATATTGAGGGGGAACTGTGTGGAACACTGCTATGCAGCACTGCTACGTCACTTCCTACCAACAAATAAGATGTCACCACATTGAGCAACGTTCTAGGAATCCTCCACATCTCTAAGGCAAAAACCATAGAGATCTAGAAGTGCCCTCGAACATCACATAACACAGTGGCCTTATTTCCAGTTTTGTAGCCAGAAATGAAGTTGCAGCATCAGAACACACCAGCTCCATTGGAGTCACATCCTCTCTCCAGTTACTAGGTCAGGGCTGGCAACCCTGAAGGTAGAGCTCATGCAGACTCTGTAGCCTGACCGGAACCCAGTCCAGGAAGCAGCAAAAGGTGTACGTCATGCCCATCTCCTCCTTCCATCTGGGGACCCTTGCCAGTTTGGTGCCCCAAAGTGACCCCATGAGTTGCTTGGCCAGCAAATGGACCATCCTACACAGGGCTTTCCCCACCACACATGCAGCCAGCTACCCCCCAATGTGCGCCAATCTCTGAAACCAAAAAGAAGCCACACAGAGAATTCAGGGGTCAGTTAGGCAGCAATCTATCTATCTATCTATCTATCTATCTATCTATCTATCTATCTATCTATCTATCTATCTATCTATCTATCTATCTATCTATCTATCTATCTATCTATCTATCTATCTATCTATCTATCTATCTATCTATCTATCTATCTATCTATCTATCTATCTATCTATCTATCTATCTATCTATCTATCTATCTATCTATCTATCTATCTATTTCCTTAGATTTTTATATCGCCCCATCCCCGAAGGGCTCTGGGCGGTGTACAACATATATATATATATAGATAGATAGATAAAACACCGCCCAGAGCCCTTATATATATATAATTAAAACATTAAAAGCAGTGATAAAACATTAAAAGCAGTGATAAAACCATAGAAATTAAAATTAAAATTAAAATTAGAAGTTAAAACATTAAAAGCAGTGATAAAACCATAGAAATTAATTCTAGTAAGTATACAACAGATCTCAGTAAGATGGAAGTGTGAGTGGCGTCCAGCATTCCAATTTTAAAATTCCCTCTTCACCAATAAGGCGGGGGGGAATGGCAAGTCTCCTCGGATGACAGACGGCAATGTCTCCTCGGATGACAGACGGCCCAGATGTCGAGGGCCAGAGGAGGGGGGGCACAATCAGTGGCTGGTTCCTCCGGCGGAACAGCTCCGTCTTGCAGGCCCTGCGGAACTCGCTAAGGTCCCGCAGGGCCCGGACAGCTGGAGGGAGAGTGTTCCACCAGGCTGGGGCCAGAGCCGTAAAGGCCCTGGCCCGCGTGGAGGCCCGCTGCATCGCCGAAGGGCCAGGGACCACTAGTAGATTGGCCTCAGCTGATCTGAGAGGCCGTACAGGGACAGATGGGGTGATGCGGTCTCAATTGACCATCCTGCCTGGACTGTTCCCTCAGCCTGTAAAGGGAGGGGACTGAAAGGCCAGATGGGAAAGTGGGTTGTGAGCTTTATGTGTGGGGCTGCGAAATGGTTTATTGCTTCCAGAGTGCAGAAGGGAAAGCCATAGAGGGCACTGCCCATGGTGTTTGGAGCTTGCACACGAGTGTAAAAGCTTTCGTTCTTTTCTTCAGTCGAGCGTGCAGAAAATCCCGGCTGCAGGAGTTACACAGAGAGGGTCAATTAATGGGGAGAAATCCAAGGACATGCTGAACTGCACAAAATTATGACTTGGACAACTTTCAGCTGGGACAGGGCGTGTCTGCTGGGAATTTGGGGAAGGAATGGAACACCCTTTGGGTACACAGCACAACCCGAAATTCAAGGCCTCACTGGGATTCTAGTAACTGCTATTGAGAAACATTCAGTTCCATCCATCCAGAGTGCAGAAGGAAAAAAGGGGGGCAGCTGAGGTCCCCATTGAACGATTTGCTGGGGAGACCAAAGAACTTAAGCAGAGGAGGAGGGAATGAACTCCAGTGGGAAAAGAGGCCCCTTCCGCACATGCAGAATAATGCACTTTCAATCCACTTCCAACGCACTTTGCAGCTGGATTTTACTGGGTGGAATAACACAATCCACTTGCAAACAGTTGTGAACGTGTATTGAAAGTGCATCATTCCGCATGTGTGGAAGGGGCCAGAGCAGTGGTGGGATTCAAATAATTTAACAACTGGTTCTGGTGGTGGGATTGAAATAACTAAACAATGTCTGGACTACAAGTCCCAACATGCCCTAGTCCCCACCGGGGCGCTGTGGAAGCGGGACACCCCCGCGAATAGGAACCCAGGGCAGGAAAAGGGATTACAGCGATTGGGTGACACGAACGTTTGAACTTGCCTTAAATGCTGGAACTGAGGGGGAGATCCTCAATTCCAGCACCCTGTAGCTAGGGCGATGCAAATCAATAAAGTTTTCCGGTTCAAGTTAACGTTGTCTGAGGGTGTTCAGCCTTACAAACAACTGTTTACAAGCACCATTTGAACAACCGTTTCTGCCGAAGTGGTGCAAACCTGTTGAATCTCACCACTAGGCCAGAGTGATGCCCTGTGAAGTCTCTGGAGGCAAAACACCACCATCCTGCTTCCACACAGACATGGTTCTTCGTTGCTCTCATTGTTTCTGCCTGTGCTGGGGCCAGAGGCGGGATCCAGCAGGTTCTCACAGGTTCCCGAGAGTAGGTGACTAATTATTTGTGTGTGCCGAGAGGGGGTGACTAATGGGTGATTTTGCCACCTGATTTTTGCCTTAGTTACGCCCCTCCTCTCAGCAGTAGTGCGCAGAAGTTGAAACAGTCTAGACTCTAGCAGGAGGTGCACCGGCATGCGTGGCAGCCTGCGCCTGCGTGCATTCGTTTCCCGCCCAAGGAGCGGCACAGCGGCTGCGTCCTTGCCACAGCCCTGCCCAGGAATGCCCCGCCCACGGAATGCCCGGCCATGCCCCCGTCATGCCCCGCCCAGCCCCATTGGCGCTACGCCACTGTTTGAATCCCATCACCATGGGAACCTGTGACTAAAATTTTTGGATCTCACCACTGACTGGGGCCTCAAAAATGGAAACGGAAAAGTTGGGAGGAAATCTTCCGCATGCTTTCCAGGCCTCAACTGTCTTCACCTGACATTTCCCCACAAGACACCAAAGTGTTTTTTTTCCCTTTTCAACAACTGGCAATAGCAATAGTTCCCAACCGTTGTTTTAAAAGACAAGCAGCCTAATCAAGAGCCCTGTGGGGCCAGGGACGGCACCTTCGTGGCACTGCTATGCCACCTTCACAAGACGATTTGCCCCGCCAACATCTGGACTGGACTGTATGTCTCTGGCACTTTTAATGTCAAAGTTGGTTAGTTATTAAAATATTAAGGGTTCCACACTCACAATATCAAATCGTAATTCAAATATTGGCTGAGCAGGGCTCCCTCGTAGGTTGGATTTTGGAGATCTTCCAGATTTATAGCTGATCTCCATACTCATTCTGGAATAACACAACCATTCTGGACAGTGGTGGGATCCAAACATTTTAGTAACAGGTTCCCATGGTGGTGGGATTCAAACTGTGGCGTAGCGCCAATGGGGCTGGGCGGGGCATGGCGGGGGCATGGCCGGGCATTCCAGGGCAGGGCATTCCTGGGCGGGGCTGTGGCAAGGACGCAGCCGCTGCGCCGGTCCTTGGGCGGGAAACGAATGCACGCAGGCGCAGGCTGCCACGCACGCCGGTGCACCTCCTGCTAGACTGCTTCGAGTTCTGCGCGCTACTCCTGAGAGGAGGGGCATAACTAAGGCAAAATTCACGTGGCAAAATCACCAATTAGTGACCCCCTCTCGACACACACAAATAATTAGTCACCTACTCTCGGGAACCTGTGAGAACCTGCTGGATCCCACCTCTGATTCTGGAGGATGGTCCGCAGTACTGTGCCCCACTGAGGTCTTTCCCTCCCCAAACCGAACCCTCCCTTGACTCAAACTCCCAAATCTCCTGGAATTTCCCAGCCTGGAGTTGATAGCACTATCCCTTCCTGTTCAATAGAGCAAGATTGACATCCAGTTGCATCTTAAAGGACAACTAGATTTTCCAGCTTATAAGCTTTTGAGGGTCAATGATCCTTTGACTCTCAAAATCCTATAAATCCTGTTGGTTTTCCCAGTGCTCAGGAATTCAAATCTTGCTGTTCTCCTGCAGACCAGCACACCAACTGACTTGAAACGATTTTGACAAAAGAGTTGCATTAATGCCAGATGAAGCCGCCGCCTCATAAATTACCTTTACTTGGTAAACTAATAAAAAGGATTTTTTAAAACAAAGGTCAACCTCACCAACATGGCTTTGATGTTGTTCCTCCCTGCATTATCTCTTTGAAACAACTCTGGGGAGTAGATTAAGCTGAGGTTGTGTCATTGGACCGCGATTAGCCAGTGCCTATCATGAGCAAAACCACAATTTGAACCTGCACTTCCTAGATCCCAGTCAGACACTCTGCCAGCTGAATCCCACAAGTTCTGAGAGGAGTGGCTAAGATCAGGTGCACTCTGATCTGGAGGAACTGGGTTTGATTCCCTGCTCTGCTGCTGAGCTGTGGAGGCTTATCTGGGGAATTCAGATTCGCCTGTGCACTCCCATAAACACCAGCTGGGTGACCTTGGGCTAGTCACAGCTTTTCGGAGCTCTCTCAGCCCCATCCACCACACAGGGTGTTTGTTGTGAGGGGGGAAGGGCAAGGAGATTGTAAGTCCCTTTGAGTCTCCTACAGGAGAGAAAGGGGGGATATAAATCCAAACTCCTCCTCCTCCTCCTCCTCCTCCTCCTCCTCCTCCTCCTCCTCCTCTTCTTCTTCTTCTTCTTCTTCTTCTTCTTCTTCTTCTTCTTCTTCTTCTTCTTCTTCTTCTTCTTCTTCTTCTTCTTCTTCTTCTTCTTCTTCTTCAACCCCCTTGGTTTCTAAAAAGCCAAGATTGTTTCTGTCCTCTGTGTCTGTGCTTCCTTTAACGACAGTGAGGACGCAGAGGAGTTCACACTGTTCTTCTTCCCTTCGTTTTATCTTCACAACAACCCTGGGAGCCAGCCCAGTCAGCCCGCAACCTTGTGTAACACAATTTGGATTCACACCCAGATCTCCTTGGTCTCCTACTTTCACAGATTGGCTATATCCCCACCCCCCGTATGTGCAGCTGGCACTTTTTTGCTTTATTGTGAGTAAAGGAGATACAGATGCCCTATCCTGGTAGACAATGAAATAGAAAAGGTCCACTGCATTCTTTGCGGGATAAAAGGCCATTACTTAGCCTAGGGCCGTGGTGGCGAACCTTTGGCACTCCAGATGTTATGGACTACAATTCCCATCAGCCCCTTCCAGCATGGCCAATTGGCCATGCTGGAAGGGGCTGATGGGAATTGTGGTCCATAACATCTGGAGTGCCAAAGGTTTGCCACCACTGGCTAGGGGAATGTTCAGAATCTGGGGGGGTGGGGAGTGAGGGCCCCCACACAGTGGTAACAGACGTCTCTCTGTGATTCCAGTGAAACCAGTGCGGTGAGCCTTTTATTTCTCTGTGGATCCTGCCTCAGATAAGTTGCGTTGAGGGTTTCTCTATTGTTGAGCCTCTGCTGAAGAAGACTTTTTTCTCTTCAGGTTGTTGGCAGCCCAAAGGCATGGTTAGTCACATGCCAAACGGGCTCGGGCACTACTTTCACTTAATCCCTCCTGGTACTAGATCAGAGGTGGGATCCAGCAGGTTCTCACAGGTTCCCAAGAGTAGGTTACTAATTATTTGTGTGTGCCGAGAGGGGGTTGCTAATGGGTGATTTTGCCATGTGATTTTTGCCTTCGTTATGCCCCTCCTCTCAGCAGTAGCGCGCAGAACTTGAAGCAGTCTAGCAGGAGGTGCACCGGCGTGCGTGGCAGCCTGCGCCTGCGTGCATTTGTTTCCCGCCCAAGGACCGGCGCAGCGGCTGCGCCCTTGCCACAGCCCCGCCCAGGAACGCCCCGCCCCCAGAATGCCCGGCTACGCCCCCGTCATGCCCCGCCCAGCCCCATTGGCCCCACACCACAGTTTGAATCCCACCACTATGGGAACCTGTTACTAAAATTTTTGGATCCCACTGTACTAGATGTCTCACTTGCAACACATCCAAGACTGCAGTTCTATTCATTTTTGTGGCTATGGCAGATGGAGCCATTGGTACATAGAAACACTATGATTACCAACAGGTGCAGATATAACTGCCACGTGTCTTCATTAAAGGATGAATGAGGTTTTGGGATCTTTAGGAGGCAGTTGAAGAGAGTTTTATTTAGGATTCCGTTTGACTCACACAGGGTTTTCGAAAAAAAAATTACTGGAAGTTTAAATTGTGGTATTTTCCTTCTATCAGCCACCTCGAGTTCTGCAAGGTAAAAAAGCAGCTAATAAATGTTTTAAATAAATGTTATTTAACTCCATGCCAGTTGCCCATTTCCACACATTAAGCACCTATTAAAGGGACAGGGCATTTTTCTCTTTCTCCAAGCCTACTGGCAACTCTAACAGACGCATTCCGTAGCACATTTGCATAATTTTCTTGTCAATCGGTTGCAGCAAAAGAAAACAGAAATCCGGTGGCACCTTGAAGACTAACAACATTTATTCCAGTATGAGCATTATGTGTGTCAGAGGGGGAAATGGATCCCATGACATGAAACAAGAAGGATTTTTGCAGGATTTGTGGCAAACAAGTCAAGTCTCACAGAACCTGGTGACATGTCCCAGCGAAGAAGAGTTGAAACACTAATATCCAAGCCACTCCTCCTTCTAATACTGAGGTTGATGGTTGAGTGCCTATTAGTTGGAAAGCCAATTGAGGCCATCCCCAGGTGCTCACAGGTAGAGCATTCGCTTTGCATGCAGAAGGTCCCAGGTTCCACCTCCAGCATCTTCAGATTAAAAGAATCCTGTAGTTCGGGTTGTTGTGGGTTTCCCGGGCTGTGTGGCCATGGTACCCATATCTGGTTCCCATATCTTTTTGCTGTGGTGAAACCAGCTGGATGTTGGGCAGGGGCTGATTTCCATGACCTTTAGCAGCAGTGACCTCTGGGCTCTTGTGACATCACAGTCCCAGCTTGGCAAAGGAGGCCTTGTTACCATGGGAGCACTGCTAACTTCACAGGATGGCAAGCTCAGGGGCATTCAGTCCAGCAACAGGAGGAGGTGGGAAGAGGAGGGATCCACGAATGGTCCTGGGGTATGGTCTCTCCAGCCTGGAAGGGTCAGTGTGGAGTGGTACCCAGGGGGTCAGAACAGGACGTGGTGCAGGTGGGCTTCCATCCCCACTGAGCTGTAAGACTTAAACTGTGCTGTGAGGACTGAAGATAAAATTCTGGACAGGAGACCCCAGGACATTGTGGAGGAAGTGTGAAGATCAGTAGTAACTGATGAAAGAATAATTAATGTATTTTGGTGTGTTGCCTACAGGGCTCGTTGTGTGCTCTTCCTTCCAGAGAGCAGCCAAGGGTCCTGGGAAGGAGAACCCAATAGGCTGAAGTCAAACTGCCCCTGAGTTCTCAAACAGGCTCGTAGGTCCTGAATCTCCCTCTGTTTCTCCACCAGGCAACAAGCGTGTGGCTCAAAGCGGACAGGGGAGGAGGCGAGTGGAAGCACAGAAGAGGAGGGTGATCCTGTGGATGGGAGGAGATCAGGAAGGCAAGTTCTCCTGCGGGTGCGGAGACTTGTAATGTAGGCAGCTGGTGACTCATGACCTGAAGCCTGGATGAATGGATGAATGAATGTTTAACTATAAGTTTAACTAACTAACTAACTAACTAACTAACTAACTAACTAACTGAATGAATGAATGAATGAATGAATGAATGAATGAATGAATGAATGAATGAATGAATGAATGAATGAAAGGGGGATGGATGGGGGTTTTCCATTGCTGCGAAGCTTTGCTTCCAGCGTAGATTACTGGCGTGAATGGATGATGAATGGGTGAATGGGGGATGAATGGGTGAATGGGGGATGAATGGGTGAATGGGGGATGAATGGGCGGAAGTGATTGTAGAAGCCAGTCTGCTTACACTGTTGCCACCCTGCAGGGTTGTGTGAAGCTGGTCTTTTGGAGAAGCCGGGCCATGAATATCATCAAGAGGACAACAGTGCTGCTGCGGCGCTCCTTCCTTCCTTCCCCTCTGGATTCCCTTTTTCTTGACAGAATGCAGCACAGAGTGGCCGTGACACCCATCGTAGCTGTTTGTCTTGCCAATCAAGAATGTCAGAAACTGGGTGTCATGGACATTATTGACACTGAATGGCATTTCATAGTGGATTGTGGGAAAATCTCGCCTGCCCCAAAGGATGAACATGGGCATCGGTACCCCAGTTCCAGATTTACCCAGCAGATGCACTCTGTCATTTGTGGACTTCCATATTTTTGTTTTTCATTAAAACAATATCTACTAATGATACTGCAGTATTATATATGTCTAATAAAGCAACTATGTACAATAAATTCCTGGTTTTCTACTGATTTTTGCCATATTCCTCTGACACATTTTGAGTATTTTCTTTAAGGGTTTCTAGTGGAAACATGAAGTAGCTGCCCCCTGGGGTTTTGCAGCGCAAAGGGCTGTGTGAACTAGTCCAGTCCTTCCTATCCAAGGGATTTTTCCACCAGATAAGATTCCACAGCTCAAATGGCTGAGTGGGGAATCAAACCCGGTTCTCCAGATTTGAGTGCACCTGCTGTTAACCACCACACCATGCTGGCTCTTGCCAGAGCGTCTGGAGGATCCCTAGGGTGTCATGACTTTGCTCTACCGCCCCATTTTTGCTCCAACTGGATGGTTGAGGCTGGCTGGCAACATTCACCAAAGTTCCTCTTTTTGCCGTCAGCATCACCATGGAAACATGCAGAGTTCCTTTTAAGAATCTTTCCCCCCAATTGTCCTGCTAGAATTTTGAAAACAGAACTGAGATGCCCTTCTAGATGAACTGGCTGGCATCCAGCAGGATAGTGTCTTCCATCCCCTTGGAACGAGAGATTCTCTCCTGCATCCAATTAAAGGACACGTTGAAAGGCTTTTTCTTGTGCAAAACTAAACAAGTTTCCTGTGCAAAACTAAACAGCAGTTCTCCTGGACTGATCTGTTAAACAGCCTTTAATCCTGATAGTAAAAAAAGAACGAGGGGTTATGAGTTAAGAACATAAGAACTAGCCTGCTGGATCAGACCAGAGGCCATCTAGTCAGCACTCTGCTACTCGCAGTGGCCCACCAGGTGCCTTTGGGAGCTCACGTGCAGGATGTGAAAGCAATGGCCTTCTGCTGCTGCTGCTCCTGAGCACCTGGTCTGCTAAGGCATTTGCAATCTGAGATCAAGGAGGATCAAGATTGGTAGCCATAGATCGACTTCTCCATAAATCTGTCCAAGCCCTTTTTAAAGCTATCCAGGTTAGTGGCCATCACCACCTCCTGTGGCAGCATATTCCAAACACCAATCACACGTTGTGTGCAGAGGCGTTCCTCCCATGGGGAAAAGTGGGCAGTTGCCCAGGGCGTCCCCTTGTGAGGGGCGCAAAAACTGCAGGTTCGTTTGTGGGATTTTTTGTATTTTCAGTGTTTTCCCATTTTTGGCCTACAGAGGGCGCAGTTTTTAGGCTAGCAGCACCAGAATTTCAGGGATTTTTCGGGAGACTCTCTTGATGATATCACCCAGGTTTGGTGAGGTTTGGTTTAGGGACTCCAAAATTATGTACTCCCAAAGGGAGTGTCCCCATTCCCCATTGTTTCCAATGGGAGCTAATAGGACAGTGGTGGCGAACCTTTGGCACTCCAGATGTAAGGGACTACAATTCCCATCAGCCCCTTGCAGCATGGCCAATTGACCATATTGGAAGGGGCTGATGGGAATTGTAGTCCATAACATCTGGAGTGCCAAAGGTTCGCCACCACGGTAATAGGAGATGGGGCTACACCTTTGAGGGTGCATAACTTTGGACCCCCTGAACCAAACTTCAGACTTGGTGGAAAAAATCGTTGTTTAGTCACGGTGGGAGAGGGTGGCCGCCCATGGGGGGGGGGGGGCATCAAACTCAGGTTTTGCCCAGGGCTCCAGTTTGCCTAGGTACGCCACTGGTTGTGTGAAGAAGTGTTTCCTTTTATTAGTCCTAATTCTTCCCCCCAGCATTTTCAATGGATGCCCCCTGGTTCTAGTATTGTGAGAAAGAGAGAAAAATTTCTCTCTGTCAACATTTTCTACCTCATGCATAATTTTATAGACTTCAATCATATCCCCCCTCAGACGTTTCCTCTCCAAACTAAAGAGTCCCAAACGCTGCAGCCTCTCCTCATAGGGAAGGTGCTCCAGTCCCTCAATCATCCTCGTTGCCCTTCTCTGCACTTTTTCTATCTCTTCGATATCCTTTTTGAGATGCGGCGACCAGAACTGGACACAGTACTCCAAGTGCGGTCGCACCACGGCTTTATATAAGGGCATGACAATCCTTGCAGTTTTATTATCAACTCCTTTCCTAATTTTTGCCCCTATGTGCATCACTTTGCATTTTGCTACATTGAACTGCATTTGCCATTTCTTAGCCCACTCACCTAATTTATCAAGGTCCACTTGGAGCTCTTCGCAATCCTCTCCCAGGGGTTGCCAACTTTTCCTGGGGAGGGCTAGCTTTCTCTCTGGGTAAACCACTGCCAGCACCTGACTGGGCTCCCCAACTTCCTTTCCAACCCTGAGGCCTAGCCTCAGTTTCCCCTAGGTTCCCTCTCCTGGGTTCCTCGGGGTAGATTGAAGGTCCCTGGAGGAAAAGCTGCCTGACAGCTGACAGCCTTCCTCTCCCCTCCAAGATGGTTGGGCATTCGTGTTACAGAAAACAGTTCTCCACCTCTAAGGTTTAAAAGTATTTATTAAAAAATAAAATGGTTACTAGTATATTTTAGCACTGCACCAGATTGAGCAAGGGTTTCCAAAACAAAGGAGATGTAAACACAAATCCTCTGTCCCTCTCGCTAAACAGACCCTTGCAGTTGTTGTAAATAGGGTAGGCCCTTGAAGCTTAGAAGGTTGCAATTCTCAAACCGTTCTCACTACCCTGGCAGGCCGAGTGAGCTCCCTGGATGAGCACATGGTTCAAAAATGGCTGCTCTCTGCGCAGCCCCAGCAAGAGGTCTGTTGCCTTCAGTGACCCAGCAGAAAGGGCGATTTCCCACTGACGATTAATCCTGGGATAGTCTCCTGAAATGTCCAGGTTTCCTCGTGATCTCCCCGCTGCCAAACCATGGAACTCAGATCAGTACCGTTTCTGGTGCTCCCCCCACCCCCCCGCCTTATCCCTGGATTTTCCTGAACCTGTGGGTATGTGCAATGGGAGCTCATAGGAAATGGGGCTACACATTTGAGGGTCCATAACTTTGGCCCCCATGAACCAAACTTCACCAAACCTGGGTGGTATCATCAGGAGGGTCTCCTAAAGATACTCTGAAATTTTGGTGGTGCTAGCTTAAAAATTGCACCCCTGACAGCAGGCACCGCCCTCCCCCCGGGGGGGAGCCTTGACATCTTCCCTAGAACCATGCTCCAGTGAGGATGTTGGAACCTGGATGAAAAGGTGCCGATTCTTTTGAAACTTGGTTGTATCTAGATAACATTTTCAGTGGGAATTCGGTCAAAGAGAAGAGAAAGAGACCTCGCCCCTCTCTTCCAAGCAATTTAGAAGAAGAAGAAGAAGAAGAAGAAGAAGAAGAAGAAGAAGAAGAAGAAGAAGAGGACGAGGAGGAGGACGAGGAGGAGGAGGAGTTTGGATTTATATCCCCCTTTCTCTCCTGCAGGAGACTCAAAGGGGCTTACAATCTCCTTACCCTTCCCCCCTCACAACAAACACCCTGTGAGGTAGGTGGGGCTGAGAGAGCTCCGAGAAGCTGTGACTAGCCCAAGGTCACCCAGCTGGCGTGTGTACAGGCTAATCTGAATTCCTTGCCCCACCCTCTTTTGACCTGGTCAGGCTGGGTCAAGATATATTTTCCCCCTAGGTCAGGTAACTCTTCCTGATGTTCCTCTGGAATTTCTAAGTCCTCCAAATCTATGATACCTGATTGGAGAAGGGGAGGAGAAAAAAGGGGGGGAGGAGCTATTTTCCACAGAGATTATATTCCTTTTATTAAGCAGGACAGAAAAAAAATACAGGCGTGAAAACCCCACAACTACTGTGGAGTTAAATGCTAAAATTAATCACTGCATAATCATATTACGTCAAGAAATGGCTTTAAAAGCAAATGGGATTTCAGTTTGCTGTTTCACTGCTTTTTGGGGGTGGGGGAGGAATCAAGTTACAGCCCGTTTATGGTGACCCCTTGTGCGTTTATTCAAGGCTAGGGATGTTCAGAGGTAGTTTGCCATTGCTTGCCTCTGCATCACGACCCTGGTGTTCCTTGGAGGTCTCCCATCCAAATACTTGACAGGGTCGACCCCGCTTAGCTTTGGAGAGCTGACAAGATCAGGCTCGTTGGGGTTATCCAAGTCGGACCCTCCCCGCTGTCAGGGATTATCAAACGTCCAAGCGACCCACTGAAAAAACATCACCCAGACTTCCTCTGAGTCATCCCTCCAGAGAAATCTGATTTGCTTGTCCAATCCAATCCAAAAACTTTTATTAGGCATAAACCAGAAGTACCATACATTCCAAGTACAAAAACAGGATCATTGTTATATATCGTGTAGAACGTGGATTAAAAATGTAGCAACTGCTTCAGAAATTTCTACATTAGGGCTGTTCAATTGCTTAGACATTTTTAGTTTGTCGGAGAGAAACATAAATTCTAGAGGCAGTAAAGCTCCCAGATCGATTCTAATATCATTATGCCTCGAACAGTAAAGCAGGATATGAGGGATTGAGTCCGTAGCGTTGGGGCAGTACCGACAACAACGCTCACTTTGTGGGATGTTAAGGAAACAACCTTGAAGATAGACAGAGGGGAATGAGTTGCACCTTGCTCTTGTCATGACCCATCTGCACTTATAATTAACAAGCTGTTCTAAATATACAGCAGGGCTAGATTTTGGGGGTGTGATCCCAAAGTATAGAGGGGAACAGGAGCTTTGTGCAGCACTCAGGAGAGATTGGTATTCCTGGTCGTACAGTCTGATCTTTAGATGATGGTAAATTTCCGTGGCAGTAAGCATATGAAGAGACTCCCATGAGAAACCCAAGGAGAAGATTTTTTTTTTCAATATGGAGCCACCACTTCGAAAACTGAAGTTCCCTCATTTCTAGCAAAGATAAACTTTTTGGATCTGTGCAGAAGCATAGACGCAGCCAAAACTTAAATGTTACAGCCCATGCCCTAGTTTCTAATAAATGTTGCCCTGATTCCAGACAGAGCACACCATAAGGGACACAATGTGGGGTGCCAGATTTGCTTGTCACAGGACTGTGTATTTATATATATATACAAATCAATCTTCTCTTTCTCTAAATCAGTTCTATCACAATCATGTGGTTATTATCTAAACCGATTTTTTCATAACTAAATATGAGATTGTCAGTGTAAGTGCAAGTAAGCCAATAAGCGTGTGCGTATCAGTTCCATCTGACAAAGCAAGATGAGGAGGCCTGCCTCGAAGGAAGAGCAGATCTGAGAGGCTTCTCTAGATCAGTGGTGGCGAACCTATGGTACGGGTGCCAGAGGTGGCACTCAGAGCCCTCTCTGTGGGCACGCACAAACAGAGTGCCCCCCTCGCATTTAGGCTGGCCTGGGCCGCTGGGCTTGATTATTAGCATTAAACCTAAGACCTAGTTTTGGGGAAGCAGTGTAGGTAATCCTGTTAAGCGCTATCTATCTATCTATCTATCTATCTATCTATCTATCTATCTATCTATCTATCTATCTATCTATCTATCTATCTATCTATCTATCTATCTATCTATCTATCTATCTATCTATCTATCTATCTATCTATCTATCTATCTATCTATCTATCTATCTATCTATCTATCTATCTATCTATCTATCTATCTATCTATCTATCTATTTCGATTTATAAACCACCCCATCCCCAAGGGGCTCTGGGCAGTGCCCAACATTGATATATACACAATTAAATAGGGTTCACAATAGTGACCACACAACCATCGGTATAATAACGAAAATCCATTAAAAACTATTAAAACAGCGGTTGACACATCAATTACAGGCGTCCTATAGCCCAGTTCATTAAAATCTCCCCAAAAAGAAGGAGAGGCCAGACTCCTCTCTAGAAGGGTAACATAGATGGAACCAGTGGTGGAATCCAAACATTTTAGTAACAGGTTCCCATGGTGGTGGGATTCAAACTGTGGCGTAGCGCCAATGGGGCTGGGCGGGGCATGATGGGGGCGTAACCGGGCATTCTTGGGCGGGGCATTCTTGGGCGGGGTTGTGGCAAGGACGCAGCCACTGCGCCGGTCCTTGGGCGGGAAACAAATGCACGCAGGCGCAGGCTGCCACACACACTGGTGCACCTCCTGCTAGACTGCTTCAAGTTCT
The DNA here is from genome assembly GCF_021028975.2 of Sphaerodactylus townsendi. Classification (NCBI taxonomy): domain Eukaryota; kingdom Metazoa; phylum Chordata; class Lepidosauria; order Squamata; family Sphaerodactylidae; genus Sphaerodactylus; species Sphaerodactylus townsendi. The sequence goes on from NC_059427.1 coordinate 19,093,641, forward strand.
GTGCGCTACTGCTGAGAAGAGGGGCGTAACTAAGGCAAAAATCACGTGGCAAAATCACACATTAGTAACCCCCTCTCGGCACACACAAATAATTAGTAACCTACTCTCGGGAACCTGTGAGAACCTGCTGGATCCCACCTCTGGATGGAACCCAAATTCAGATGGTAAAGGAATGCATAAAGCAAAGAACTAAAGCATGATCCTTTACCTGGGAGTAAGCTTGGTTGCTGGCAATGGGGCTTGCTTCTGAGTAAACCCTCCTAGGGTCATGATTCACCCGTTGGAAGAGTTGCACGGTTGCTTCAAAGCAAAGCCACTGACTACCACCAAGCTTACTCCCGAGTAACGCACACCTCGGAGCCAACCTTTTTTTTCTAAACTAAAACCTCAGCATTCGGGTTAAATTGCCATGTTGGCACTTTGCTACAAATCAGTGGGTTTTGGGTTGCAATTTGGGCACTCGGTCTCGAAAAGGTTCGCCATCGCTGCTCTAGATAAACTGGTTGGCATCCTGCAGACTCAGTTCCCTCATCCCCTTCTGTACGGTATCTTCAATTGCTTTTTTCTCGGATTGAGACACCTCCGGCAAGGCCGCCGTCAGCCCTGAAGAGATCTTCTGCACTCTGGCCTGGATGTTGCTCTCAAATTCTCTCTTCTTCTTGACCACCAGATCCTCTATGGCTTGTCGAGCGTCATCGCACCCTGAGGCTAACTTCAGGCGCTCGGCCTGGAATCTGGAATCAGAAGGTTCCATAGAGATAAGCCTGCCGAGACTGCTAATCTTGTCCATCAGGTATTTGGAAGATACCTCCGTGTAGGTCTCAGATATCATGTGGACCAAATGTGCCACATTGGAAGCACTGAACGCCTGCTTATAAATCATGTCTTTCACAAAGTCGTTGCTGGAGTAGTTTGCAATTCCTTGGACGTTTCCAGCGGTGGTTACGAATTCCGCAATGCGACGGCTGAGGCAAGACTCGATCAGGTTGGAAATCATCTGGAAAAAACGGACCATCTTCTCCCACTGCTCCTTCACTCGTCCCAAGGCGTCCAAGCCTTTGATCAGCATCTTCCTGGCCGTATCGAAGTCAATCTCCTTGGTCTCACAAGCCCTCATGGCAACGAGGATCTCCGTCAGCTCTTCATTCTGCTTCTTGAAGTTTTCAAAGCTTCTTTGGTACTCTTCTTCCGTGATCTTTAGCATTTCTTGACTTTGCGCCATTTTGAAATGAGCATTGGTCATCACTACCGACCCACTCATTTTCTGCTGACAATTGTCTTCGTGTTTTGCCAAGTTGGGTGTTTTGGGAGCAAAAGGCGGTGCCCCTGTGCGTAGTTTGCTCTTGCTGTCAAATATTTCAACTTTGTGCACTAATTTTTTTATTTTTTCTTTCAGGCTCTTCTCCTTCCTGTTTTTCTTTCCAGATGTCGCTATTTCGGCGAGCGTCTGACAAAGGCCAATGACAGAATTGCATATTTCCTCTGCCATTTTTTTCACGCTGCAGTCCTTTTCCTGATGTATCTTCTCTAGCAGTTGCTCAGCCATTTCTTTTGTCCAAGAGGACTTGACTTGCTCGTCTTTTTCACTGTAAAGGAGGCTCATGTTGACGTTGCCTTCTTCATCCACAAGCTGATTCAGAGTGTCTCCCAATGAAGCCAGCTGCACAGAATGGGAGCAAATGTTGCAGACCGCTATGGGGTCATCTTCCGCTGCACCGTTTGCCTCAGCGCCAGCGTTCTCTTTTTCCCCAGCCAGGTATTTACACATGTCAGCAGTCAGGCTGGCAACTGCACGAGGCACGGTCGTCATGGTTTCCGTCAGGCCTGCAACAAAATTCATCACGACAGCTTCCCAGCCCTCTGGGATGCTGTCCATTGCCTTTCTGTAGTCTTGGTACGTTTCGTCCACTTTCTTTCTGATGCTCTTGTAGTAGTCTTCTGCCTCGTTCCTCGCTGCCTCTGCTGCTTTTTGTTTCAGCTTGAAACCCTCCAAGGCCCGCCTGGTTTCTTCCAGCTCCTTTTCGTACCCGCTTTTCGAACTCAAGCAGGCTTCCAGGAGTTCTTGGATCAGGCAGATGACATCGCTGAATGTCCGCTCAACCGTCAAGGCGAGCGAAGTGCATTCGTCGGCGATAGATTTCATGGTGGCCAGCTGCCCAGGGAGCAGTTGCTGAACCACCTCTGTGTCCTGGAACAGAATCTGGACGATGGTTTTCATTTGCTCCGGGACGCTCATGGAGAGGAGTCGGATCTGATCCATGTTTTTGTGAGCAGTGTTAAAGGCTGCCCAGCCCTTGTTGCTCACCTGCATCAGGCAGGTGAGGAACGAGTCTGGGTATTTGATGTACTTAAATCCCCCCGGGGGTGGGTTCTTATTGATAGAGAAATCCCCTTGTCCGGCTGAGATGCATGCCAGCTCTCCTAAGATGGCAATGGAGAGGGGGGCAGGCACCAGGTACTCCTCCCAGTTGGCATAGGGTTTCATGATCAGTTCCGTCTCCTTGCGCACATTTTCAGCTTTGCAGATGTTCAACAGGGCTTTGACGACATCTGTTTCTTTGCGTTGCGCAGCCATCTTTTGCCTGGAGGAAGCAAAGAGCAAAACAAAGTAAGGGGCTTTCCACATTGAGACAGGAATATATAGCTTCCCCGTTGTTGCAGTGGCTGTCAGTGCAGAACAGCAGCAGTGGGGCTTCCACGTGTCCACCTTTTCCATGGTGTTTCTGCCTCGAGTCCCCTCGCTCTGGCCATCCCAACCTTTCCCGCCAGGCAGTGACGGAGCTACAAGGGGAAGGGGGGTGTGCCCAGTCGCATGCCTGGGGGTGGAAAATTGCCCCCAGAGCCCTCCCCCTTTCCCCTCCCTCCTGCGGCACCCCCTTGTGACCTCCCCACACCTCCTTCCCACACTTACCTTAGTTTCTTTCCATTTTCTAGAACTTTTTCAGGCTGAAAAAAAGGCCTATTCACAGTACAGGCTAAAAATGGCCTGAGGAACTACAGTTCCCAGGAGATCTTGGGGATAACAAGGTCTCCTGGGAAGTATAGTTCCCATCAGGCCGTTTTTAAGCCTGAACTGTGAATAGGCCTTTTTTTCAGCCTGAAAAAGTTATAGGAAAAGGAAAGGAACTAAAGTCAGTGTGGGAAGGGGGGGAGGGGGTCGCCACGGGGGGACCTTGGGGTGGAAAATATAGACTGCGCAGCTACGCCTCTGCCACCAGCGCTTTTTTGGTTCTTTTAAAAATTAAACTAAAATCTCCACAAGAAAAGGTACTAGAGACCTACTTAAAAAAATTAAACTGGGAATTCATCTGACCCACCGCAGATCCATATACCTAATTCCCAAGAGTGTCCCCCTGCCTGTGGATACCTAAATCCACAGATGGGGGCACACCAACTCCCAACAAGTTTGTCTGCAGACTCAGGTGACCCCTTCAGTCTGTAGAAAAACCTGAAAAGTAAAAAACAACAATCAAATAAACCGGGGTTTAAATTATCAGCAGTGCAACCTTCTAGCACACTTGGGAAAGAATACTCTCCACTCAAGATGTTCTTTCCATAGGAAGGTTTACTTTTGCAGTTGCAAGGTTACACAAGTCTATTCTATACAAGACTATCAGACTATACAGAACTCTTCAGCAATAACAAAGTTCAACACACACTGAATTCAGTCTCTGTCTCTATCTCAACTTAGCATAGCATATACAATGCATACATCAGGGATACTTTTCCCCGCCTAGGCCACAGTCTCTCATTGGTCTAGAATTACAGTTGAATTCACCAATCATATTAAAGGTCAATCTTTGCTACTTTTGCCCCTAGACCAGTGATGGCGAACCTTTTCGAGACCGAGTGCCCAAATTGCAACCCAAAACCCACTTATTTATCGCAAAGTGCCAACGCGGCAATTTAACCTGAAAAAACCCCTCGAGCAGGGGCCAGCCTGCTGTAGCTTCCAGCAAGTCCCACATGTGCTGCTCTGCACCTCTCTAGCATCTCTGCTGCCTCTGCTCCCCCCACGCGCCGGGCAGTAGCTGCTACCAGGCACCGGGCCCACCAGCCGAGTCCTCCCTGCTCGCTGAGGTGCACGCACATCAAGGCCAGTGGCCCAGGCCAGCAATTTCCCCCCCACATAACGAACTCTGTGCACGCGTGCCCACAGAGAGGGCTCTGAGTGCCACCTCTGGCACCCGTGCCATAGGTTCGCTACCACTGCCCTAGACTGACTGTCTCCGTCGTCTGGGTTTTGCAAACTCCTGCTAACTTAGAATATGACCTTTTTGTGAACGTTTCATTCTTTTTTATGTATCATGACATAAATTCCCCCACAAACTAAAAAAAGCATCCACACAGACTTCACCTTCTTTTGGTGTCTGCCTCTGACCCTACCAGCCCAATGAGGGAGGGGGTAAGCCTTGGACAATCCCAGGCTCTCCCAATCTGGCCTGTGCAGAGTGTGGATTGCTGCTTCTGTAGGGTCAGCAGTGGGGAGGAGATGCTGACCCTACAGATATATACTAATATATATTATCTACTAATAGCAAAGTCAGCTAAATCTTCAGATACTTAAGTCTGAGGACTGGAGCCATGAACAGACAAGACAGATCTTTCAATAAACCTGAAAAAAAACCCAGGTTTGTAGAAAAAGGAGAAATATAACAAAAACAAATCCAAAATGATAACATTTTTGTGGTAGATTTTGAGGAGGGCTGAGTTTGGGGGAGGGAGAGGCTTCAGCCAAATATAAGGCACAGAGTCCACCCTCCGAAGGAGTCATTTTCTCCAGGGTAACAGAACTTTGTGGTTTAGAATTCAGTTGTACTTCTGGGAAATTTCCAAGAAATGCCTGTGCCCACGCTTAATGAGGGACATTAAAATTATAAAAGAGAGAACTCTGAATGATAGGTTTCCAGACAAGAAACTAGTTGTGCCGGGGGCCCATTCAAAAGGCCCCGTGGTATACCCTGAGGCTGAAAGGGAAAAAGCATCTCAAAAAGCATCTGGTCGCCGCATCTCAAAAAGGATATTGAGGAAATAGAAAAAGTGCAGAGAAGGGCAACAAGGATGATTGAGGGACTGGAGCACCTTCCCTATGAAAAGAGGCTGCAGCGTTTGGGACTCTTTAGTTTGGAGAGGAGACGGCTGAGGGGGGATATGATGGAAGTCTATAAAATTATGCATGGGGTAGAAAATGTTGACAGAGAGACATTTTTCTCTCTCTAATACTAAGAACCAGGGGCATTCATTGAAAATGCTGGGGGGAAGAATTAGGACTAATAAAAGAAAACACTTCTTCACGCAACGTATGATTGGTGTTTGGAATATGCTGCCACAGGAGGTGGTGATGGCCACTAACCTGGATAGCTTTAAAAGGGGCTTGGACAGATTTATGGAGGGAGAGTCGATTTATGGCTACCAATCTTGATCCTCCTTGATCTCAGATTGCAAATGCCTTAACAGACTAGGTGCTTTCGGGGAGCAGCAGCAGCCATGAAGGCCATTGCTTTCACATCCTGCACGTGAGCTCCCAAAGGCACCTGGTGGGCCACTGCAAGTAGCAGAGAGCTGGACTAGATGGACTCTGGTCTGATCCAGCTGGCTTGTTCTTATGTTCTTATGTTCTTAAGCAGGAGCTAAGACAGCTAGAGCTAGTTTGCCAGAAAATGTGTGGTGAAGTGGTAAGAACATCTTATACGATGCTTATGAAAGCCCATCAGATGGTAACTGAGGCAATAAAGAGAGGATGCTTCGTGGCATGGAATCACATCTGCAAGCACTCATTCAGTTCAATTGTTTAGGGTAATTCGGCAACTGACAGCCTTGTCTGAAAGGCCCCCAAATTGTAGAAATCCATCCATTAGCTATGAAGTTTTCGTGAGCTTTTTTTGCAGGTAAGATCTTATCACTTCACTAGAACATCGTTGGTTGCCGTGTTGGACCACTTCAATTGACTCTCCCAAGACAAAGTGGACAGGGTCCTGAGGGCTGTGAAGCCACCAACATGCCTCTTGGGACCTGTACCCAGGTAAAGGTCAATGGGGATGTGCTGCGGAGTCCTTTGGAGAATATTATCAATCTATTGTTGAAGGCTTTCACGGCTGGAATCACTGGGGGGCTGTGTGGTTTCCGGGCTGTATGGCCGTATTCTAGCAGCATTATTTGAAAACACAGAAATTCTGACAACCACTACGTCAGACTACACAGAGAAGCCATTGAAATCCACAAGCATATGGACAATTTCAACAGAAAGGAAGAAACCATAAAAATGAACAGAATTTGGCTGCCAGTTTTGAAAAACACTAGAGTCAAGATAGTGACTAATCAGCTCCACACAAACACAGGATGACTATAGACAATCAAAGGGAACAAAGGCCAGACTACTTCTATTCATATGCCTCACCTGTTGACCTTGCTATCTCCATTGTTACTCACATGCTACACTTCATTGTTACTCACTTGTCAGGCCACTCCTATTCAGATGCCCTCACCTATTGACCTTTACTCACAGGTATATATACTCCACTTGCTTTCCTTTCCTACTATCAGATTCTCTGAAGATGCCAGCCACAGATGCAGGTGAAATGGCAGGAGAGAATGCTGCTAAAGCACGGCCATACAGCCCGGAAACCACACAGCACCCTATTATCAATCTGTCCCTAAATACAAGGACCTTCCCTGAGAGACTGAAAGAGGCAATGGTGAGACCGCAGGTTTTCTTTTTTTTTAAAGATCTCTGGATCCTTTAGATCCTTTCACATTTTCCTTTCCCGGGCAAGGTCGTTGAGAGTGGCAGTGGAGCAGATCCAGGATTTTCTGGAGGAAGCCTTAGGTTTGGATCCAATCCAATCTGGTTTCTGCGCTGGCTGTGGGATGGAGATGGCTCTGACTGCCCTCACAGATGTCCTCCGGAGACACCTGGACAGGGGTAGGTCAGCACTCTGTTACTATTGGATCTGACAGCTGCATTCAACTTGGTTGATTCGTGACATCTTGATCAACCATCTTGCTGACACTGGGATTCATCAGCCAGCTGTAAAGAGGCTGCCCTCATTTCTCCAGGGTCCGGGACAGAGGGTAGCAAGTGGTGAGAGAATCTCTGCCATGCTTTGGTATGTTGAGTACTGCAAGGGGCAATTATCTCACTGCTTTTATTCAACATCTATATGCACCTTCTTGCCAGGTTAATCTGGAAGTTTGGGATGGGTTGTCATCAATAGACTGATGACACCCAGCTGTATCTGCTGATGGATGGTCATCCAGATGCAGCCCAAGATGTACTGGCCAGGGCTGGATGGGCAGAGGGGGACCAAATGGGCCTTTTGTCTGTTCAAACTAATATATTATGTTTACTGTAGGAATTCCATTTCGGGGGGGGAGGAGGATCCAGGCATGACAAGCTGGGGGCTGGAATAGAAGGGAGGGTAGATCAGGCCCCTTCCGCATTGTAGGAGTTTCCACCTTGATCGGTTTCTTGAAGTGCCCCACTCCGGAACCGCACAGATGTAGCGGCCGACCGTCTGACTCACTCACCCCCCCTCTTTGCCGCTTGAATCTCCGAGCTCGGGATTGGGGTCGAATGACTACGGACTCGGCTGTGCTCTAGCTGAGCAAAATATCTCCGTCTATGCTTAGCAACGGCCTCTGCCTGAACCTTGGCCGAAAATAATGAAGCAGCATATCCACCACCCTGAAAGACTTTGTGGGCCGGGCATGGGGGGAAAATATGTTGTGTATGGCTGATTCCACACAGGCAGTGCCTCTGCTAACATTTGCATAGTGGGAGCATGGACCAGCTGGGATTGCTGGGACCCTGGAGGTAGGAGGCAGCACGGTTCGCACAGAAACAGCTGAGAATCCACCCCGCGAATCCACTCCCATTCAAGAATCCCCACCTGCAGCTGCTGGGATGGGGATGTTGCACTGGGGTACCAGGTCTGCCTTCACGGGCGCCTCTTCCAGCCCCCCCACCCCACACTTACCTTATTGAAACAGTGCAGGCTGGAGAAGTGGTCTGTTCCCTTCAGGCTGAAAACTTCCCAGGAGACCTTGCGAGGCCCAAGGTCTCATGGGAAGCATAGTTCCCCAGTAGCAGGCCAAGCCAAGCCTGAAGGGAACAGCCGCTTTCCAGGCTGAACTAAGGTAAGTGTGGGGATGGGGGGTGGGGGCGGGGGCGGGGCGCCACCGAAGGGGTGGCAGAAAACTTAGAGTGCGCACCAGGCATACTCTGGCCCAGCTATGCCTCTGCCTGCAGCTAGCAATCAGACAGTGCACCTCACCACTCTACATCCTCATTCTAGCTGGGTGACCTTGGGCTAGTCACAGCTTCTCGGAGCTCTCTCAGCCCCACCTACCTCACAGGGTGTTTGTTGTGAGGGGGGAAGGGCAAGGAAGCCCCTTTGAGTCTCCTACAGGAGAGAAAGGGGGGATATAAATCCAAACTCTTCTTCTTCTTCTTCTACATGGAATACCCATTCTGAAATAGCTGCCTTAATCACTAGAGGATGATATATTTGGGACCACCCAACATGGCTGGTTTCTACACAGCTCAAATATAAAGATCTGAGGAAGCTATTTATCCGTTTTGGGGAAAGAACTTCACATGGGGCTCTTCCCCAAAAATGGGTTCAGCCTGCTATATTTCCCTCAACCAGAGTTTTACAAAAAATCTGGCATTTTTTTGAGAAACCAAAGGAGCCATAGCAACCCGGACTGTTTGCACTTGCTTCCTGGAGGGGTGAAATCTCCAGTGCAAAGGCAAACAGGGGAAACTGGGTTCATTAATAACGTGCTACGCACATTATTACTGTGCTGTGCAGAAACCACCATTGTGTGATTAGCCCCAACTTCTATGGCAGCCATTTTGTGGTTAGGTGCATCCCTCTCAGTGGCAGCCATTTTGTAGGTAATGTGGTCTTATTTTAAGTTTAATGGTTTTATTACTCAAGACTTCAGTCTAAGAACACAAGGTTTGAAAAGAAAAAAAGATGATGTGAACCTCCTGTTCTCAACATTATAAAAGTTTCCGCAGGCTCAAGAAAGGTAGGGATCCAGGAGGTGGGCTGAATGGAGCTCTTGTTAAGAGCTCCAAGGCTTCCCTCACTAAGGTCGATTCCGCACTTGCGTTATCGACCTAAGTTTGAGCTGCGTTCGACCTAAGTGCTCCGCACAACCACTGGGATCGACGTGGTTTTGTACCAGCTTAAGCCCGATGTAAAGGGTGGAAATTTCCGACTCCAGTTGGGAACTACTACCTTTTCAGGGAACCACGCTCGAACTCAGCTCGATTCCAGTAAAGTGCGGAATCTCTGGTGCCAGGAGTCCCCCATTCAGCCAATCACAGCTGAGTGTTTAGAACGTAGCGTACAGCTGGCCAATCAAAAAACGCCACCGTCCCTCCATTCCTGTGGCAGTTTTTTTATAACGTGTGTGGGGGTTGATGGAACATGGCCGGAGAACAGTAGCCAATTGGAACGGAGGGGCGAAGAGGCACAGGTTGATTCCGCCCTCCGAGCTGGGATCAAGCTGGTTGCAGTGGGGAACAACAATGGCTTCGACCTAGGTTAGTACCCTTCTCAGGGAACTGGGTCGAACCTATTTTACTCGTGTGCGGAATCGCCCTAAGAGAAGTGCTTGTTGTGAGCTCTGGTGGTTATCTCACTTTGAGGTGTTTTTGAAGAAAGTAATGTTGGCTGAGAAGCATAATTTATTTTCTCCTCACCTCTCTCAAGAATTAGAGACTTTATATGACAGGGAATACTACAGGCCTAAGACTGAGCTATGAGCTTCTCATTCTAGCAAGAACACTGAAGCTTCGCAAGCCTTTAAATCGAGCTCCCCACCCTTTTAATATTCCTGTTATTCTTCTTTTCATATGAACTTCGCTCTTGACCATTTACAACTTGGTTGTGTCGGGGCAGAGGCATATCAGGGGGGAATGGTGCCCAAACAACCCCTTCTTCAGGCACCCCCCACGCCCCCCACCTGGGGAGGGCATAAGCTGGCCTGCATGGAGGGGGGGGGCTCGGTGGCATGCGCCTGGGGACATGGGTGACCCCATGTCTCTATAGGCCATATGCCTCTGGTCAAGGGGATTGTATCTAGTTGATTGAGATGCATTCCTAATGTAATTGCTACAAGATATACGTAATCAGTCTGATATATGTTACCAGTGCTGTAATGGGACATTCTTTCTTTGATCTTTGCTTTATGGCTTCACACACCGAGTAGAAAACTAGGCTTACCCCTGACACTTTCGGTCTCACGGGAAACGGGATGTTTCCATTGTCCTGCGGGACAGGAGGCCAGGTGGCTTTATCTCTATCTATTGCCAACCTTGGGGTGCCTCAGCTCCGAAATAACTCTTTCACACATTCTCTGGGAGAACAGGAGGAGGGATCAACTTCTGAAAAAACAGGAAACCACAAACCAAGTTTTCCAGAACTGGCTCTGACAAACTGGGTGCTTCGTTACCTATCAATAAACACTGCTGATCAACCATACAGAGTCCGTTTATTTCTTCAAGGTCTGAGAATGAATAGGTTGCAATGAAAATTCTCCCTATCTCTGTCAGGAGCTATACTGGGATATATTGAGGAGTGAGTAGAAATATTTATTCAAGATAAAAAGCTTGTAGACCTGCTGGTAAGCTTGATTATTTACAATTGTGCTTTATAATTATAATTTACTGCCAGACTAAACTGATTCTTAAAAGATATACAGCCCCTTCCAGTTAGGGAGATAAAGAACACATAAAGAGAGGGCAATGACCAGCATATCAGGAAGGAAAGTGACTGGAAAGATTTGTTTTTTAAAAATTGTAATTAACTCCACACCAATCTCTTTGTGGCCTGCTTGGACACTGAAATTAGTTTGATTGCTGGAACGTGAGCAAATGAGTGGTTGGATCAAGGATCTCCTCCTCCCCCCCCCCCCAATTTTTCTTTTTTTCCCTTTTTTTATTTTTAGTAAGAACAGAAAGAGAAAAAAAACATCAAGAACAGTAGAAAAGAAAATGGATCTTTTCCTGCATACAATTCCAGGCATTGAGGGAGTTACAGTCTACACAATCATAAAATAATCAACAACTTTTACAATGTTTTGAAAAAAATTAAATTATGATTATATGAATGACAACATTGATATGTGATTGGTATCATCCCTTTCTAGAACTATTTCTTACAAACTATGTATCCTGCTTTCAAAGCATCCTCTTATTATTATTACTCATTCAGTGTTTCCCTTCTTAACCCTTTTTACTATAGTTTGCAATACACTAAGCAGTTATTAGTAGGTTGTGTTTTGCCCTCCAAGTGACTCTGGTTCTGGTGCCTAGTACTTGACTAGGACAGAGTGGGGGAGACACAAACCAGGTTCAACGGTTCTTACAATAGGTTTATTACTTAAGAGAATCAAGACCCTAACTCAGGGGTCCCCAAACTTTTTAAACAGGGGGCCAGTTCACTGTCCCTCAGACTGTTGGAGGGCCGAACTAAAAAAAACCATGAACAAATTCCTATGCACAAATGATTGTAAAATGTTTGATTTCACCTTTCAGCCTTTCTGTCATGGTCGATTTTTAGAACAGTGACCAAAGTATGTCAAGTACAGGGTGGGCTCCAAATATTGTTGGGGAGGCTGTGGAATACCTTCCCCTGTAAAAAAAAAAGCAGAACTTTCCCAATGAAGCATTCCATCTAACCCAGGATCAGGTATCTTCCTGGGTTCTTTCCTCCCTAGCAGCCAGCGAGCGATTCACCAGCCTGGCTGATGCCAATGGGAGTGGGGCGGAACAGAAAGCCTGAGAGCAACACATGGAGTAGCTGAGAGGAGCGCGGAGCAGGCATTGCCCCATGTAAGGTTTCCAACTCTGGGTCAGAAAATTCATGGAGATTTGAGGGTGCCATCATGTAATTGCAATCAACAGCCGTTGGAGCCGGTTCCTCCTCTCCCTTGAGCCCCCACTGCACATGAATGGAGCCATCACCACCATGCCTGGTGGGCCGGATAAATGCCTTCAGGGGGCCACATTTGGCCCCCGGGCCATAGTTTGGGGACCCCTGCCCTAACTCCTCCCTTGGGTCTATCTAAATCAGAGTACTTGCTTGTCTTGAGCAGGTTTGAAGCTGTAGACTGTACCTTCTCTTGGCTGCTTTCAAGAAAGTCCACTATGTCTTGCTTCCTTTCAGTTCTTTCAGTCTTTGTCTAACTTAGCTTGTGCTCTATGGACCACCATATACTAATATGTACGTCACGAATATTCCAGTCTTCAACTACCCTTTGGCACCTCACTCTGACTGACTGGCTAGAACTAAAATAGGGGATTGCTGGGTAAAGAGGGAAACTGCCTATTGGGAAATGTCTTAAAGAGACAGGGGCTAACTAAAATACCCTCCTTTAGAAGACTTAACAATGAACTAAAACCATGCTAACTATGTGTCAGGGTCGCGACCCTCACTTAAGTTTCTGTTTTGTGTTAAGTTTCTGTTTCCCCAGTTATCCCCGTTCCCGCCACTGGGAAGGACCGCCCACTTCCACCCATATATATACTGGAACTGAGGGCAAGAACTGTGTATACATCCCAGGCTGGATAGGCGTTTTTGAGGTTTTTTAAAATCATCAAATTTAGTCTGTGTGGCAGAACTGAAAATAAACCTTGCACTGCAGAATTGTTTACCAACGTCCATTGCTCTAAATGACAGCACCTTATCAGTAGGCTGCCTGTATTATATAACTAAATGTTAAAGCGACTTCACCGCTATCATAGCAATGCAGGGCTCCTCTAATGAGTAATAATAGTAGAACGTCAAGAGGTTTGCAAAGTTAGCAAGAAGGGCACTGATAGCTACTGCCTTATCTTTAACAGCTTAACCGGTGGGAAAGTTTAGTGAGTCTCAGGAGAGCCTCTATATGATGCTGCTGCCCCCTTGCCACCTGGAGCCAACAAGATTATGCAAACAAAAACATGAAATCATTCATGACTAAATCGTATGTATGCTTCATCTCTGCACTTAACAAATGCATATTTTAGCAGAGGGATGATAGGCATGCTCACTCTTGTTTATTTATCCAGGAAGACATGACACAGTTGCGGTACATTACCTTTGTTTATCTGCTTTGACTTCGGATACATTCACAACTGCTCCTATACTACGGTGACCAGACGTCCCGCTTTTGGCGGGACAGTCCCGCCTTAAGACAATTTGTCCCGTGTCCCGCGGGTTTTGAAGTGTCCCGATTTCTGGGGCGCAAGGCAGTGCGGCAGCCTCCCGCGCATGCAGCCGCAGGAGCGCACTGCCTTCTGGGGTGCTCCCGTTTCCCGCCCTGTGACAGGGCAGGAAACAGGAGCGCCTCAGAAGGCAGTGCACGCGCGTGGGCGGCTACCCACCCACCCACCTACCTGCCCGCCCGTCCCGGTTTACAAAGGTGACCATCTGGTCACCTTATCCTATACCCCATTCAGGATAAAGATGGCAGAAGATTTGTGAATTCATCTGCCATTTCCTGGACTGACTTTGTTCTAGAATGCTCCACTTGGGTCCTGGTGCCTCCCTATTTCTGTCTCCAAGGCACTAGAACCCAAGCAAAGCATTGTACAATGGTCCAGGAAATGGCAGATGAATTCACAACTCTCCTGTCATCTTTATCCTGAACAGAGAATAAAAGCAATAAATATTGATAGGACTAAGAAAAGGCAAACCCAAGTTAAAAGTGTATGTGTATGCAGACAGTGGCATGGGGGTGGGGGGAAATGGCGCCTGGGACAAGCTAGCACCTGGGGAAAAATGGCGCCCGGGCCTCGCCCACCACAGATATAGATGGTATAGATGTCAGGCTGACTGGGCGGTAGTTGTTTGGGTCCTCTTTTTCCCCCTTTTAGAAGATGGGGACAACATTAGCTCTCCTCCAGTCCGCTGGGACTTCTGTTCTCCAGGAATTCTCAAAGATTATAGCAAGCGGTTCTGAGATTACCTCTGCCAGTTTTTTTAATACCCTTGGATGTAGTTCATCTAGCCCTGGAGATTTGAATTCATTTAAAGTATTCAGGTATTCCTGTACTAGCTCTTTATTTATTCTGTGCTGAATTTCCCCTACTGTATCTTCTGATCCTTTTCCCTCCAGTTGAGCACTGCTTTTCTTTTGGGGGAAAAAATGGATGCAGCTTGGAGCTGGATCCAAACCTGGATGCAGGTTGAAACAGGTCCTTGCTTCTCCAATCTCCACATGGAGATCTGGTGTGGTTGGCCTCACCCCCAACATTCATGTGGAGATTGGGCTGGGCAAGCCTAGCTGGCCCCACTCCAGAGGTGGGATCCAGCAGGTTCTCACAGGTTCCAGAGAGTAGGTTACTCATTATTTGTGGGTGCCGAGAGGGGGTTACTAATTGGTGATTTTGCCACGTGATTGTTGCCTTAGTTACGCCCCTCCTCTCAGCAGTAGCGCGCAGAACTTGAAGCAGTCTAGCAGGAGGTGCACCGGCATGCGTGGCAGCCTGCGCCTGCGTGCATTCGTTTCCCGCCCCAGGAATGCCCCGTCCCAGGAATGCCTGGCCACGCCCCTGGCGTGTCCCGCCCCCGTCGTGCCCCGCTACGCCACAGTTTGAATCCCACCACCATGGGAACCTGTTACTAAAAATTTTGGATCCCACCACTGCCCCACTCCCAATCTTCACATGGAGGATGGAGGTGGGGTGAGCCCTGCTCACCGGCGCTCAGCTTGCTCCTCAATGGGGAGTGGCACAGCTGGAAGAGATGTGGTACCCAGATGTGGCTTGCCCTGAGCATCATTTTAACAAGCTATGCCCCTGCACAAAGGGAGCTTTGACCCTGAAGTTCATACCCCCCAAATTTTATTGGTTTCTAAGGTGCTACTGGATTCAGATCTAGCTGTTCTTAATATAGAGTTTCAGTAGTAACCTAGAGTGTCACCTCAAGTGGATGGTATTACATCTGGATTCACGTTGGAAGCATATGTGTCTGTTTCTTCAAGTTTCCAGTCAGTTACCAGTGGTCAGCTGACAACTCTACCTTCAAATGCTGTGGATAGCTTTCCACTTACAAGAAATTATTGATGTGGAAACTGTGAAAGCATGCCTCTTCCCTTAGAGTCTGAAGTTTCACAGTCCATTTCCCCACCTTTCTAATAAGGCTAAAGTCCTGTTCACAAGAGGAGGGGGTGACTGAGCATAACGTAATAGAATTGTTTGACATCAGCACTGTCTAAATAGAATTATGGCTGCTGAACAAATTAATACTTGTTTCTGTAATAAGTTTTTAAAATTTTCTCAACATAAAAATATTCCACTATACACTTTCAGGTGCACTCTAATCTGGGGAACCGGGTTTGATTCCTCACTCTGCTACTTGAGTTGTGGAGGCTTATCTGGTGAACTAGATTAGCTTATGCACTCCGACGCAGCTGAGTGGCCTTGGGTGAGTTACAGTTCGTTGGGGCTCTCTCAGCCCCACCTACCTCACACGGTGTTTGTTGTGAGGGGGGCAGGGAAAGGAGATTGTAAGCCCCTTCGAGTCTCCTTACAGAAGAGAAAGGGGGGATATAAATCCAAACTCTTCTTCTCTTCTTCTTCATGTCCACCACCACATCAATACAAAATAAAAGCAAAAAATACAAAAAAGAACATAAAAAATTCAGACACAGATTTTACAATAACTAGACACAACTTATTATAACTTACTAAATTAAACACCAAGGAAAAAATTTAATGACCGTAAAAGGTTTCCAGTTTTCTACAAACTTCTCTGTATTATTATCCCTTAGTAAAGTTGTTAGTTTTGCTGTTTCTGAATATTCCGTGACTTTCTTTTTCAGGTCTTCTTTTGTTAGTATTTCTCCATCTCTCCATTTCTGCATATACAACATCCTTGCAGCAGTACACAGTCTGTATTGATTTGGGATGTCATCTCCCAGTAATTCCAATGGAAAAAACTTCAGATTTTTTCACCACTGTTATTTTTCACCATAAATATATTTTGAATTTATTTAAGTATCATGTTCTAAAAGGATTTTGCCTCTGTACACAACCACCACATATGAAAAAAGGATCCCCCATTTTTTTTTGGCATTTCCAACATCTACTTGATATACCTTTATACATTTTTGCCAGGTTTTTTTTGCATCAGATACCATCTGTACATCATTTTATAATAATTTTCTTTCAGATTATAACATACTGTGAACTTCAAATCACTCCCATTGCTCCATAAGTATATGCCTGCCAACATTTCTGGCTCATTTAATCATTACAGACTTACAAACTCATCTTCTGTATGCCATTTCAATAACATCTTATATATTTTGGTAATCAAGTTATCATCATTTGTACATACCTTAGTTTCAAATTCTGTCATTTATGTGTCCAAACTCATATTCTATTTCGTCCGTTCTAAACATCTCCAATAATTGATAATAATGAAACAAGTTTTTAACAATATCTTTTGTCTCCTCCATAGGTTTAAGTTCCCATTTGTTATTCCTAAAGTTCAGCAATTCTCTATAAGTGGGCCATTTCTCCTGCATTTTCACATCTTTCCTAGAACAAGCTTCAACTGGGGACAACCATAATAGTGTTGAACTTGGTATAAACTTTTTATATTTCAGCCATACCCAGAAAAGCCTTTTTCTAACGTAATGATTAGAGAACTCTGTATTCAACTTCCCCTTCTCATACCACAAAATTCTATAATTCTATGCCATCTGAATCTCCTATCAAATCCCTCCAAATCCAAAATTCTGTTTTTTTTCCAGCAACACCCATTCCCTTATCCAAATCACTGCAACAGCTTCAAAATATAGTTTTAAATTTGGCAACGAGAAACCTCTTTCCTTTCATCTTGCACATTTTGATATTTAATTCTTGGTTTCTTCCCCTGCCAAATGAAATTACTTATATCCTTTTGCCATTGCCTAAAATATATTACAGAGTTAATTATTGGTATCGTTTGGAACAAAAATAATGTTCTTGGTAATACATTCATTTTTATCACCAAGACTCTACCCATCAAAGATAAATTTGGTCTATTATAACTCACCAAATCTTTCTTCACATTGTTCCACCCCTTGACAACTTATTTGGGAATTCTTTTTTTTTAACAAAAAGTTTTATTATTACATTATTACGTTAAACATTACATATTAGACATTCTAATAATAAACATTCAAACACAAACAAATCACATTGCACATTATACATTATACCCTACTTATTCGACAATAAATCACCGTGGCATTCGAAATTACCCCACAAATATACCCCCTCTTAAAATATACCCTGTCCCCCTTATCATCTATACGTTAAAACAATGTTGAACATTCACAACCACGCCTTGTAAACCGCACATATAAATTAATTTAACCATTACTACTATGTAGGCAATGATTGCGCCTGACCAAATAGTGCCTCAAAAAACTTGCAACATTTTCACATACAAGATCACAGGACCCGTTGAGTAGAAAGTTCATCACAGATGGTAACCTGACAGCGTTTGAGCTCTCTACCAATGGACAGATGTACATGGAGCGTAATGACTCGTATATTGGACATTCCAATAATACGTGTTGAACCGTCTCAGCAACGGCCATGTTACACTGACATAACCTGTTCTCATATGGAGTGTTATTATACCTGCCAAGAGTCATAGCGTTAGGTAGCGCATTAAAACGAGCCAAAGTGTACACTCTGCGTTGTTGGGGATTGCACAGAATGTACAGATAGTTGGCACAGTAATCTGATCGGGCAATTCCCAAGGCCTGTGGGGAGCAGCTTTCCCCCCCCTCCTGCAACATTCTCAGTTTCTCTTGTTCAACTAAAACAGATTTAATTTCATTATGAATTCTGATGGCAGACATAGTTTGGAACTGGTCAGCTGTTAAGCCCATGTTGTTAAGTTTCTTATCTATGTCAGCCAACCATTTCACAGATGTAGATTCTGATAAGAATTGATGTATAAAACCATTGGGTCTGGGCTTATCATCTATACCTTCTCTCCATCCTTACCAATTTTAGCCTATTTTCTATAACATTTAATCTCTTATCACTAATCCCCTTCCTTATTTCCCCTGTCCTTTACCCCTAGTATAATTCCCTTTATTTCACTCTTATGTTCTTCTTCTAACTTACCCTTTGGGAATTGTTAACTACACTCCCAAATATTTAATTTTTTCCACCATACATCCAGAGAGTTGAGATAGTCTAAGCTGTAGTCATCCCCGCAGGGTCGTCGCTAAGGAATAGGCGAGACGCGGAGGAGGTTTCATCTGGTGGAGAGCGTCAGCAACAGGAAGCGCGGGATTTCGTGATCCTGACAACTCTGCCCTGTGCTGGTCTCTGGCACCTTTTATTAGGGTTTCATTGTGGGCGTGTAAAGGAGGTGGGTAGGGAGATGAGCGGGAGACCGGGAGACCTGGAGATCATCATGTGATGCATGATCTCACCTGGCTGCTACGTGCGGAGAGGAGCGTAAGCGTCTGGGCCTAATCCTCACCTGGGGGCAGATCATTGTCCCTTTGTCTGGGACGCCCGGTGACTGAGCCAGATAGTTCATGACCCGTGACTCATACGGGGTTGAGGAGTGGGGGTGCGGTGCGACCAGAAGGCCGTAGGTCCGTTGGTGTGCCAACGTTCTACCACGGTGCTGCTGGGTCAGCAGTGCATTACTACACTAAGCTGTAATGTTTGATCCATATTTTAGTCAATATTTTATTTTTATTTAGCTAAAACCCTACCAGATCCCCAAATTCTTTTTAAAAATATATTTCCACGTTTGTACTGGTTTTTCCAGTATCATCACTACATCATCCGCAAAGGCTTTCCATTTATGACGCTGCTTACCCACTTTCAATCCCCGAATCAAGGAATACTTGTAACTGAATGCAGCTGAAATATTTGTGGGATGCAAACACTGATCACACTCAAGGTGACCCTCTTATACACCATCAAGAGGTATATAGGAACACATAAACAGTCTTGCCCTTTAAATCAGCAAAGAACAAGCTGTTACAGAAACAATTAGTAAAGCACACAGCAGGCAGAGTAGAGTCTTTAGCAATATACAGTACAAATTGTCCAGATGTTCCTTTCTTTCTGTTCATGGACACCGGGAGCTCATCAGCCACATGTGTTGGGAGCATTCAGGTCCCTGTGGTACACTCAAAACACTCAGTTACTGTCATAAGTGAATTGTGCAGTCCATAGATTTTCCATGCAGGTACAGGTGAACCATGAAGGTGAAGCAAGGGTTGTGTTTACTTGAGTGAAAGCTGGACCTGCATGGAAAATCCATGTCATTTCTCAGTTTGCCTGAGATGCTGAGTGCACATTCAGGCTGTTTCTCTGGGACATGAGTCTCCCACAACACTCAATGGATAGGTTTCCAGTTCTGAGAACAGAACACAGAGTAATGTCTTAGAGGGCTATAATGCGGGGGAGATGGAATATGTGCAGAGGTGGGATCCAGCAGGTTCTCACAGGTTCCCGAGAGTAGGTGACTAATTATTTGTGTGTGCCGAGAGGGGGTTACTAATTGGTGATTTTGCCACGTGATTTTGGCCTTAGTTACGCCCCTCCTCTCAGCAGTAGCGCACAGAACTTGAAGCAGTCTAGCAGGAGGTGCACCGGCGTGCGTGGCAGCCTGCGCCTGCGTGCATTCATTTCCCGCCCAAGGATCGGAGCAGCGGCTGCGTCCTTGCCACAGCCCCGCCCAGGAATGCCTGGCCATGCCCCCGTTGTGGCCGGCCCAGCCCCATTGGCGCAGTTTGACACCCACCACCATGGGAACCTGTTACTACAATTTTTGGATCCCACCACTGAATATGTGTGTGCGC
Organism: Sphaerodactylus townsendi; assembly: GCF_021028975.2. Lineage (NCBI taxonomy): Eukaryota > Metazoa > Chordata > Lepidosauria > Squamata > Sphaerodactylidae > Sphaerodactylus > Sphaerodactylus townsendi. Next base: position 19,113,474 of record NC_059427.1, read on the forward strand.
TACAGACACAGAAGTGTTACAAGCGTGTTATTTCCACCTCAGAAATGTTGGAGGGCAGGCTAGAGAGAACTGCCAGGTTGTCAGCCTCCATTCCTTTAGCACCTAGCAGCGGGAGCACCTGTCTGTTCATCTCTTCCAGCTGCTGTCTCAGGGATTCATAAATACAAATATATTGGCAGGTTACCTTGACAGCATTTACCTCCGAAGCCAGAGTGCCCACAAAGTGACAACAGCGCCTCAGCGCTTCTTGCAGGTTTAGAGTCTCCTCGTGAAACTTGACCAGCTTATGCTTCTCTCCCACGATGGCTTCAATCCTCCTCTGGTTTTCCTGGATCCTGGCCTCCTCTTCTTCCAGTTGCTTGGCACACATCTTGAATTCTTGGTAATGTTTTTGCTCATTTTCCCAGCAGTGATCTATCATGTCCTCAGCAGAAGCGGCCCGTTCCTTGGCTTTCTTCATAGCTGCGTGCGCGTTAAAAGCCACAACGCCTCCTAAAAGGTAGAGAGCAACAAAACTTGGGAGGCTTTCTTTCGTGTGTGTGTGTGTGTGTGTGTGTGTGTAACCCTTATGTTCAGAAGGAGATGACCCAGAAAGAGGTGGAGACTCAAAGCAGCAGAAGGCTGCAAAAACTGGTGAAGTTGGAGGAAGCAAGGCTACCAGGCTGGGACCTTGATGTAATTCTTTATAAGCTCTTAACACCTTGTTTAAGGTAACTGCAAAGTTGTTGGGAACTAGTGGGAAGGGAGTTGTTTATTTTTGCTGTATTGTAAACGTTAGAATGTTTAGTTTCAGGGCTTGCTATGTATGTAGTTGATGGGAGTTCTTTTGGGGACCTTCATCATCTTGGATCCTGTTCACCAAGCCTCTGAAGTCTTCATAAGCCAACCACCAGCAGGAAGAATTGGACTTGGCCTTTTCAGTAGATTGTCAAGATAAGGACTTGAAATGCAACCTATAAGGACTGTAAATTGTTAATGTTAAATGTTAAAAGTGTTATTTGTTAAGGAAGTAAACCATTTTGTTTTAAAATTTAGTTCTTTGCAACTCCTTCCAAGTTCTGCCCCACAGAACCCACAGATAGAGGTTACATGTGCAAACAGTTCGTGATATCCAGTTGGCTATAACCTCTATGCCCAGAGAAGCAGACAGTCTCCTTTATACCAGTTGCTACATCCCAGGGTGGAGGCCAGCCTCGATTGCTGTGTGCTGATGAAGGAGACCATGGCTTCCTCACCATTAGGCATGAGGTGGAAGTCCCACAGTTGTACAAATATAGCTACTGGGTGGCTGGCAGAACTAGGTGTCAGAAAGTAATGTCATCAGATCATTCTTGCACCATGTTTAAGACTGCCTGGGCTTCTCCTGGAATTATAACTGATCTCCAGACCAAAGAGATTAATTCCCCCGGAAACAACGGCAGCTAGTCTTGAACTCAGCCCCTTCTGCATGGGGGAGCCTGCTGCCTTCTGCCCCAAGGCAGCAGCTGGAGAAAATGGAGTTGAAAAGTGCACTCGGTGCAACACTGCAGTGTGACTTCCAGTTTCATAACCAGAAGTGACATCACGCAGGGCTGTAATGCTCTATCAGTCCCCTAAAACTCTATGGTAAAATTCCAGGCCCTGGCCCAAAAAAGCTCCAGAGGTGCTTCTGCAGTGTATAATGATGGAAGCTTGGATATTTCCTACCCCACGAGCCACTGGAAAGTTCCTTTACGCGGAAGAATTCTAAAAACTGTAGTTCTGGTAATAAGGCCAATATTAATTATGGGAGTAGATATGGTTTGTAATTATTGTAACCTCAGTGGGTCCACTTCCCAATGGCCCAAAATTGGAGATTATGTACAGTGAAGATTGGCACAAAATTACCCCCCTTTCCCCTCAGCTGCTTCGGGGCGTAGCTGGCCAGGAGTGTGCCTGGGGTGCACTCTGTGTTTTCTGCCCTCTGCAGCCCTGCCCCTCCCCCCGTGCCCCCCACTTACCTTTTCCAGCCAGCAGTAAACAGCTTTCTGCTGGCTGAAAACGGGCCTGGCGGGGCAAGGGAGGGGACAAGGGCAATTTTCACGCACCCCAGGCATGCACCTAATGCAACGCACACACTCCTGTCTCCTTGTAGCTCCGCCACTGGCTGCTCTCCTCTCCTTTTGCCAGAATTTCAGACATGGGTTTATGAAGGTGCCAGTTAAGGCACATTACCTTAGATTCCATAATGGAAGAAAGGCAGAGTGTAAATGTAACAAATACACATTACTGGAGAGCTACATGGCTAAATCATTCCTAAACAATGTATTAAGTGCATGAGAACATATTTCATTATGCTACATCATCACTGCGATTTAATAAATTAAACAGCTTCTTCATATGATTAGAAATGTGTGAGCTCTCCACCCCTTCTTGAATTCTAGCTTGAATAAACCAAGGTTTTTAGCATGAAATGTCAAAAAGCTCATTTTTTTCCTGAGCTAGGGTGGATTTAGGGCAGTAGTTAGAGTGCGGAAGCAAGGAAGTCACAATCCACAGATGAAAATACATCCGCTATGGAACAGATTTGATGGATACAAGTCATTGGCTAATATTTTAATGACCGTAAATTAGTTGTTCCCAAAAATACACATATGCTGATAGACTCCCATACTTTTTGGCAATGACCAATTAATCAACTATGGCCTTTTCAGCATTTTCTCTTTCCTTATCTCAAGGTTCCTGTTTCTTTACTATTTTTAAAATATTCTACGGTTGTTTTATTCCCTCTAGGGATCAATTCAATCTAACAGAAAATTAAATCTGACTTATTTTCCTGCCGATTTAAGCAGCAGTTTTTTTACTCTTAACAAAATTGGGTGGTGCCATGCCCCCACAGAGCCTTTGGTTATTTCCCCTTTAAGATTTAGTTTCCCCCATAGTCAGTATGGTTTTGCTTTATTGTTAAGTCTTCCATGGGAGGGTATTTTAGTTAGTCCCTGCCCCTTTAACACTTTTCCCAGTAGGCAATTTCCTTTCCTTACCTCAGCAACCCTTGGTTTTAGTTTAGAAAGTCAGTCTCAATGAGGTGCTAAGGGAAGCTGGAGTCCTAATATTCCTGATGTCCATATGATTATATGGTGGTCCAAATAGAACAAGCCAAGTTTATCACCAGTTAGAGCAGGGGTGGGCAATTATTTTTTCCATGGGGCCACATAAGAAACAGAAAATATTGTGGAGGGCCGGGCCAAAAGGCTGAACTCAATTCTGCATAGTAGGGGCTGATAAGTGACAGACAGGTGCACAGATCAAATTGGAATCAGTGGCAACAATTCTGCATACAACACTATTTGGCACAAAGAATCACAAGCTTAACCTACCTGCATAGTTGTCCACTGTGACAATCAAGCAAGTGGGGAAAGTTAAGTCCCTTGACCTACTTTTTTCATCGACTGGCGCTTTTGAAAGCCCCGCAGAAGCAGGCAGCCAAGGCAACCGGCTTCTGCGGGGCTTTCAAAGGAAGGGAACGCCCCAGAAGCCACTGCGCCGGGGCGTGGCCTTTCTCAGAGGCCCTTTCCAGCGCAGTGGCAAGGTGAGGAGGAAAGGGGGAGGGTTAGCATGAGCAGCGCGGTTCTAAACAGGTCCTCTTAGGCCAGGGCCAAGTCTGTCATAAGGGCCAGTCAGGGTCATCTGGCGGGCTGGATGTGGCCCCCGGGCCGTATAATGCCCAGGTCTGAGTTAGAGCAAAGACCAAGACTTCAGAGCTGTAAGGAAGCAAGAGACAGTGAACTATCTGAAAGCAGCCAGAAAAGGACAAAGTCTGCAGCTTCTAACATCCTGAAGACAAGCAAGTACTCTGATAGACCCAAGGGAGGAGTTAGGGTCTTGTTTCTCTCCGTTAATAAAGCCATTATAAGAACTGTTGAACCCCTTGTGTCTCCCCCTTTCTGTCCCAGCTGAGAACAGGGCATCTCCAACAGAGTCACTTGGGGGCAGGGGTGTAACGAGGCAGCCCTGGGCAAACTGTAGCCCTGAGCAAAACCTGAGTTGGATCCCCCCCCCCCACATGGGCGGCCACTCCACCACGACCAATTTTTTTTGCACATTGGTGCCTGCAAGGGGTGCATTTTTAGACATATCAGCACCAAAATTTCAGCATATCATCAGGAGACTGTCTTTATGCTACTCCCCAAGTTTGGTGAGGTTTTGTTCAAGGAGTCCAAAGTTATGGACTCCCAAAGGGGGTGCCCCATCTCCCATTGTTTCCAATTGTAAGGAATTCCATAGAAGCAGAAATAAAAGGCTTTTTGGGTGTAAAAGACCGTTTATTCAGACATCTTAGAAAGCTCACATACACGCAGTGGCAGGAATAAGATCTCCCGCCAGAAACACAGGTTATAACTCTGTCCATCCCATCCCCCCTCCCGGATTCCCATGGGAACGGAGGTCTCATCTCCCTCGCAGAGATAAGGTCTCTGCCGGAGAAGCTGGCCCATCGCCCGGGCTGTGGAATGTAGTCAAGGCCAGGCGGCTGACCCGCTCATCAACACCATTGAATCCTTTACACTCTGCCTCCCTTAAAAAAGACCCCTCCCCCCAGGTTTGTGCGGAAAGGCGCGGTGGAAAGCAGAAATGAGGGCGGGGGCGTCAATATTTTCGGAATAAATCCATTGATTATACCCAGAGGAATACCCCACCCAAGAGACTAAATATTGTAAGCGTTTGCGATTAAAGCGAGAGTCCAGGATGGCGTCAATTTCGTAATGCTTGTGGCCATCAATAATAGTCGGTGGGGGTCTCTCCGGCGGGTCGTGCCAGGCATCGGAAACGGGAGCCTCCTTGAGTAAACTGGAATGGAAGACAGGATGAATGTTACTAAGAGAGTTAGGCAAATCCAATCGGGCAGTGACATCATTAATCACTTTAGTAATCTGAAAAGGTCCCACGAATCTTTTGCCTAGTTTTGAAAATTTATGCACGTCTCTGAGATTTTTGGTAGACAAATACACCCAGGCGCCCACACGCAGAGGGAAATCCGAGCGGTGCTTATCCGCTTGCAGCTTTTGGGAGTCTTTAGCCTGCTGTAAGGCAGTCTGGACCATTTTCCACCCCTCGGCCAGAGATGAAATCCACTGCTGAAACTCCGGAGGATCCAATGCTTCCGCAGGTAGCTGCGGCAACGGCGGGAAGGAGCGACCGGACACAATTTCGAAGGGGGTCTTTTTTGTACTGCTATGAACCGCATTATTATAGGCGTACTCTGCAAACGGAATTAGCTCGCACCAATTGTCTTGGTGGTAGTTGGTGTAACAACGTAAATACTGCTCTAGGGTTCTGTTCGTTCTCTCCAACTCACCGTCACTTTGAATGTGGTAGGGGGCGGCAACCGCCGGGGCGGCCCCTAACAACCCTAGAAAAGCTTTCCAGAACTTTGAAATGAATTGGGGGCCGCGGTCGGAGACCACCTTAACGGGGGCGGAGTGTAGACGGTAAACATGCTGAATGAACAGACGCGCTAACTTAGGAGCGGAGGGGATGGAAGCACATGGGATGAAATGGGCTTGTTTAGAAAATAAGTCCACCACCACCCACAAGACCGTGTTGCCATGACTTTCTGGCAAATCTGTAATAAAATCCATGGAGATGACTTCCCAGGGGCGGGAGGCCACCGGGAGAGGTTTCAACAGACCATGGGGTTTTCCCGGAATGTTCTTGGCTTCTGCACAAACAGAGCAACCTTTAATATACGTCTCAATGTCCTTGCGCATCGCGCGCCACCAGAACTGACGGCGGGCCAAATGTAGAGTTTTTAGAAAGCCAAAATGTCCAGCCGAGCGGGCATCATGGCAGGCCTCGAGAATCTGCTTACGGAGGGGGGGAGGCACGTACCAACACTCCCCCCGCCGCCAAACGCCATTCTCCAAACGCAATTGGGAGTCACCTTCCTCCGCCGGAGGCTCGCGCAGCCCCGCCTCCTCGAGTTCCCGTAGGAAAGGAGAGACCAGGCTGGGAATGGGCGGAGAAGGAGGAGTGGATGTCTGAGATCGGATGACAGCCAGCCCCAATTGGGAGGGGGAGAGAACAGTGCGCGGAATGTCCCGTAAGGCAGCTCCACCCCCCTCCCCGGGTAGGCGCGAGAGCGCATCAGCCAGTTTATTGGTGTTTCCGGGGGAAAAATGGACCGTGAAAGAGAAACGAGAAAAGAAATCGGCCCAACGAAGTTGCTTCGCGGACATCTTGAGGGGGGTGGAGAGGGCGGCCAAGTTCTTGTGATCCGACCAAACTTGAAAGGGGTGTTTAGCCCCCTCCAGCCAGTGACGCCAAGTAGAGAGTGCTACTTTGATGGCCGCAGTCTCTTTATCGCCTACAGTCCAGTTGAGTTCAGCACCGGAGAATTTCTTTGATAAATAAGCACACGGAACCAGCCTATCATCTTTATTTCTCTGCAACAGGGCTGCCCCAAGCGCTTTGTCCGAGGCATCCACGTGAACCACAAACGGGAGATCTGGGTCAGGGTGCTTTAGGATAGGTTCGGTGGTAAAAGCAGATTTTAAAAGCTGAAAGGCCGTCTGACATTCTTCAGACCAGGAAAGGGGGGCCCCGGGCTTGGCGGTCAGTGGATCTTTACCCTTAGTGCGTAAGAGGTCTGTAAGAGGGAGAGTCAGTTCAGCGAATTGGGGTATAAAGTCACGATAGAAATTAGCAAAACCTAGAAAAGATTGGAGTTCTTTTCGGTTGGTAGGGGCAGGCCATTGGAGGACTGCATCAATCTTAGCAGGATCCATTTTTAGGCCCTCGGGCGAGATCCGGTAACCCAAATAGTCAATAGAGGTTTGGTGGAAACAGCACTTGGAAAGTTTGGCAAAGAGGGAGTTGTTGAGCAAACGTTTCAATACTTCCCGAACCAATGCTTCATGCTCCTCCATGGTTTGTGAATAAATTAAAACGTCATCTAAGTACACCACTACTCCCTTGTACAATAAATCATGGAGAACTTCGTTGATAAGGGCCATAAAAGCTCCGGGGGCCCCACTTAACCCGAATGGCATAATTAAGTATTCAAACTGTCCAAACTTTGTGTTAAATGCAGTCAAGTGTTCATAGCCTTCAGCAATCCTGACCCTGTAGTAAGCTTCTCTCAAGTCCAACTTAGTAAAGATGCGTCCCTTGCTCAATGCGTCTAAAAGGTCCTTGATTAATGGCAAAGGGTATTTATTGGACAGGGAGACTGCATTGAGTCCTCGGTAATCTGTGCAGAGCCGTAAAGACCCATCTTTCTTTTTTACAAACAATACAGGAGCAGCATGTGTGTGTTTGGTAGCCCGCCGTATGAACCCGCGAGCGAGGTTCTTGTCTAAGAAGGCACGAAGTTCCTTCTCCTCATTGGGACTCATGCGGTAGATTCTACCTTTGGGCAGTTGCGCCCCTGGCTGTATTATGATTTTGCAGTCAGTGTCTCTATGGGGTGGAAACTGATCGCATTCTTGCTCCTGAAATACTCTGGCTAGATCTTGGTACGCCGGTGGGATGCCGGTAGAATAGGGAGCAATCGCTGATGAAGCCGGGGGGGTGTGTGTGTCAGGAGAAGCCGAGTTTTCCCCCCAATTCATGTGTTCACCGCAGGGAGGGTCAGTGAATTCTAAGATCCTTTCTTTCCAAAGGAATTTTGGTTCATGCAACAACAACCATGGCATGCCCAGAACTATGGAGTGTTTGGCCACTGGCGCCAGAATAAAACTAATTTTCTCCCAATGGTCGGCACAGCGGAGGAGAACCGGTTGCGTTTTGAACTGGGCCGGTCCTTCGCTCCCGAGAGGACTGCCATCCATTTGGGTGAATGGTATGGGCTTAGCCAGGGGGACTTGGTCTAGACCTAGCTCCTCCGCCACCTGGGGCCGCATTAAGCAATGGGAGCAGCCAGAATCCACAAGGGCTGAGGCTATAATACGAGTATGCTTAGCGGGGTTGGCCAGAAACGCTTGGATTGTAATGGGAGCGCTGCCTTCACTCACCGCGTCTGGAGTCGAACCCATGTCCATGGGGGCTGAAGAAAGGCAAACAGCTGCTTCCCCCTCCTCTGGGTCGCCTTCGATGACTGCCTTAGACGAGCCTGTTGGGGGCGGCCCGGATTTGCGTGGTGGCTTGGCAGATGGGGTGCGCGCGGCCGGAGCGGTTGGCTTTTGTTTTTTCGGGCAGTTGGCGGCCAGATGACCTGGTCCTCCGCAGTAAAGACACAATCCCAGTCGGCGTCGGCGCTCGGAGGTGGTCTCGGTGGGGGCGGCTGGGCTTGGCTTGGTGGACGCAGTGGCAGGTTTTGGGCGTGGGCGGCCTCCGGCACGAGCGTACTCCAAACGAGACGCCACCTGGGATCCCAATTCAATCCAATCATCAATAGTGCGGGGGACCCGAATTAAAAACACCGTTTCACGCAGCTTGCCGTCGACAGCATCCGAGAAGTATTCGCATTTCATGCGCTCAGGCCACTCAGGAGGGAGTCGAGCAGCCGCCGCACGAAATTCACGGGCAAATTCTGCAAACGAGCGGTTGCCTTGCTGGATAGTTTTGATGGTGCGGATAGCTTCATTTTCAGCACCCGGATCTTGGAAGCGAGCCCTTAAGGCTTGGAGGAATGCGGGCACCGTGCGAGTATCTTCATCTTGCAGGTTCAAAAGAGTCACAAACCAGTCGGCTGCCGCCCCATCCAGGACTGAGCCGATGTCCCGTATTTTTTCGCGCTCAGACCGGTATAAATCGTCATAGTCCTCCATGTGGGCATCGAGTTGCAAGATGAAGTAGGGAAGTTTGGAAGCGGTCCCATCGAAACGGGCAGGTATTGGAGGTCTGTAGTATCCCCTCTCCACGGCCCTTGGCGCCCGCAGGGGCGGCGGTTGCGCAGGTTGAGCAGGTTGAGGCAGCGGTTGCGCAGGGGGGGCCGGAATCGGTGGAGGTATCAACGCCGGTGCCGCTGGCGTTCCGGTGGGAGCTGGTCCTTGGAAGGTGGCAGGACCCAGCAGCGTCGCCCCTCTGGCGCCGGCTGTACCAGTGACAGCGTAGACTCCAACTTGGGTTGTCCTGGTCTGCTGCTTCTTCAGTTCCCTCTCCAAGGCAGCCAGCTCTCTCTCCTTGCGAGTCAATGCATCCTGGTGCGCATGCAAAGCTGCTTTCTCTCGTTCCAATTTAGCCAGTTCGTCCCGTTGAACAGCTGCAGTAAGTTCACTTTGTGTACGCAAGGCCTGAACGCTTTCGCGTTGACGCTGTAAGTCCAGTTTGGAGTGTTCCAGGACTTTATCATGGACTGATAGATTCTGCGCATATTGCCGTTGCAGCGCATCTTTGGCACGGTCCAATTCGAGTTGGACTTCTTTGCGCTGCTGTTCCCGGTCTCTTTGCAGGTTTTCACGCTCTTGCTGCAGCTGTTCTCGTTCCTCTTCCCATAGCTGGCGTTCACGGGCCCATGCTTCTTGGGCATCTCGCAGTCGGCCCACTTCCTCATCCCAGCTCTCTTTCGATGGGAGAGGGAATAGATCCGGCTGGGAGTGCAGGCTTTCTCCGGACTCCTCTTCATCTGAACGCAGGACGTCGTGCCCACCGGTGGCTCCACGGGGCATCTCAGGTGCAGCCGCTGGTCCGGGATCAGGGGGGTCCGATCGGAAGACGGTACGGATACCCCTCCCAATCCCTGGTATAGTCCCAGTGTCACCGGTGGTCTTCGGACGGGCCCCAGTGCTATGCCACGGTGGATCTTTGGGAGCATCACCAAAATACGAGTCCAGGAATCGTTCAATGGACTCCTGTGTTGCCGCATGAAAGGTGGTCAGGCCCGTCTCCTCCGTGACAGGTTGCATCTGAGGTTTGTAATCCATACGAAAACGGGTAGATACCCGATCCACAGGCGCTCGATCCATGGACAGCGCCCCAAACGACTCATGTAAGTCCCCATGGTCGTCTTCACGTCCCTCGTTCCAGCGGAGTAAGGGAAGACTCGTGCTGATACGAGGACGGGAAAGAGTCACCAGCGAGACCCGTTCTCCCGCCGGTTCGTCCAAATCCAGAAGGGAGAGCTCGGAGCCCTCTTTGGGGGCTACCGAACCTTCCACAGGAATATTCAACCTCTCCATGCCGAGACACCAGAGGTCCACTGCACTAGGAAGATAGATGAACAATGGATTCCTGCCACAATGTAAGGAATTCCATAGAAGCAGAAATAAAAGGCTTTTTGGGTGTAAAAGACCGTTTATTCAGACATCTTAGAAAGCTCACGTACACGCAGTGGCAGGAATAAGATCTCCCGCCAGAAACACAGGTTATAACTCTGTCCATCCCATCCCCCCTCCCGGATTCCCATGGGAACGGAGGTCTCATCTCCCTCGCAGAGATAAGGCCTCCGCCGGAGAAGCCGGGCCATCGCCCGCCTGTGGAATGTAGTCAAGGCCAGGCGGCTGACCCGCTTCATCAACACCATTGAATCCTTTTACACTCCCTGCCTCCCTTAAAAAAGACCCCTCCCCCCAGATTTGTGCGGAAAGGCATGCTGTGGAAAGCAGAAATGAGGAAGGGGGCGCTAATATTTTCGGAATAAATCCATTGATTATACCCAGAGGAATACCCCACCCAAGAGACTAAATATTGTAAGCGCTTACGATTAAAGCTTATGAGTACAGGACAGCGCCACTTTCGTAATGCTTGTGGCCATCAATAATAGTCGGTGGGGGTCTCTCCGGGCGGTCGTACCAGGCATCGGAAACGGGAGCCTCCTTGAGCAAACTGGAAATGTTACGGTGATGACATTAATAAGAGAGTTAGGCAAATCCAATCGGGCAGTGACATCATTAATCACTCTTTGAAAATCTGAAAAGGTCCCAATTTCCATCTTTGGCTCAGTCTTGAAAATTTATGCACGCCTCTGAGATTTTTTTGGTAGACAAATACACCCAGGCTTCCACACGCAGAGGGAAATCCGAAGCTGTGCCTTATCCGCTTGCAGCTTTTGGGAGTCTTTGAAATTGCTGTAGTATAGTCTGGACCATTTTCCACCCCTCGGCCAGAGATGGAAATCCACTGCTGAAACTCCGGAGGATCCAACGCTTCCGCAGGTAGCTGGGCGGCAACGGCGCAAAGAAGCCACCGGACACAATTTCGAAGCGGGTCTTTTTTGTACCAAGGCTATGAACCGCATTATTATAGGCGCACTCTGCAAACGGAATTAGCCTTTACCACCGGCCTTGGTGGTAGTTGGTGTAACAACGCAAATACTGCTCTAGGGTTCTGTTCGTTCTCTCCAACTCACCGCCACTTTGAACGTGGTAGGGGGCGGCAACCACCGGGGCGGCCCCTAACAACCTGAAAAAAAAGCTTTCCAGAACTTTGAAATGAATTGGGGGCCGCGGTCGGAGACCACCTTAACGGGGGCGGAGTGTAGACGGCAAACAGGCTGTATGAACAGACGCTACTAACTTAGGAGCCGAGGGGATGGAAGCTATGGGATGAAATGGGCTTGTTTAGAAAATACGTTCACCACCACCCACAAGACCGTGTTGCCATGACTATCTGGCAACTCTGTAATAAAATCAAGGGAGATGACTTCCCAGGGGCGGGACGCTACCGGGAGATGTTTCAACAGACCATGGGGTTTTCTCGGAACGCTTCTTGGCTTCTGCACAAACAGAGCAACCTTTAATATACGCCTCAATGTCTCCAGCATCGCGCGCCACCAGAACTGACGGCGGGCCAAATGCAGAGTTTTTAGAAAGCCAAAATGTCCAGCCGAAGCTGGCATCATGGCAGGCCTCGAGATTCATGCGCACGGAGGGGGGGAGGTACGCATTAACACTTCAGCCAAACGCCATTCTCCAAACGCATCTGGGAGTCACCACGAGAGCCATGCGCAGCCCCGCCTACTCGAAGTCTCGTGAGGAAAGGAGAGACCAGGCTGGGAATGGGCGGAGAAGGAGGAGTGGATGTCTGAGATCGGATGACAGCCAGCCCCAATTGGGAGGGGGAGAGAACAGTGCGCCGAATGTCCCGTAAGGCAGCTCCACCTCCCTCCCCGGGTAGGCTCGAGAGCGCATCAGCCAGTTTATTGCGTTTCCGGGGGAAAAATGGACCGTGGAAAGAGAAACGAGAAAAGAAATCGGCCCAACGAAGTTGCTTCGCTGACATCTTGAGGGGGGGGGTGGAGAGGGCGGCCAAGTTCTTGTGATCCCACCCTCAAACTTGAAAGGGGTGTTTAGCCCCCTCCAGCCAGTGGCGCCAAGTGGAGAGTGCTACTTTGATGGCCGCAGTCTCTTTATTCCCTACAGTCCAGTTGAGTTCAGCACCGGAGGTAATCTCTTTGATAAATAAGCACACGGAACCAGCCTATCATCTTTATTTCTCAAATAGGGCTGCCCTCTAAAGCTTTGTCCGGGAGGCATCCACTTGAACCACAAACGGGAGATCTGGGTCAGGGTGCGTTTTTAGGATAGGGTTCGGTGGTAAAAGCAGCAGATTTTAAAAGCTGAAAGGTCAGCTCTCGACATTCTTCAGACCAGAAAGGGGGGGGCCCCGGCTTGGCGGTCAGTGGATCTTTACCCTTAGTGCGTAAGAGGTCTGTAAGAGGGAGAGTCAGTTCAGCCAATTGGGGTATAAAGTCACGAGTAGAAATTAGCAAAACCTAGAAAAGATTGGGAGTTCTTTTCGGGTTGGTAGGGGCAGGCCATTGGAGGACTGCATCAATCTTAGCAGGATCCATTTTTAGCCCCTCGGGCCAGATCCGGTAACCCAAATAGTCAATAGAGGTTTGGGGGAAACAGCACTTGGAAAGTTTGGCAAAGAGGGAGTTGTTTAGCAAACGCTTCAATACTTCCTAACCAATGCTTCATGCTCCTCCATGGTTTGTGAATAACCAAAACGCTATCTAAGTACACCACTACTCCCCTTGTACAATAAATCATGGAGAACTTCGTTGATAAGGGCCATAAAAGCTCCTGGGGCCCCAATTTAACCCGAATGGCATAATTAAGTATTCAAAACTGTCCAAACTTTGTGTTAAATGCAGTCAAGTGTTCATAGCTCTCAGCAATCCTGACCCTGTAGTAAGCTTCTCTCAAGTCCAACTTAGTAAAGATGCTGCCCCTGTTCAATGCTGCCTAAAAGGTCCTTGATTAATGGCAAAGGGTATTTATTGGACAGGGAGACTGCATTGAGTCCTCGGTAATCTGTGCAGAGCCAGAAAGACCCATCTCTTTCTTTTTTACAAACAATACAGGAGCAGCATGTGTGTGTTTGGTAGTTCGCCGTGATGAACCCATGAGCGAGGTTCTTGTCTGCTAGAAGGCACCTAAGTTCCTTCTCCTCATTGGGACTCATGCGGTAGATTCTACCTTTGGGCAGCTGCTCCCCTGGCTGCATTATGATTTTGCAGTCAGTGTCTCTTTAAGGGTGGAAACTGATCGCATTCTTGTTCCTGAAATACTCTGGCTAGATCTTGCACGCCGGGTGGGATGCCGGTAGAATAGGGAGTAATCGCTGATGAAGCCGGGGGGGTGTGTGTGTCAGGAGAAGCCGCCGAAGTTTTCTCCACAATTCATGTGTTCACCGTAGGGAGGGTCAGCGAATTCTAAGATCCTTTCTTTCCAAAGGAATTTTGGTTCATGCAACAACAAACTATGGCATGCCCAGAACTATGGAGTGTTTATTACTGGCGCCAGAATAAAACTAATTTTCTCCCAATGGTCGGTACAGCCGGAGTGGTAAACCGCTTGCGTTTTGAACTGGGCCGGTCCTTCGCTTCCCCGAGAGGACTGCCGCCCATTTGGGTGAATGGTAAGGGCTTAGCCAGGGGGACTTGCTCCAGACCTAGCTCCTCCGCCACCCACGAGATAAGCAATGGGAGCAGCCAGAATCCACAAGGGCTGAGGCTATAATACGAAGTATGCTTAGCCGGGTTGGCCAGAAACGCTTAATTGTAATAATGGGAGCGCTGCCTTCACTCAATCGCGTCTGGAGTCGCTCAACCTGTCGTCCATGGGGGCTGAAGAAAGGCAAACAGCTGCTTCCCCCTCCTCTGGGTCGCCTTCTCGATGATTCGCCTTAGACGAGCCTGTTGGGGGCGTCTGGATTTGCGTGGTGGCTTGGCAGATGGGGTGCGCGCGTCCGGAGCGGTTGGCTTTTGTTTTTTCGGGCAGTTATGCCAGGATGACCTGGTCCTCCGCGAGTAAAGACACAATCCCAGTCGGGCGGCCGGGCGCTCGGAGGTGGTCTCGGTGGGGGCTGCTGTGGGCTTGGCTTGGTGGACGCAGTGGCAGGTTTTGGCGCATGGGCGGCCTCCGGCACGAAGGCACTCTAAACGAGACTTCACCTGGGATCCCAATTCAATCCAATCATCAATAGTGCGGGGACCGGAATTAAAAACACCGCTTTCAACGCAGCTTGCCGTCGACAGCATCCGAGAAGTATTCGCATTTCATGCGCTCAGGCCACTCTTTGTGAGGGAGCTTGAGGCAGCCGCCGCCAGACGTAAATTCACGAGGGCAAATTCTGCAAACGAGCGGTTGCCTTGCTGGATAGATTTTGATGGAGTGCGGATAAGCTTCATTTTCAGCACCCGGATCTTGGGGGAAGCGAAGCCCTTAAAGGCTTCGGAGGAATCGCGGGCACTGCCGTGCGAAAGTATCTTCATCTTGCAGGTTCAAAAGAGTCGCATGGAACCAGTCGGCTGCCATGTCACTTCCATCCAGGACTGGAGCCGATGTCCCGTATTTTTTTTGGCGCTACCAGACCGGGTATAAATCGTCATAGTCCTCCCATGTGGGCATCGAAGTTGCAAGATGAAGTAGGGAAGTTTGGAAGCCGGTCCATCGTAAAACGCAGCAGGTATTGGAGGTCTGTAGTATCCCCTCTCCCGCGGCCCTTGGCGCCCGCGAGGGGCGGCGGTTAAGCTTATGAGTTGAAAGCAGGTTGAGGCAGCGATTTAGCGCAGGGGGGGCCGGAATCCGGTGGAGGTATCAACGCCGGTGACAAGCTGGCGTTCCGGTGGGAGCTGGTCCTTGGAAGGTGGTGAGGACTCCAGCTTGGCGCCGCCCCCTCTGGCGCCCGGCTGTACCTCAGTGACAGCGTAGACTCTAACTTGGGTTGTCCTGGTCTGCTTCCACGCTTCTTCAGTTCCCTCTCCAAGGCAGCCAGCTCTCTCTCCTTGGCGGAAGTCATCGCATTACCTGGTGCGCATGCAAAGCTGCTTTCTCTCGTTCCAATTTAGCCAGATTCGTCCCGTTGAACAGCTGCAGTAAAGTTCACTTTGTTGTACGCATAAAGGCCTGAACAGCTTTAGCGTTGAGCGCTGTAGAATTCAGTTTGGAGTGTTCCAGGACTTTATCATGGACTGATAGATTCCCATGCGCATATTGCCGTTGCAGCATCTTTGGCACGGTCCAATTCGAGTTGGACTTCTTTGCGCTGCTGTTCCCGGTCTCTTTGGAGGTTTTCACGCTCTTGCTGCAGCTGTTCTCCGTTCCTCTTCCCATAGCTGGCGTTCACGGGCCCATGCTTCTTGGGGCATCTGCGCCAGTCGACCCACTTCCTCATCCCAGCTCTCTCTTTTCGATGGGAGAGGAATAGATCCGGGCTGGGAGTGCAGGCTTTCTCCGGACTCCTCTTCATCCCTGAACGCATGGGACGTCGTGGCTTCCACCCGGTGGCTCCGCAGGGGGCATCTCAGCGTTGCCAGCCGCTGGTCCGGGATCTGGGGGTTCCGATCGAGGAAGGCGGTGCGGATACCCTCTCCCAATCCTCGGTATATAGTCCCAGTTTCAAGCGGTGGTCTTCGGGCGGGCCCCAGTGCTATACCACGGTGGATCTTTAGAAGCATCACTCAAAATACGCAGTCCAGGAATGCGTTCAATGGACTCCTGTGTTGCCGCGCATGATGAAGGTGGTCCAGGCCCACGTCTCCTCCGTGACAGGTTGCATCTGAGGTTTGTAATCCATACAACGAATTTAGATACCGATCCACAGGCCTTCGATCCATAGACAAGCGCCCAAAGCGACTCATGTATAGAAGTCCCCATGGTGCGCTCTTCACGTCCCTCACGTTCCAAGCGGAGTAAAGGGGGAAGACTTCCGTGGCTGATCACGCAGGGCGGGGAAAGAGTCACCAGCGAGACCCGTTCTCCCGCCGGTTCGTCCAAATCCAGAAGGGAGAGCTCGGAGCCCTCTTTGGGGGCTACCGAACCTTCCACAGGAATATTCAACCTCTCCATGCCGAGACACCAGAGGTCCACAATGTAAGGAATTCCATAGAAGCAGAAATAAAAGGCTTTTTGGGTGTAAAAGACCGTTTATTCAGACATCTTAGAAAGCTCACGTACACGCAGTGGCAGGAATAAGATCTCCCGCCAGAAACACAGGTTATAACTCTGTCCATCCCATCCCCCCTCCCGGATTCCCATGGGAACGGAGGTCTCATCTCCCTCGCAGAGATAAGGTCTCCGCCGGAGAAGCTGGCCCATCGCCCGGGCTGTGGAATGTAGTCAAGGCCAGGCGGCTGACCCGCTCATCAACACCATTGAATCCTTTACACCAATGGGTGCTAATAGGAGATGAGGGCTACAGTTATGAGGGTCCATAACTTTGGACTCCTTAAACCAAACCTCACCAAACTTGGGGGGGGGGGGGTAGCATAAGGACAGTCTCCTGATGATACGCTGAAAATTTGGTGCCACTAGCCTAAAAACTGCGCCCCCTGCAGGCCAAAAATGGAAAACCACTAAAAATACCCAAAACGAACCCTGCATTTTGATGCCCCCCACAAGGTGATGCCCTGGGCAGCTGCCCACCTTGCCCAATGGGCATTATGCCCCTGCTTGGGAGGCAGAACAGGTGGGATATCAAATTGTCCACTAAAAAGACCAAAACTCCTATGAAACTTTAAAAAAAACACTGATGCAACAGAAACTTGGAGACAAGGAGAAAGAGAATAAGGATTCTGATGCCATCCAAGAACCACTCACCAATGACCGTTCCCACAACAGGGATCAACATGGACCACAGGGCAGTACTTTTCAGTTTCTGCTGCCTTTTCGCTTCATCTTCAATGTGCCATTGACATTTCCGTTTGTCTTCCTTCTGGGCTCTCTCCACTTTACGCCTCACTCTGTTCTTCTCCAGCAATGTTTCCAATTCTTCCAAGTGGGCTCTTATTGTGGCGAGGTCCTCGTTTCTTTCCTTCTGCTCATCAGTTAGTTTTTTCCTCAGGGCCATCATCTCTAAGCTCTCGGAATCCACCTTCTGCAGCACGCATTGAATCAAGCCTTCCGCATTGTTTAGCTCAGTGGACGCTTTCTTAATATGCTCCCTTATCTTGGTGTCAACGCTGGAATCTTCTTGCACGTTGATCAGGCTTTCCAAGGATGCCAACTCGCATATTCCTCTTTTGAAGTACTGCCTGACGGTCCTTTCCAGACCACTCTCTCGTATACTTTTTGTTGAAATCGCCATGGACAACTTGGTTGAAAACCAACTTGCCTTGTCTAGGAAGACAGGAAAAGAAAGGTTACAGACAGAGGTGGATATAGATGCCCATGCATTGGTACTGGAGTGTTATTATTTTGCTATGGTATATTATTGTGTTAGTATGTTTTATTATGTTTTTATTTCGGACATTTGTATAGCACAGGTAGAGAAGAGGCGCACAGGATTATAAGCAACAAAATGACCCCACAATAATCCAGCATAAAACCAGCTAAAAATAACTACAACAAAAAAAGCTAAAAGAGCAACCTTAGTGCACTGACCGCAACGTTTGCTACTTCTGTAATGCCATTTTTTTGTGTTGGTTCCAGAGGATAGCTGGGCATCTGTAGGAGAATTAAAAATTGCAGAAATTTTGAGGCCATGAGTTAAAAACAGTCCCCTTCCAGGAGAAACAGAAATTTGGGGGAAATATGCAATATTTAATTTTCTCATCAAAACTAAACTTCTCTTACTAATTAACAACACAGCATGCATGAACAATATAGAATTGTACTATTCAGTATACTTGGTATATATGTGTGTGTGTGTGTGTGTGTGTGTGTGTATGGTATATATATATATGGGGTGTATATATATGGGGTGTATATATATACACACACACACACACACATGTATGTATGTATGTATATGTATATGTGTGTGTGTGTATATGTATATGTGTGTGTGTATATGTGTGTGTGTGTATATATATGTATATATATGTATATGTGTGTGTGTGTGTATATATATATGTATATGTATATATGTATATATGTATATATGTATGTATATATATATATATATATATATATATATATATATATATATATATATATATATATATATATATATATATATATATATATATATATATATATATATGTATGTGTGTGTGTGTGTATGTGTGTGTATATATGTATAAATGTCTTAATTTTCTGTAAGAAAAAATGGAGGTATGCCCAATCGGAATGCCATGGCTCAGCTATTGATGGGAGCTGGACAGAGCAGCCATCTTACTCCCATTCTGCAGATGCTCTACTGAGTGCCTGTTTGTTACCAAGCTCAGTTTGAGGTACTGAGTATCACATGCAAAGCACCCTTGTATTTGTGGGACCATCCAATGGGGGGATCCAAAAATTTTATTAGCAGGTTCCCATGGTGGTGGAATTCAAACAATGGGGTAGCGCCAATGGGGCTGGGTGGGGCACGACGGGGGCGGGGCAGTAATAATTTCACTGTTACTGTAAAAAACTCTTACTGTAAAAAAAAGTTCCTAACTTCCAGCTGGTATCTTTCTGTCCATAATTTAAACTCATTATAGCAAGTCCTATCGTCTACTGCCAACAGAAACAACTACTTCTCCTCTAATTGACTGCCTGTCAAATACTTAATACTTTCAAATACTTAATTTTGTTTCTAGAAATCAAAAGAAGGATACTTTCCTTAAACCAGGAACTTTACCATATTTCTAAAACATGTTTTTAAAACAGCCCAACAGGGAGAATTATCCCGTTTTCTACCTTCGCTAACCAGCCACATAGGAAACAACAGGACTTTATGATTTTTGGACCTAATGGAATTTCTAACGGAAAAGCAGACCCGATGAGTAACCCCCTCTCGGCACACACAAATAATTAGTAACCCACTCTCGGGAACTGGTGAGAACCTGCTGGATCCCACCTCTGGGACCGCCTCTTTCCCTCTGCTCTGGCACGGCAATTTTGTTCCAGTCATCAGGGGCTCCTGCAGGTGCCAACTTGCAAATGGGCAAAGTCAACAGCTGCCCATAGACATGTTTTCTCACCCGTGGCTCCTACTTTGTGGAACGGCCTGTGTGAGGAGGTCAGGAAAGCTCCCGCTCTCCTGGCCTTCCACAAACCACGCAAACCTGACCTATTCAAGAGGCCTTTCTGTGCAGGTAGTTGGACTTCACTGGAGAAAATGGCTTCTCAAACTTGCTTAGATAAATTATTAGGGATTGTGGTCTATACTGCTGTGGACAGCTTATCATAGTGGGCTCCCACTGAGTAATTTCTTTACTCCTTAATATGTCACGTGAATGTTTATGGTATGCTTCAGTTCTTTCTGGTGGTTCCAGGCTTGTAAAATCCTAATGCATTGATGATGGAATGTCCCCTTTTGTTTACTGACTCAATGAACCCTAAATCCAGTGGTGGGATCCAAAAATTTTAGTAACAGGTTCCCATGGTGGTGGGATTCAAACTGTGGCGTAGTGCCAATGAGGCTGGGCCGGGCATGACGAGGGCGTGGCCGGGCATTCTGGGCGCGGGGCATTCCTGGGCGAGGCTGTGAAGCAGGGCGCCCGGCCGCTGCGCCGGTCCTTGGGCGGGAAACGAATGCACGCAGGCGCAGGCTGCCACGCACGCCAGTGCACCTCCTGCTAGACTGCTTCCAGTTCTGCGCGCTGCTGCCGAGAGGAGGGGCGTAACTGAGGCCAAAATCACGTGGCAAAATCACCAATTCGTAACCCCCTCTCAGCACACACAAATAATTAGTCACCTACTCTCGGGAACCTGTGAGAACCTGCTGGATCCCACCTCTGCCTAAGTCCCAGTGAGAAAGGTAGACTATATATGTCATGTAACTAAATAAAAATAAATCCATAATACGTGATGCATTTTGAGTATGAAAAATGTTGCCTTAAGAAGCACTTGTCACAGAGATGGAAAAAACCCTGCTTCCCTACCTTCAACCTGTCTCCCCACCCCCTCCCCCAAGTGGCCGTTGTGTACAGGACGCTGGATGGCAGAGCAATAGCACTGTTGGTAAGCAGAATAGTTGAAAGTCATTTAGACGTGTGGTTTCTTCCGATTTGAACACATTACCTTCAGGTTTGACTCCTGGTTATGCGCACGTTTCTATTGGCAAGTGAGATCACTTCTAACCTGAATTTAATTTTGCTTTGCGGCCAGAGCAGTCAGATTTACCAGTCAGCCCAGGTTTGCCCTGGACCTCTTCCCTACTCCCTCACACAAGTTTGCACACTTCCCCCTCCCCCTCCTCCCTTTTGCCGACTCCTTCCCACGTCTCTTAATGCTAGTATTGATATCAAGCAGGGTCTCTTTCTGGCTCCACCCCACTTCCCCCACTCTACTTCTGTCCTCCCCAATGATTGGGAGGGCATTTTTAAAACTTACAGACAAGCTTCTATTTTAAAAACAAGCCTCTCTCTCTCTCTTGCAGCAGCAGCCAGAGTGTTTGTGTGTGTGGAAGTATATGTGTGTGTGTAGGGGAAGGGAGGGGAAGAGAATATCAGTGAGATCTGTGCCTTTAAGGCTGTTGAAGAGAAGCAGCCAAAGGAGAGAGTTGAGATTCCAGAAAGCAGCTGTGCAGCAGGCACTGGGCTGCCTCCTCATGTGTAAAAAGAGGAACACCAGGAAAGCTCTCTGCAAGCCCACTGCTCAAGTAAGAGTCCTGAGGTAAGCATTCCCTGCATAATTGGCCTAAGTGCACTTTTTTTCCTCCCTTCATGATTTGTCCTGTCACTGAAGCATTTCCTTTTCTTTTTCTTAGCTTACTTTCTTTGGTCCCCTTCTTAACCTCAGCAGTTGTTATCCTTCCATCCACTTTCACTCATTAACCTATGTCCCCTTTCACATGAACACATGATGTTGCCTTATACTGAATGAGACCGTGGGTCAATTAAAGTCAGTGCTGTCTGTACTGAATGACAGTGGCTTTCCAGGGTTTCAGGCTGAGGTCTTTCATAATCAGTACTTTCTAGTCCCTTTCACTGCAGATACTGGGCCTGAACCTTCAATATGCAGTGCAGATACTGTAGGCGCAGAAGAAGTAGAAAGTCAGAGCAAGTGGAAGAAAGTCAGAAAGAAACAGATAAAAGGGTTTTGGATTTAACAAAAAGACTATTTCTCTCCATTATTTTTCCTTTAATGGAGAGATGGCAACCATAATGCAGCTGACTTGACCAAAGAAAACATGCAGGCCTTAACCCTATTCTTTTCTATTGCTAGCTTAGCATAATAACTCCAAAAATGCCCCTTTGTTCATAATTATGCAAAATGTGCAAACTAAACTGTTTTTGAGATCCTGCTGTACCCAAAAGATACCTTAAAAAGTTGCTCTCTTTTCTGAGACAATAGAAAGGCCTATGGGAAAGCTTAGGCTCTTTGAGAACTATGACAAATGGAAACATTAATGAAAAGAGAAAACAAGGGTTCTTGGTTCACATAACGTCAAAAAGTGTAATGCTGACATCTTCCAATGGGGATTCTGGACAACCCCAAAGGGCGGTGGGAATAGGGGAAATCTCCACCTTTTGTGTGATTGATTGATGATGTTGGCATTTTGGGGTGTATTCTTTGCTGCCATTTTAATGTAGCTTGTCATTAATACTATAAAAGTAAGAACACATCGCCATTTTAGGGGCGGCTCCCCTGACTTCTTGTCTTTGCCCGCAGTTGGCTGAATAAAATCTCTAATTTTAGAAAGAAACTAGTTATGCTAGTTATGCTAGAAAAGAAACTAGTAATGCTAGATAAATATTATGAATGTATAATGGCGTTAGATAGCTATAGGCCATTTTGTTTTAATGCTTTACACATCCCTTTTATCACTATCTGGTTCTAAACAGAGTTATTTGAATATGATACAATACGTTCATCGTATAGTTTTTGATATATGAAGCAAAGAGTTTAAAAGGATGTGGCTAAAGATGAATTTGCTATATAACAAGAGAAGAATGTTGCAGGAGGGTGGGGGGGAAAGCTGCTCCCCACAGGCCTTGGGAATTGTCCGATCAGATTACTGTGCCAACTATCTGTACATTCTGTGCAATCCCAAACAACGCAGAGTGTACACTTTGGCTCGTTTTAATGCTCTACCTAACGCTATGACTCTTGGCAGGTATAATAACACTCCATATGAGAACAGGTTATGTCAATGTAACATGGCCGTTGCTGAGACGGTTCAACATGTACTATTGGAATGTCCAATATACGAGTCATTACGCTCCATGTACATCTGTCTATTGGTAGAGAGCCCAAACGCTGTCAGGTTACCATCTGTGATGAACTTTCTACTCAACGGGTCCTGTGATCTTGTATGTGAGAATGTTGCAAGTTTTTTGAGGCACTATTTGGTCAGGAGCAATCATTGCCTACATAGCAGTAATGGTTAAATTAATTTATATGTCCGGTTTACAAGGCGTGGTTGTGAATGTTCAACATTGTTTTAATGTATTTAATGTTTTAATGTATTTTAATGTTTTAATATCTCAGTTAGTAGATAAATGCCCTTTTTCTACTAACTTGTAATTTATAATGCCAATAAAGGCTTTGGAATTGGAAAATTTGCTATATACTTAGATGCTTGAAGCAAACAATGATATATATTTTGCTTGGGATTTTAGTATAGAACAATTCTATACTATACTATACTATACTATACTATACTATACTATACTATACTATACTATACTATACTATACTATACTATACTATACTATACTATACTATACTATACTATACTATACTATACTATACTATACTATTACTATACTATAGTACATTCCTTTCTCTCCCACCTGAAGGTATTATTATACTATGTTGCCTAGCAGCACAACTATGAGATAAGCGAACAAAAGCTTAGAAAAATATATTATGAGATAGATGGAGATTTCTGCAGAGCTGTATTGTACTTGTATCACTATTGTTTGGTATAAAAGATCTGGTGCACCATTTCTGCTATCTGGAACTCCCTTTACTGTAATAAAGATTCTTTTTGGTATCTTCCTCCTGACGGGCGTTCCTTAAGCAGGTAAGGCACGCCAGGATATGGGCCTGATTTGGCTAACAGTTTGTTGGCCCTTGAAGAACTTCTTAATTAAATAGTTTCATAATGCTTGGATTTTTCTGCTCATTGGCTTAGAAGCACTTCGATAAGCTCTTCAATGTCTCCACAGACCCAAACTAAATGGCGCAGGCCAGCCTTATTTGTCAGATATGAAAGATGATAAGCGTTGACCTTGGCTAGTATTTGGATGGGAGACCTCCAAAGAATACCAGAGTTGTGATGTGGAGAATGGCAAACCACCTTTGAACGTCCCTTCCTACAGGGTCACCCAAACTCAGCCGTGACGTGATGGAAAAACAGGTGTCCACACTATCTGGTCAATTACGCACAGCGAGGTTCCTGTGACTTCAAAGGGAATTAGCTGCAGTTTCAATGCATGTTCAGCATTATTACCCACTGCCCTGCTTCCTGTGGGGAAGGCTTTTGGTTGTCGGAGGCTTTCACAGCCGGAATCCCTGGAGTGTTGTGGGATTTCCAGGCTGTATGGCCGTGTTTCCCTATTTATTCCTATGGAACCACGGAAGGTTGTAACTCAGTTTGCGCTTGCTCTGTTAGTATTTGCCCTGCTCTGCGGGGGTCTTTAATTTTCTGAGGGGAAGGAAAGGCAGCAGAGAGTAGCCTGAGCCCATCCTGGAAACAAAGCAGGATCAGTATTGGGATAGGAGCAGTCGTGTGATTCAGCAGGTTCGCCCCACTTCGACAGAACCAGTTGTTAAAATGGTGCTTGTAAACAATCGGTTGTTAAATTATTTGAATCCCGCCACTGGATAGGAGACCACCAAAAGCAGGATCCTCAGAGGAAGGCAATTCCAAACCAGTCCTGCTTCTCTCTTGCCTTGAAAGCCCAACGTTGAGGTCAACATCTGTCAATTGCAAACTTTGCAGCACTTATGTATGTAATTTTCTCTCCAGAGAAACTGTGCTTTTAAATGTTCAAAACCTCCCTGAATTGGTTTAAAAGCGCTGTTGGTTTCTCAGCCTCAAAGATTGCGGAAGGAGGAGGAGTTTGGGTTTCTATCCTGCCTCTCTGTCCTGTCAGGAATCTCAAAGTGGCTTACAAAGTCCTTTCCCTTCTTCTCCCCTCCAAAGACACCTTGTAAGGTAGGTGGGACTGAGAGAGTTCAGAGAGAGCTGCGACTCGCCCGAGGTCACTCAGCAGGCTTCATGAGTGGGAGTGGGGAAACAAATCCAGTTCACCCAATAAGTGTCCACGGCTCTTGTGGAGGAGTGGGGAATCAAACACAATTCTCCAGATAGAGTCCACCTGCTCTTAACCACTACACCACGCTGCCTCTCAGAAGCAGTCTTGATTTCATCTGCCATCACCTGGAACCAGCCCCACCACCCCCCCAGGCCTGAGCTGAAGACTCCTCCCTTTGAAGCGAAAGCCATCGTTCATTTATTCTGCTTGTGCTTTAATGTTCATAACCTCCAGTTGAATGGAAAAGTCCTGTAGAATTCATAGGGCTGCTAATATAAAGAGAGCTTGTGGAGGGAAGCCACTGGAGGCCCAAGTCAATCAGGCCGGGCAGTTTCACTTTGGAACATGATTCAAATTCACAAAGAGTGGCTTTAACCATTGGCTCTTTCCCCAGCCCCTCTCCCATCATAAGGGGTGGAGGTAGCCCCATATCTCTTTGCTCGCGGTGAGACCAGCTGCATGATGGGGGGAGGGGCTGATTTCCATGATCTTTGGCAGCAGTGACCTCTGGGCTCTTATGACATCCCAGTCACAGCTTGACAAAGGGAGGACCCCTTTGTTACCATGTGGAGCACTGCTAGCTTCAGAGGGATGGCAAGCTCAGGGGGCACCCAGTCCAGCAACAGGAGGAGGTGGGAAGAGGGAGGGATCTGCCATCAAATGGTCCTGGGGTATGATCTCTCCAGCTTGGAAGGGTCAGTGTGGGAGTGGTACACCAGGGGGGGTCAGAGCACCAGGACGTGGTGTAGAGTGGGCTTCCATCCCCCACTGAGCTGTAAGACTTAAACTTTGTGCTGTGAGGACTGGAAGATAAGAATTCTGGATAGGAGACCCAAGGACATTGTGAGAAGGAAGATGTAGAAGATCAGTAGTCACTGATGAAAGAATAATTAATGTATTTTGGTGTGTTGCCTACAGGGCTTTCGCTTGTGTGCTCTTCCACCTTCCAGAGAGCAGCCAAGGGTCCTGGGAAGGAAGAACCCAATAGGCTGAAGTCAAACTGCCCCTGAGTTCTCAAATAAGGCTCTTTAGGTCCTGAATCTCCCTCTGTTTCTCCACCAGGCAGCTTAAAGCGTCTGCGTATGCTCAAAGCCAGGACAAGGGAGGAGGGCGAGTCAGGAAGCTTACAGAAAGAGGAGGGTGATTCTGTGGATGGGGAGGAGATCAGGAAGGCAGAAGTTCTCCCTCTTGCTTGAGTCTTGAGGAGGCTTGTAATGTAGGTGCAGCTGGTGACTCATGACCTGAAGCCTGGATGAATGGATGAATGAATGTTTTAACTTCATAAGTTTAGCAACTAACTAATCCAACTAACTACTAACTAACTAACTAACTAACTAACTAACTAACTAACTAACTAACTAATAATAAATAAATAAATAAATAAATGGGGGATGGATGGATGAGTTTTCCATTGCTGCGAAGCTTGCTTCCAGCGTAGATTACCTATGGCGTGAATGGATGATGAAATGGGTGAATGGGGATGAATGGGTGAATGGGGGGGATGAATGGGTGAATGGGGGGGAATGAGATGGGCGGAAGTGATTGTGAGAAGCCGAGAATCTGCTTACACTGTTGCCACCTTGCAGGGTTGTGTGAAGCTGGTCTTTTGGAGAAGCCGGGCCATGAATATCATCAAGAGGACAACAGTGCTGCTGCGGCGCTCCTTCCTTCCTTCCCCTCTGGATTCCCCTTTTCTTGACAGAATGCAGCATGCAGTGGCCGTGTCACCCATCTTAGCTATTTGTCTTGCCAACCAAGAACGTCAGAAACTGGGTGTCATGGACATTATTGACACTGAATGAAACTTCATGGTTGGATTGTCTCAGGGGAAAAATCTAAATAGCCTCGCCCCAAGCGACATGAACAACATGGGCATCGGTATCCCAGTTCCAGATTTACCCAGTGGATGTACTCTGTCACTTGTACACTTTGACATTTATTTCATTAAAATATTTATTTCATTCAAAATTGCATTTATTAATTATACCACAGTATTATTTATGTCTAAAAAGCAAATATATATGGATGGTTTTGTACCAATTTGTCATATCTCTATGACACATTTCTATGACATATTTTAAGCTATTTTTTCTTGAAAGGAGGAAAAGAACTTCTTGTGTGGTAATATGCTGCCACCTGGGATTTTGCAGGGCAAGAAACTGTAAAATCCAGTCCTTCTGATCCAAGGCTTTTCCTCTATGAGTGTTCCAGGATCATGTGCCAAAGAAGGGCTTTTTATATTAGCACTGAATGTGGGGTATGTGAAAAGCATCCTGGTCTTTTATGTGATTGGTCAGTGACATCATAAAGCAAAACTTTTGAGCACTATAGTGCATGGCTGTCTCTCTGTAGCAATAACAGTGACACGAGGCCCTAATTCAAGAGCCCAGGATGGATGGATGTCACATCCTAGGTGTGACAGAGTTCTCAGTTGAGGGGGCAGGGTTTATACACCAAGCGTGGATGTGCGCTGATCTGGGCGCGGATCATATCCGGCATTCTTAGGAATTCGACCCGGAAGGCTGAGTTCTTCAGCCTCTTGTAGCTTTGTTGTGAGATTTAAGCTAGTCTCAGGGGTGTCCAACTCTGGCGCTTCCAGATGTTCATGGATCTCGCTACGAATTCCCATCAGCCCAATTGGCCATGGCCAGCATGGGCTGATGGGAATTGTAGTCTGAACATCTGGAAGCTATCCAGAGTTGGACACCTCTGGTCTATCTTCACCACCACTTGGGACACTCACTGAAATCTCAGTAAAGATAACAGTTGGAATGGGGGTGGGCAGATGGAAGGGAAGAGTCTACCTTTCCAACATGAAAAGAAAGATTACATGGCGTTTTTGGAGAAACAGCAACTTTCTTGGTATGACAACACACATACACACATATTTCTTTAGAATGAAAAATATATTAGAAAAAATAACTACACGACCTTCCCAAACCACATGGGGCCATCACAGGTGAAAACCACAGGTAGAGGGATGCCATTCCAATGGATTTGGGTGCATGTTTTAGAAAGGCAACGGAATCAACTTCCAGGCCACGGAATGTGCTTAGAAGGCGGGGAGAGCTGTCCTTAAATAGCACAGGGAGGGAAACGTGACCCAGGGGTCAGAGAAAGCCCTCCAAATCTAACATGAAGGGATTCTTTTCTATTGCTAGCTTAGCACAATAACTCAAAAAATGCCCCTTTGTTCATAATTATGCAAAATGTGCAAACTAAACTGTTTTTGACATCCTGTTGTACCCAAAAGATACCTTTTAAAAGTTGCTCTCTTTTCTGAGACAATAGAAAGGCCTATGGGAAAGCTTAGGCTCTTTGTCTGAGAAATAGGACAACTAGAAACATTAATGATAAGAGAAAACAAGGGTTCTTGGTTCACATAACGTCAAAAAGTGTAATGCTGACATCTTCCAATGGGGATTCTGGACAACCCCAAAGGGCAGTGGGAATAGGGGAAATCTCCACCTTTTGTATGATTGATGACGTTGGCATTTTGGGGTGTATTCTTTGCTGCCATTTTAATGTAGCTTGTCATTAATACTATAAAAGTAAGAACACATCGCCATTTTAAGGGTGGCTCCCCTGACTTCTTGTCTTTGCCCGCAGTTGGCCGAATAAAATCTCTGATTTTATTCTGTATCGGCTTGAGCTTCTTTGAGCTTCTTTATTTCAATTCGTAACTTCGTGGTTACAATACGATATGTCTGACCCTTTTGTAATGTTCACTAGACCTGTTCTGTGTCCCTGTGAATTGTTGATGTGGAGACAGGTAATAAAGATCTGAGGTCAAGCAGCATCTGGCTCCTCCCAGTCTGACTCCAGATTCTCAAGCCTTGTTATAACAAGAAGGTAGGGGTTAAGGGTAGGACGTTCAACTGCCATTCTGAAGCCACCAACAGAACAAAATCTCAATCAGAGTACCAGAAGGGCTAATAGAAGGGGAGAAGTTAGCATTTTTGAAAAACGTCAGCTGTTTTGACTAGCTGACAGTTGAAAAATGGGATATAAATCCAAAACATCATAAAGAGAGAGTAGCTTTATGTCTTGCGTTATCTCTGATCGGAGGATACAATTTATGTGGTCTTCCACAAGCAGGATTATAATCTATGAAAAACAGGCTCGTTTCAGATGTCCTGTGAAACCATGGTTTATTTCAACGATGGATGCTTTGCATGTGGCGGGATTAAGCTAGGTAGATATCCACATTTTTAGGTCACACAGAACCATTGCCAAGATGAATTAGCCCTCTGAAGATCTCTGCAGAGTTTGTTCTCTGTAATTCTGAGCAGTTGCACCTCTGTAAGGACATGGGGCATTGATTGACTGCAGGGTTGTTAGCCCAGTTTGCATATCAGTTTGCCCAATGTGACAAGCATATTAAAAACCAAATCCAGTTGAAGCAAAGTGAAAACGGCTTCCACAACCAAAGACTCTCACATTTGTTAGAATCCAAAGAAGCAATTCACATGCATGGAATGTTCCAGATGACTTTGGTCGGGCCTGATTCAAATATAGGTGTCTGCTTAAGAAACCCAAGGTTAGCTTTGCCGGATCAGATCATTAATCTCTTGGCAAGAGATACACCACAATATTTTTCCCATTTGTTTGAGGCATGGAACACAAGTAAAATGATTACTTGCTAGTCAAGTCAAGTCAAGTCAAGTCAAGTAGTATTTATTGTTTGAGCCATTGGCTATAACATCCAAAAATACATACAGTTAAAACGTTCAGATTAAAATAATGGACTTATCTTTAGGTTAAAATATAAATTATTTATATTCACTATATCCAAATTAAAATGCCCCGTCAAATACTTTCCACGTCGGGTGTTCTTACAGCTTCTTCATACTAAACTAAGTTGTAACACTTCTTCACGCAGTTGTAACACTTCTTCACGCAACGTGTGATTGGTGTTTGGAATATGCTGCCACAGGAGGTGGTGATGGCCATTAACCTGGATAGCTTTAAAAGGGGCTTGGACGGATTTATGGAGGAGAAGTCGATTTATGGCTACCAATCTTGATCCTCTTTGATCTGAGATTGCAAATGCCTTAACAGTCCAGGTGCTCGGGAGCAACAGCCGCAGAAGGCCATTGCTTTCACATCCTGCATGTGAGCTCCCAAAGGCACCTGGTGGGCCACTGCGATAGCAGAGAGCTGGACTAGATGGACTCTGGTCTGATCCAGCTGGCTTGTTCTTATGTTCTTATGTTCTTATGCTTTAAATACTCTGCTCGCATTTCCCTAGCTGCGAAGGCAAAAAGAGCCGTCTTGTAAGAAACATAGGAATCAATATCAGATAGTAAAAAAAATCAATTTCCCATCATCAGACAAAAAAGCTGTCCTGGGTAGTATTGGCTCCAAGAATCTTTTTCTTATTGCCGAATAGAAAGGACAGGACAGTTACGTAATGGGAAAGATCCTCAGGCTCATGTTTTCCACAGATACAGAAACACTGAGAAAAAGGTGTTCATGTGTATCTATCACTGAGCACTGCAGAAGGCATTGATTGAAATCTAATCTATATATATAAAAATCTAACAGTGTGTTTGTCCCTGATGGTCTCCCTCAGAAGCTGCTGGACGGATCGCCCCCAATTTTTCACAGGACGTCCCTCCCTGTTGCGGGCAGGTAATCGGACCTTCAAATTGCTGAAAGTCCATACCTGAGCCAGGTAAAACGTCTTTTTCCTGGCGCACCAGGCCATAAAGCTGACTGTGTTTAACTGTCACCCTTAGAATGTTCGTGCAGCCTGTCTGTCTGTGGCCTGAGGGCTTGGTATGAGGGCTTAGAATGTTCGTGCAGATGGGCAGAGAGGAGCAGCGAAAACAGTAAATAGGTAATACTGTTAGGTAATATGAGTGGAAGTGAAACACATACACACTTTGCCATGTGAGACATCAGGTGGGGTTCCCCCCCGCTCACACGCAGGTAACTTTCACTCTCTGTGCCTCACCCACTGCTACCACACAATACACATCCAGCTCATCCTCACACACCTCTCTCTGCCCTCCCTCACATCCAACCACCACTTACCCACTTCCTCACCCATATTTGCCACAGCTCTCTTTTACTAAAAGCGAACTGGAGTTTGCCTTTTTCTTCTAAGGAAATCCCTGGGGTGGGGGTGAACCAACACTACTGGCTCCGCTTCTTTTGCATGTGGCCCTTTAAGAACCCAGGGAGCTGGCCTCTGAGCGATCTGAGCGCCTCACCACCCTGCCTCTGCTGCCTGACTGGGATAGCCTGCTTGCCCCAGTTCTGCCTTCCCCAAGCCAGGACTGTGCGTGTCAACCAGCCTCATGGACAGCGGGATTCGCACTCTGGACAGTTCCGCTATGGAATGGAAAGGGTTACCTTATACTAAAAAAACAAGACAGCACCATATAACGATGTGCATTGAAAAGAGAAAGAGGGATTCCATTTGACCACCTCAAAAGGCTATGCTGCGAATCATTGGACCTGTATGGACATCTGTGTGGGCGGAAGGACAATTGCCACAGCAAAGCGTGGCATAAGCTATTCTTAAGTTTCTTGTTAGTGAAGTGGTCTACTTACTAGAGTTGCTTCTATTCTATCTTTTTTATCGAAACACATCCGTTTTCACCTTTAACATTAACTAACTTAAAAATATACAATAGTATCAACTGATTTTACATAGATCATTAAAGGAGTGTAATTACTCAAGCCCATTAAAAATGTATTTACCCAAAAATAAACAGGTCGCAAACACAAAGCCGACAGTCAATTCCGAGTCTCATAGTTATAGACTCTGAAAATCATCATCAAAAACAACTGTCCCACGTAATAAGGGAACACATTCTTGGCTAACTGAGAGTTGCCAGCAATCTGGAAGACAATATCTGCACCTTTAATGGTTTTATGGGATTTTATTTACCTAGCGATATTTGCCTATTTCCACACATTAAGCCCCTATTAAAGGGACAAGATGTTTTCCTTCTAGTCTGTTAGCAATTCTAAACTAACAACTTCTCATAATTTCAAACGCTGTACAAAGCGATAAGGACTCAAATATCTTCTTAAAATATACAGATGCTGTGTTAGTGTAACCCCTGTGTAAGAATGGGATGACCCAGAAAGGGGTGGAGTCTGAAAAGAAGCAGAAGGCTGCAGAACTCATGAGGTTGGAAGAAGCGAGGCTACCAGGCTGGGACCTTGATGGATTTTATTAAGCCCTTAACACCTTGTTTAAGGGTTTTTGTGTATGTAAATGCTGAGAGTTTTCTGGGAACCTTCAACACCTTGAATCCCGTTCACCAAGCCTCTGAAGTCTTCAAAACCAACCACCAGCAAAGAACAATTGGACTTGGCAATATCAGTAGACTGTAATTATGAGGACTCGAAAATGCAAACTTAACAGGACTGTAAAGTGTAAATGTTAAATGTTTTAAAAGTGTTATTTGTTAAGAAAAGTAAACTGTTTTGTTTAAACTTAGTTCTTTGCAACTCCTTCCAAGTACTGCCCCACAGAACCCACAGAAAGAGGTTACATTAGTATACCCTCGCTACTTTTTATCACGACAAAGAATATTAAAAATAGTGATCACGTGTTTCTTATACATATGATTTATCTGTTGGCATTCAACCAATATACTCCATTTTATTAATTATTAATTAATTATTAATTAATTTTATTAATGTATTAATTAATGATCTCCATCTGATGACCTCCAACTTGTCCAATCATTAACAGCGTTGCACAGATCTTGCAAACTGCAGGTCATGGCTTTCTTCATTAAGTTTGTTTGTTTGTTTGTTTATACATACCCCGCCCTCCCCCAAGGGGTTCAGGGCGGCAAACAACAGTATTTAAAACAATATATTCAACAATAATTCAACTCATTTGGGTCCTACTCTGTTCCTACTGCCTTCATTTTTTCCTAGTATAATAGTCTTTTTGGAATGTCTTTATTTACACGCATATTATTATTATTATTTTTTGGAGTATGGCCTCTTTCTTCTCCAGCAAGTATAGAGAAATTATTTTAAAGTCAGATACCCCTGTAATTCAAATGAAAATATCAACCCAGAAAGGAATGATACTCTGTATAGTCGAAGGCTTTCACGTCCGGAATCACTGGGGTGCTGTGTGGTTTCTGGGCTGTATGGCCGTGTTCTAGCAGCATTCTCTCCTGACGTTTCACCTGCATCTGTGGCTGGCATCTTCAGATGCTCTCTGATCAGATGATCCTCTAAAGATGCCAGCCACAGATGCAGGCGAAACGTCAGGAGAGAATGCTGCTGGAACACGGCCATACAGTCTGGAAACCACACAGCAACCGAATGATACTCTGTTGGTTATTTAATTATACTACTACTGTTCAGTTCGGTTCTAATCAGAGGCACTGTGACCCCACCTAACAACTGCTTTCCGCTCAATCTCCACATGGAGTAGAGAGTGAGGCCAGCTGGTTGGCCCCACCCAATTGGCTGGCCCCGCTCCCAAACTCCACATGGAGATTGGTGGGCGAGTGAACCCGACTCACCAGGATTCAACTGCGCCTCTGCCCCAAACTCCACAGGAAGTTCAGGGTCAGAGCACACTCTGGGGAGTGCAGTCCTGCATTGTGCCCCCCAACGAAGTAACACCCGGGACGCCAGCCCCCTACACCCTCTTTCTACTCCACTGCTTCCAATCACACAAGTCAGAGCTAGAAAACACGTGCATTAAACTGTTCATACGCAATTGCAACGGTGCATATTAGCACGATGGAGGGAAGTATGCACCCCTGTTATGTATGGCTGGAACATAGGGTTATATTAAACAGATCAGCAAATATATACAGTCAAACCAATACTAAAAATGAAAATGAACAGAATTTGGCTGCCAGTGTTGAAAAACTCTAGAATCAAGACAGTGACTGATCAGCTCCACACAAACACAGGACAACTATAGACTACAGCACTCAAAGGGAACAAAGACCAGGATACTTCTATTCAGATTCATTCAACTATTGACCTTGCTAGCTTCATTGTTACTCCCATGCTACAGACTTCTCTGTGACTCACATGCCAGGCTACTCTATTCAGATGGCCTCACCTTTTCAACTCACAGTATATATACTCCACTTGCTTTCCATTCCTACCATCAGATCCTCTGAAGATGCCAGCCACAGATGCAGGCGAAACGTCAGGAGAGAATGCTGCTAGAACACGGCCATGCAGCCCGGAAACCACACAGCACCCCAGTGATTCCAGCCGTGAAAGCCTTTGACAATACAATACTAAAAAATCTGAGGCCAGCCAAACCTAAGAAACATGGACTGTATATATAGTGACACAAGGCAATGAACTAATTGGTATATGCAATTAGTTTGAGTATAAAGTCAATAGATAATTCATACACCGTTCATAAAGATTATTCATAAAGATACATTGTGATTCTATTATAAGTAATATTCAACTGGATATAAAGGTAATAACAAAAACATACAATGAGGGCACTTCGGCAACCTAAGAAGCGTAATGGGACTGTACTTATTAACAAATTCTAAAAAGCATTGTATAAGACAGTGATGGCGAACCTTTTCGAGACCGAGCGCCCAAACGGCAACCCAAAACCCACTTATTTATCGCCAAGTGCCAACACGGCCATTTAACCTGAATGCTGAGGTTTTCGTTTAGAAAAAACGGTGGGCTCCGAGGCATGAGTCAGCTTGGTGGCAGTCGGTGGCTTTGCTTTGACGCAACCGTGCAACTCTTCGAACGGGTGAATCACGACCCTAGGAGGGTTTACTCGGAAGCAAGCCCTATTGCCAGCAACCGAGCTTACTCCCAGGTAAAGGATCACACTTTAGTTCCTTGCATGAAAATCAGTGGAGTTTAACAGCGCTTAACAGGGTGACCTGCACTGCTTCCCCAAAACTACGTCCTAGGTTTAATGCTAATAATCGAGCCCAGCGGCCCAGGCCAGCCTAGATGTGTGTGTGTGTGGGGGGGGCAATTCCCCACACACATGATGAGCTCTGTGTGTGCGTGCCCACAGAGAGGGCTCTGAGTGCCACCTCTGGCACCTGTGCCATAGGTTCGCCATCACTGGTATAAGTTGTAATAAACCTTGTGCATAAGGCAAGAAACCTGTATCATTCATATTGCATTCCGATGAATTGAAAGAGTCGGTATCATCAATATTCATTGAGTTGCCAGTTCCAGGTTGGGAAATACCTGGAGATTTGGGGGAGCTTCAGAAGTGTGGGGCTTAGGGAGGGGGAAATGTTTCAATGAGTTATACTGCCAGAGAGCCCACCTTCCCAGGTGGCTGTTTTCTCCAAGGGGAGCTGATCTCAGTCACCAGGAGATCAGCTGTAACAGCACGAGATCTCCAGCTACTGTTTAGAGCAGGGGTCTGCAACCTGCGGCTCTCCAGATGTTCATGGACTACAATTCCCATCAGCCCCTGCCAGCATGGCTAATTGGCCATGCTGGTAGGGGCTGATGGGATTTGTAGTCCATGAACATCTGGAGAGCCGCAGGTTGCAGACCCCTGGTTTAGAGATTGACAACCCTGTTGGAACACCAACATCACAACAACTGAACAGGGCTTCTGTATCATATGTTGGATGTGTGTCAGTCTAGGCCAGCAATGGCGAACCTTTTTGAGACCGAGTGCCCAAACGGCAACCCAAAACCCACTTATTTATCGCAAAGTGCCAACACCGCAATTGACTACTGAGGTTTTAGTGTAGAAAAAACGTTTCAAGGCGTGCGTTACTCGGGAGTAAGCTTGGTGGTAGTCGGTGGAAGCAACGGTGGTACTCTTCCAGAAGCAAGCCCCATTGCCGGCAACCGAGCTTACTCCCAGGTAAAGGATCGTGCTTTAGTTCTTCGCATGAAAATCAGTTTAACAGCGTTTAACAGGGTTATCTGCATTGCTTCCCCAAAACTAGGTTTAATGCTAATAATCTTAGGTTTAATGCTAATAATTGAGCCCAGCAGCCCAGGCCAGCCTAGATGTGTGTGTGGGGGGGCCACTCTGTTTGCGAGTGCCCACAGAGAGGGCTCTGAGTGCCACCTCTGGCACCCATGCCATAGGTTCGCCATCACTGGTCTAGGCAAACTGGTCTTCTTCCCATGCGGTCATCTCTTTTATCCCAAGGCGCACTGCGCCCCCAATCATCTCCTTGGTTTCCTTGCTCACTGGGGGAAGCAGAGCCTTTAGCTCTTTGTCAATGGTCCTCATTCTGGCATCTACTTTGCTATCAAATTCTTTCTTGTTCTGATTCACCATGTTGCAGATGGACTCACTGGCTTCCTTGCAACCTGTCATCAAAGCCTGGCGCTCCACATCAAAGCCCGGGTCTGAAGGCTTCAGCGTAATCAGTCTTCCCAGACTGCTGATGCGATTCATCAAGTGTTTCTCAGACACTTCGGTGTACGTCGTGGCAATGGTGTGCACCAGGTGGGCCACGTTGGACGCACTAAACACCTGGCTGTAGATCATATCCTTCTCAAGGGCCGTGAACGAATAGCCTTGGATCCTTAGTTCAGCAGAAGCGGAAGCAGATGTGATAAAGTCGTCGATGTCTTGGCCCAGGCGGGCATCAATGACGTTGGAGATAGTTTGGAAGAACATGACCATCTTCTCCCACTGGACCTTCACCTTCCCCATGGCTTTCAGCCCTTTGGACAGCATCTGAAGGGCATCCTTGAAGTTGATTTCCTTCACATTGCACTCTTCCATGGAGCACAGGATGTTTGCCAGCTCTTGCCTTTCCTTCTTGAGATTGTTGATGCTCCTCTGGTATTCCTCCTGGGCGGCTTTGAGCATCTCCTGGCTCTGCTCTACCTTCAGGTGTGCATTTCGAACTCCGATGGATTGTTCCGTCAACTGTTGTTGGTATTCAGCCACGTTAGGTGGCTTTGGGGCAAAGGCCGGCACTCCAAGGATGCCTTTACTATAGGAATCAAATTCAGAGGCTTGTTGATAAAGTTGTTCTATTTCGTGAATGAGAGCGGCCTCTTTCTCGACGCCTTTCTTGCAGGATGCAGCCATTTGCTCCAGCTGCTCACAAATACGAACCCCCAGTTTACACATCTTTTTGGCGTTCTTTCTGGGCGGGCATTTTTTCTCCCCCTTTATCTTCTTCTTCAAATCCAGGAAAGCGTGTTTCAGCCAGTTGGTTTTGACCTCCGTTGTTTTCTGGTCGTAAACTTTGCTCATGTCAATGCCCCCCTGCTTGTCTTCTAGCTCCTTGAGTCCCATTGCATAGCTCAGAATGGTTTGTGAGTAGACACTGATTGTCAGTACCGCTAGTGAGCTCTCCTCCTTAGGCGTGTCTGGTCCAGCCGGGATACTGGTTTTCATTTGGTCCCCGAATTTAATCGAGATGAGGTTTATAAAGCCAATTTCTAAAGTGCTGAGCACATTCCAGAAATTCTCCACGATACTCATGCCTACAGCTTCCCATCCTGTGGGGATTTGTTTAAAGGCTTTCTTGTACTCGTTGGCTAAATCCGCGACTTGCTGCTTCACCTGACTGTGGTATTGCTCTGCCAACTCCACAGTCTTCCTTGTCTCGTTCTCTTTGATTTTCGCCTGCTTCAGCATCATGCTGACCTCTTCGAGACCCTTTTGGAAACCCTGTTCGGCACTTGTACAGGCCTCCAAGAGTTCTTGGATCAAGGAGATGACGCTGGCGTATTTTTCTTTCACAGTGAAAGCCAGGGCTTTGCACTTCTCCGCTATGACTTTCAAGCTCTCCAACTGTCCCGGAAGCATGGCCTTTAGCACCCCCAGCTCCTGGAGAAGAGTTTGAACAATAAATTTAATTTTTTCTGGGATTTTCAAAGTGAGGAGTCGGATCTGGTCCATGCTGACGTGGGCTTCGTTGAAGGCATGCCAGCCTTCATTGCTCACTTGGCATAAGCAAGCTCTGAAGGAATCTGGGTATTTGATGTATTGAAACCCTCGAGGTGGTGGGTTCCGGTTGATGGAGAAGTCTCCTTGGGCAGCAGAAATGAAGATGAGTTGCCCCAATACAGCAATGGAAAGCGGCGCGGGCATGAGGTACTCTTCCCAGTTGGCGTGAGGACCCATAATTAACTCTGTCTCTTCTCTCACATCTTGAGCTTTGCTGATTCTCATCTCAGCTTTAACCATAGCCTGGTATTTCCCATCTTCACAAGCCATATTGTCACCTGTGGATCTAAACATATTTCAATTGATTACTAAGAAGAACGCATTTCTTACCCACTCTTCCAGGCTCACTGCTGAGGATCCCTTTTGGTAAGATATTCATCCTCATAATCAGAGGTGGGATCCAGCAGGTTCTCACAGGTTTCCGAGAGTAGGTTAGTAATTATTTGTGTGTGCCGAGAGGGGGTTACTAATGAGTGATTTTGCCACGTGATTTTTGCCTTAGTTACGCCCTCCTCTCAGCAGTAGTGCGCAGAACTTGAAGCAGTCTAGCAGGAGGTGCACCGGCGTGCATGGCAGCCTGCGCCTGCGTGCATTCATTTCCCGCCCAAGGACCGGTGCAGTGGCTGCGTCCTTGCCACAGCCCCGCCCAGGAATGCTCAGCCCCCGGAATGCCCAGCCATGCCCCCGTCGTGCCCCGCCCAGCCCCATTGGCGCTACGCCACAGTTTGAATCCCACCACCATGGGAACCTGTTACTAAAATTTTTGGATCCCACCACTGCTCATAATGTAGCTGTTTCATGTAGCAGTGCTTCTAGAAACCTTCACTCACATGCTTGGCCCTGCCTAAAGACATACATATTATAAAAGCTTTATAACCAGGCTTTGTAAAATGCAGTTCCCAGGGTGCCTGTATTCTACAACACCACAAAAGTTCTGAAAAGCCATATATTTTGCATTCGTGGTCTCTTTTGCATTGAGCATGTATTCCCTTCGGGATGCCAGCCGCAGATGCAGGCGAAACGTCAGGAGAGAATGCTGCTAGAACACGGCCATACAGCCCGGAAACCACACAGCACCCCAGTGATTCCGGCCGTGAAAGCCTTCGACAATACAGTTTCACTCTGTAATAAAATACAACTAAAGCATTCTAAGATTTGTTAGCTGCCAAGGAGTGAAATTATGGAGCCTATTTTCTTCATTGTGTGTGCATGCAACTTGCCTCATTCATTTAAAAAGCAAGGTTCCGTAATTTTATTATTTTTGTTATTTTACAGGAGTAGTTTATTTTTTGAAACAGATTTTTCTCTCAGATTCCTCCCCTCCCCCATTTCTTTGACCAGTGGTAACAATATCAGAAGCTGGGATTGCTGATACAATAAAGAAAGCAACGAGATAACTTGAATATAGGAAGATGAGATAGGGCGTTTCCCCACTCTCCCCTATCCCCCCTATGCCGCGCGCTGCTCTCAGCGCGGAGTCATCAAAAGGCACCCTTTGCAAGAGCGCCAGGGATGCCACGCGCCGAGTGGGTGCGACAGCGGCAGCGTCGAGGCGGCTGCACTGTCGCTGCCCCTCTTGTGGGGAGTGCCGGGGGACCCCGCGTTACTCTCCTTAAGTAGCGCGGGGCTTAAGGTAAGTGGGGAAAGGCCCTCAGACGGTAATGAAGAGGCCTGGCCACACACGACACACCCATTCCTCCCCCATGTTTGCTGTTGGTGGCACCCAGCCCTCTTTAGGGTAGTCCCACCCCCATGTATAGAACTGGTGTCATGTTGGGTGATGAAGGGCGAAGAGGCCTGGCAGATGCCGCTTCTAACAGTCTCCTTTCAAGAGTAACCACCACATTCTGCTGTTTGTTTGGGTGTTGTTTTTTTTACCTGTTCAGTGTAAACCCCACCCCCAAGCCACATATGCGTGGTGACTGGCTGGAAGTGCGTCGTCAGGAACATGCTGCTCAATTATGCTGAGAGATGTGATGATCAATAGGAAAATGAATGACAGGGAACTGAAATGTTAAGGTTCCTTGACATCTTATTATAAGTAGCAAATGTCAAAAGCAGTTCATGTTATATGTCAGTCTAAGGCCAAATACTTTATTATTTATTTTTATGTTTGTTTTATATTCCACCCTTCCCATCTAAGATGATGATGATGATTATTAATTTATTAATCAATCAATCAATCAATCAATCAATCAATCAATCAATCAATCAATCAATCTTATATACCACCCTCCCCCAGAAGGCTCAGGGCGGTACACAATATGAATATAATAGATAGAGCACAGTATAAGGTAATTAAACAACAAAATATAGGCTCTATAATATTAAAATACTAACCCCATTAAAATACAGCGTTCCAAGTTACCAATTACAACAGGTGGCACCCAGCAGCTAAAAACCCTCCTGAGAGGGGAAAGGCAGGTCTACCGATGTTATAAAGGGAGGGGGGGTGCAATCAGCAGCCGGCCTCCCCAATAGCCCGGTGGAACAACTCGGACTTACAGGCCCTGCGGAACTCACTAAGGTCCCACGGGGCTCAGACAGCTGGAGGAAGAGCGTTCCACCAGGCAGGGGCCAGGGCCATAAAAGCCCTGGCCCGAGTGGAGGCCAGCCGTATCATTGAGGGGCTGGGGACCACCAGTAAATTGGCCTCTGCCAAATGCAGAGACCGAGTTGGGACATATAGGACAAGACGGTCCCGTAGGTACGAGGGTCCCAGGCTGCATAAGATGAGCTCAAAGTAGCTTATAACAATAATTTACAACTAAAATCACAAAATATAATTGTTCCAATATCAATGGCACCCCATACCCAGTTGATGGGAGGCTGGAAATGAAGAGAAATATAGGGAGAAAAATGGGAAAGGGAGGGGAAGGGAAGGGAGGCCAGTGAAATGGATACCATCACT
Source organism: Sphaerodactylus townsendi (assembly GCF_021028975.2). Lineage (NCBI taxonomy): Eukaryota > Metazoa > Chordata > Lepidosauria > Squamata > Sphaerodactylidae > Sphaerodactylus > Sphaerodactylus townsendi. Next base: position 19,153,746 of record NC_059427.1, read on the forward strand.
GCCCAAAGCTGTAGGCCTAGCAAGACAGAACCAAAGCAGATCCCACTGGATTCCAGGCAGTGGTGGAGCTACAAAGGGACAGGGGGTGCGCCGTGCACCAGGCGCATGCCCGGCGGCAGAAGATTGAAAGAAGTTTGAAAGTGCATTATTCTGCATGTGCGGAATGAGCCTGTGTATTCAAACATCTGCAGATGGGAGGCCACACTTGAGAAATACATATATAGACGTTGGTCCCCAAAAAATCACTGAATAGGTGCAGGATTATTTTTTTTAAAAAATCAAATTATTATTTTGCTGGTATAACCCATAAAACTCACAGTGCATCAATAGAAGTAATATATAGAAGAAAGCCACTGCTGTTTCTTTGTATGTAGGGGGAGCTTTTAAAACTTCAACAACATTGAAGTAATTTCAGGGGGGAAAACATTTTATTTTGAAACACTACATTTAACATGAAATTTGGACTAGATAAAATTTCAGAACTCTCCTACACAACTACTGGAACTTTCTAAAACAGGGGTCTGCAACCTGCGGCTCTCCAGATGTTCATGGACTACAATTGGCCATGCTGGCAGGGGCTGATGGGAAATGTAGTCCATGAACATCTGGAGAGCCGCAGGTTGCAGACCCCTGTTCTAAAAGGTCTTAATCCATGTAACCAATAATTATTTAAAATTTTCCTAGTCCAGATGCAAGTCACAAAACTCCAAACCATAACACTGATTGGCTTCACATGGTGAAATACAAAGAAACTGTATAATTTTTATCTTGTCCCCTATTTTTAAATTGAGAGGGCTGTCCCTGCAATCTCAAAAACTCACAGAAGAGTTGAAAGAGACGACTGATCTAGCTGAATCCCCCTCGCAAAGGTAGATTGACTGACCTCTTGAAGTCCTGTGAGATCTTCCAGTGTCAAACTGGATCCACTACAGAAAGGGGTCGACACAGAACTCGCAGTCTCCAATGGATCTTACCTCCAAGCAAACGTGCTTAAAATGGAAACAAAAACATGTTTAGTTTTGCCACACGAATAACAATGCAGTACTCACTCTAGCGCTTCAAAGTTCATAGTCTGTTGAGAAGCCTCCAGAAAGTGTAAGGTAGTTTATGACTATTAAGATCACGTGACTATAATTCTCTCCCTGCACACACATACACGCACACACACACACACGCCACTTGTTAACATTTCCAGTGCAGAAGTTATCCTTAGAATTCCAGGCCATTTTGCTGAGAGCTCATTCACACAGTCGCTTGTTTCAGATGATGATCAGTGTAAGGAGTGAGATGAAAAAAGATATCAAGGAGATGAGCCATCACTGAGGGAAATTCCATTTATAAGATTCTCTCTTTGCCCCGTGCTATCAAAGACAGATGCCAGCTGTACCCTATGCAGAGACTATTATAAAGATCACTCCCCCCAGACCTGTTAATTAAGTTCAGTGGTTAACTTTCAGCTGGAATCAGCTGGGTTGGGGGAATTTGTTCATTCTCTGGATGATACCTTGGAGACAGCAGAGTGATTGGTTGGAAAAGGTCACAATGTCTAAGGCCCACATTTTTTATATATATAAAATGTACTCTATGCTATTAGGTTGCACCTCATCAAATCCCCACTTCTCTTCCCTGTTACCTGCATCTTCCCTGTGGGATAAACTGAACATGAGTCAGCAGTGTGTCGCGGCAGCCAAGAGAGCCAATGCAATTCTGGGCTGCATCAGTAGTAGTATAGTGTCTAGACCAGTGGTTCTCAACCTGTGGGTCGCGACCCTTTGCGGGTCGAACGACCCTTTCACAGGGGTCATCTAAGACTCTCTGCATCAGTGTTCTCCATCTGTAAAATGAATAAATGTTAGGGGGTCACTACAACACGAGGAACTGTATTAAAGGGTTGCGGCATTAGGAAGGTTGAGAACCACTGGTCTAGACTGAGGGATGTAATAGTACTACTCTATTCTGCATTGGTCAGATCTCACCTGGGATCTATGTCCAGTTCTGGGCACCACAATACAAGAAGGATGGACCAGGTCCAGAGAAGGGCAACCAAATGGTAAAAGTTTGGATTCTACTATGAGAAATGGCTTAGGGAGTTAGGCGTGCTTAGTCTGGAGAAGAGAAGGTGGAGGGGTGATGTGATAGGCATGTTTAAATATTGGAAGGGCTATCATGTTGAAGAGGAAGCAAGCTTGTTTTGTGTTGCTCCAGAGACTAGGACAAGACATAATGGATTCGAACTACAGGAAAAGATATTCCAGCTAAACATCAGGATGAACTTCCTGACAGGAAGAGCTGTTTGACAGTGGAATACACTGCCCCCCAGGGGGTGGGGGGGGGGTGGAGTCTCCTTCTTTGGTGCACATTAACAGAGCACTTGCACTCTTCTTCTCTGTGTATATGTTTCTGTTTTAAGCCATTGGGCATAGTGGAAACAGTAGGTCTAACTGATAAAACTTTACAGCCCTTAATGTTCCATATAATCATACAGTGGGCCATTATTCACCTTAGCATACAAATAGGATAACATATCTGGGGTGATTAATGGTGTTTACTTGTTCTCAGTGTTGCTTCATGCCAAAACACTCCCTAGTAGAACCCTTGTTGCTCAAAGTGTGCATTCTCTGGACTTCAGTTGACCCAAACGTACCCAAATTCTCCACGTGGCCACACATGCATTTCTGAGGCAATGGAGTCATCTGTAATTTCCACCATCCCAATGGCCTCAGAGAGTTCCCAGACCCTTTTAGATAACTGGTGCTCCGCTTGTTATGAAAAATATATATATATACTTTTAGCAGGGAATTATGCTAAACTGCTTTCACCTTGACATAGGAGTCTTCATTGTGTTTCTCTCAAACTCCGCCTTCTTGGCAGGCACAGTGCTGCCCAAAAGGGAAGGGAGACGAAATATGGATCCTTCTGTGGATTCCAAACAAGGATTTTTGGCTGTTGCCATCTTGAATCCAGTTCACCAAGCCTCTGGAGTCTTCATGAGCCAACCACCAGCAGAAAGAAATGGACCTGGCATCGTCAGACTGTAATGAGAAGAACTTGGAAATGAAACTTGAATAGGACCTTGAAGTGTTAGGTTAAAAGTTAATGTTTGATAAGTGTCATATGTTAAGGTGAGCCTTGGTAAAGAGGAAGATGGGGCAATATTTGGGTTATTTCCTTTTTGTAAAGAGTATATCTGACTGTAGTCGTACCCACGAGGTCCCAGGGAAGAGACGACACGCAGAGATTTCATCTGGTGGAGAGAGCCAGCAAGCAGGAAGTCTTGAGGATCCCCGTGATCTCTGGCAACTTCTCCCGATGCTTCGCTTCGCCTCACACCTTTTTTTATTAGGGTTTCCAATGGGGGTGTGTAAAAGGGAGGTCCGGGCAGAGGCCGGGGAGAACGGGAGGTTCGGAGAGCGGGGAGGCGGAGAAGTCATCATGTGATGCATGATCTCATCGGGCTGCTGCCTACACAAGTCTTGGGAGAAACATCCATGTATCTGGAGTCTAATCTCTCACCTGAGGGCAGGAGCCTTTGTGTCCCTTTGTATGGGACACCTGGTGACCCTTAGTCAGGCAGTTCACATGACCATTGACTCATGGGGAGGCAGGGGTTAAAGGGCGTGCTGCAGGCACTCGAAGGTCGAATGAGCGGCACCGGCATGCCTGGCTGGCTCCTTCTACTTGGTTCTGCGGGTTAAGTGGGCTCACCCCTACCATCTCCCGTCAAGCTTATATTTTTAGGAAGGAAGCCGAAGATCCAGTGGGGCAATTTGGGGGATGCTTGCCTCCCCAGGAACTTGCTCAAACTGGCTTCGAGCTCAGTTTGTGCAGCATGAGGACCTGGTTGCGTCGTAGGGAAAGTCAAGAGGGTTTCTTACAAAGGTTACAAGCAAAGGCAGATACATACTGAACAAGGCAAGATCCAACAACAAAGCATACAATCAAACAAATGAAGAATTGTAAAATAGTACTTATGTCAATCATCCTCTCGACAGCCAAAGGCTCCAAGGTGCTGACCACCAGTGAGGCAACACATCGTATTTCAGATTAGATACAACATCCTTGTAACTCCCTACGAACTTTCATATGAATCATCAAATGGGAATTCAATCAGAGAGATTAAAACAACACATATTATGTACATTCTCACAACTTTGGTGATGCAGTAATAACAAATAATCAATAGCGCATTATCTAAAGTCGCTAAACGATTGCCAGTTCTTTGTTGCCTCGGAGGCCAGGAGCATCCAGCGAGCGTTGAGGTGGAGATTAATGGATCTCGCAAGAAGGGCACAGGCCAGCCGGCCAATAGTTCCTTAAGCTGTTATAGGGTGGCAAGTCCGGGACTCCCACCAGGGAGGTATCATGAGTGGGAAACATACTAAAGCTTCGAGCGAGCGGCATTAAACGTCCGCCCGCAGAAGAAGGGTCGAGGGAAAAGCCGGAAGACGGCGACGATTATCTGGAAACGCCGAGGGTGGAGCCTGAGGCAGGATGATAGTGCAAGACGGGCTAAGGCAAACAAAGAGTTCCCGCAGAAAGGCGAAAGGGAATGTAGTTGAAGTTGTTGCTCTTCCCCGCTGGAAGTCCAAGAACCAGCCTTTAGGGGAGGAGGATGTCTCCCTATATGGGGAAGTGTCCTCAACATGCGTGCAGTTCCAGTTGGCCGAGCCGATTGTGGCTGGGCTTAAGCCAGTATTTCCTGTCCATACATTAGCAACTAGTAATGCGGGCGCAAGTGTTCCAGACTTCGTGGTTGGCGGCACGGGTTTGGGTGATGAGAGAGAGCGCCAGCGGGAGTGGTTTGAACAACGGGTCCCCTGTCGGGTGCTCATGGAGGCACCGGATGGACGAAGTTCGCTCATGAAAGGGCTCAGGCCCGACTCTTCCAGGAAAATCTCCAGGGGCTCCTTTGCAGACAGGGAGTAGGCAGTGGAGCTTGTAAGCTTCCCACCTGACCCGGTGATATTACTTTCCCCAGAGCAGAAGGATGGACGTTTGTAGCGACAGCCAAGCAGCTCCCAGTTGCTGCTGACTTTGGTTGATCTCCGTGCGTGACCGGAAAGTATACCGTGCGTCACCGCAAGAGGCAACAGAGCAGGCAGATGATAGTGATCTTCGCGAGCGAGGTTATGTGATGATGGCAAAGATGGCAGCCGCCAGAGACCCTCTCTCGGGTGTCTCGTGGGCAGCTACTATGGCTGTTGCAGCAGCAGCTCTGAGCCTGGCCGGGTTGTTTGCTGCCTTGATGTCTCCCCAGGTCATCTGGGTCCTCAAAACGTTCTGGCTGTGGCCAGGTTCACGTCGAGGCAGCGGGACCGGATCTCTTTCCAGGGGAATCCGCTTCCATCTCTGGGATCGGGTTGGTTTCGCTTCTGGTGCCCGTTCCATGGGTTGGCTGGACATGGCGAGGTTGGAATCCACACTGGGGACCTGTAGGGAGAGGGATTGAAGCATACCTTCCCTTCCCAGGTTATGAGGGGCTGGGCCCTGCCAAGCTTGGTCTTGCCTCAGGTGGGAATGGGCCTGAGGAGCAGTTTTATTCCAATTCTGCTTTCAATGGCAATTCTGCAGGGGCGAGCCATGGAGGCCCCACCTATTCCCCCTTCTTTGGTTTGTTTGGACATAGGACAGGGAGGTATGGAAGGGCAGACAACCCTATGGAGGATTGGCTCTCAAAGGCGTCATCAGGCTGCACAGATCGGAAGCGGCGGTCGAGCCCCAAAAGAGGCGGTGGACCGTCAAAGAGACCGATTGTAGGTATGCATATCTAATTTGTAGGACAAAAGGACTTTTTTGAAGTGCGTGCTAGAGAAGGGATGCGCCAGAAGTTGAACAAGAACAATCACACATTTGGGGAGTTGGTCTTTGGGACAAAAGGATTTGAGGGAGGTTCCACCCTGGGGCAGATATGCCGTGGATACATGACCGAGGTTGAAGCAGGCATGGCTGCCTTCACAGAATTTGGTCAGGCCCCATTTGAGTATCTTGGGGAAATGCAGCCAGCGGGCTACCAAAACCACTCCTTAAGGGCGCGTTTTGACTGCCGCCTGGCCTTTTAACTTTATTGCATCACTGATATATAGCTGCCAGGCTGGGCTAGCCACAAGCACGTCGGCAACAGGCTTGTGAGGAGTGAGGGCTGGTCCAGCGTGCAGCCCCCTTTTTTCCTGGGGCCTGTCCTGGCAGTGCTGCAGTACTCCAGGATGGGCCCCGGGCCACCCCAATCCAGGGAGGGGCCAGTCAGCCAGGTTGGCCCCTCCCCGCCTTTGCTGCTGGTTGGAAAAATAGAACAGGTGAGAGAAAGAAATTGAGGGTGTCTCCAGAGCTGGCGAGGGCTCTGGGGTGGAGGGAAGTAAGGCTACAGTCAAAGCTGGGGGCTGGGGATCTCAACGTGGCCAGCTGCTAAGCATCTGTCTGTTCTTCTTCTGGGTAGGCAGCCATGGCCGGGGGTGGATTTATCCATCCCAGAACTAGGAGTCGCCTTTACTTGACTCCATATGAGATCCCTTCCCACAAGTTAACATGGATGTCCAAAGCGATGGGAGGACCGGAGCTGTGGCAATAAGCGTCAAGCCATTCTGGACTGGGACCGTGGATTCCGGGCTGCTGAGTGTTTGAATGCCTCATGGTCTGCTTCACCCCCCACAAATCAGCGCTGGCAAGCCTTCGATCGTAAGCTACCCTTGATGATCATCAGGTCACTTTCGGCTGCTTGCTCTGATGGCCGGTTCACGTCAGCGCCCGGTGTCCACAAGTCCCTTTGGAATGGACACCCTCTAAGAGTAATGAAGCTCCAGGTAACGGTGGGAGCTACCGATGGGCGCTTTCTACCGCCGCTACGGTGGTGCCGGCTGTGCCCTGATGGCGATCTGGGCTCGTGGCCTTTATTGAATGCGGCGGCAGGCAGCATGTGGGGGCAAGAAGGATCCAGCTGTGCGCAGCGCTGGTTCCACTGGGCAACTCCTGCCGGGATGTTTGCGGTCCACACCTGAATGTGAACGGCTCGCTTGGTGTGTAGAGAGTCAATGACTCGGAACGGCGACTGTAAAGCAGTCCCTGCTCTTCCAGCGGCGAGGCTTTGGGCAAGATCCAACCCGGACGGGCCTCTGGGGGGGATAGGATAAGCTGTACTGGGTGGTTTCGCCGAGGATCTCATTGGGAAACTTGAGGGAAAAGAGGCTGGGTGCAGGAGAGGGAGAATACCACTGGGAGGAGGTAGCTTGGGTTCGAGACGCGGTTCTGGGGCTGATTTAGTATTCTCCTCGCTTGGTCCTGGGCTGTGGAGAGGCCGGTGGGAAGTTTCGACGGGCACTTTTCGGCTTCTCCAGTGGAAACCCTCCCGACATCGGAATTTGTCCGGGGCTTCCTGGGGGCCTTCATCTCCAAAGGAGAACCCTCCGTACGTCCGGAGCTGTTAGCCAAGCTACCGAGGCGCACCTACAATCCCTCGAGGAAGTGTCCCGCTTGCCGCTTCCAGAGTTGAAACGCACTGCGTCTTGGGGGGCTGTCCCCGAATTGGTGGAGAGTGCTGCGGCTGATGGGCAGAAGATCCGAGACGACACGCGGAGTGCTGGCCTGATGGGCAGAAGATCCGATATCCTGGCAAACCTTAAGCATGTCGACCAGCTTCGGGGGTTCTTCCCTAAGCCTGTGGTCGCCCTCGCGGCACTCAGCCGGAGAAGCGTTCTCTTTATGCAGGCGATGAGGAGCTACCGTGTTGGGCTGCGTGGTTGTCAACTTGCACCTTTGCAGGGCCTCCTGGAGCCTGCTTTAGGAATTCAGCGTAAGGCTTTTGAGGCTTCTGCTGAGCGTTAGCGGAAAAAACTCTGGGTTGGCTGTCGACAGTGGGCACTCTTTACAAAGCGCCTTTGTGGTAAAGCATGATCAGAAGAGCAACCTTAAGCGGTGGCCTCGGCGAAGGACGTCTGCGGCGTGTCCGGGAAGAGTAACCTTAGCAGCCATAGGCTAACGCTGACGGTATAGAGCTGCCCGGCAGAGAAGCCGCATACGCTGCCCTCTGCTTATGCATTGTTGGTGGTATTAAACTCTCCCAAACAACAAATTAGCGCGGGGACAAAGGCTATGTGAAAAGTGGTTTTCCAGTCCTCCGAACCATTACGTGGATTCCGCATGGCGGCTACTCACATGCCTCCAGGGAGCTGGTGATCCCGCGTCCCGTATGTACTAGCGAGAGCTCAGTGAAAACGTTATAGCCTATGGGCGATACTCAGCGCATTCGCCGGTTGGGCCAGCCGATCCTCCCCCACGTGCGGTCAGTGTAGTGGGCTGGGCAGGCGAATTAGAAGCATGAATCGCCTTCGATCCGGGGTTTTCGCTTCACTCTGCAGATCGTGGGTATGCGGCTTCTGCTAGAGTTTTGAAACTCATGCCGTGCGTGTATGGCCGGAGTCGCGTGGGTATTGACACTAAAGCGGAGAGGGAAAGGCGGAGCAGAAGGCTGAAGCAGAAGGGAGGCTGACAGGCGGTACGGTGAGCATGAGCCGGGGAGAGTTTGAAATGGGAGAAGGACAGGCGTCTGTTTGAGTGGATATTAAGAAAGTTCGGGCGGGTGGCCAGGTGAAGCAGCATCAAAGGAGGAGATCCATGGCAAAGACACCATGGACCTGCAGGCTGATGGCGACATTATTAACACTGTCTCCATTCGGTATACCAGTACCATGGACATAGGCTCTCTCTAGCCTTGCAGAGTCGCCCGATGTTTTCCCAGTTCCTTAGATTGAATGTCCCCGCACCGGTGCCATGGACATTGCCTATCAATCTCCTCAACCAATTCAAGGCGCCAGGCGAGAGAGTGTCCGGCGAACGCCAAATCCCCTGAATGCGCTGATCCAGCCGGATGATCGATAAATTACCGGTGGGGTGGGTATCCCCTGGATCGCCCGATCCAGCGGACCGATCGGTACCGAGCCCAAGCCCTTTCCCAGGCGACCCGGTAAGTCACGGTGGAGGTTCGAGGATTCCCGGGTTTCGGCAATTCAGCTTGTAAGGTCGTATTCCACGCAGGTCTCAGGGAAGAGACGCATAACGCCAGAGAGATTTCATCTGGTGGGAGAGAGCCAGCAAGCTTGAGGAAGTCTGCGGGATCCCGGTGATCCTGGCAACTTCTCCTGACATCGCTAAGCCCCTCACACCTTTATTAGAGGTTTCCAATGGGGGCATGTAAAGAAGTCGAACAGGCGGGAGAACGGCGGGAGGTCGGAGAGAGCTGGGAGAGCCGGGAGATCATCATGTGATACGCATGATCTCATCGTGGACTGCTAATTCACGTCTTGGCGGGAGGAAGCATCCATGTCTGGGTCTAATCTTCACCTTGTGTATGGGACACCTGGTGACGCCGGAAAGTCAGGTGCAGTTCATGCGACCCGTGGACTCATGGGGAGCCGAGGGTTAGGGGAGCCGCAGGTGCGCTCGGAAGGTCGTAAGGCCGGGCAAACCCGCAAGATGCCTGGCGCTCCTTCGGAACGGTTCTGGCCGGGTTCGCTGGCTCACTGCCACTAAGCATCTGACCACACTGTTTTGGAAACTGATGGAAACGTCTATGGCCCATTATACATGGAACACTTACCTCAGGCCTTTTAGCTGCACAGTTCTCTTTTGTTTATACCGCGAAGAGCCAGCCCGCGGCCTTTGGTGCAGCTTTTCTGCTGAACTCTGCTATAGGCCTCTAATTCTTCTGGTCCTCTTAACTATGCCTATCAACAGCCTTAAAGGCACAGATCTCATCACACCTGGGAGTCCCAACACTAGAGCTGGTATTCTCTCCATCTCCCCTCCCTCCCTCCCCCTTCTCTCTCTTGCTCTCTCTCTCGCTCCCACTGCTGCAAGAAAAGAGGAAAGTGAGGTTTGTTCTAAAACAGAGTCTTGTCTGAAATAAACTTTTCAAATCCCTCCCAATCACCAGCGAGAGCAGAAGCAGAGCAGGAGAAGTGGGGTAAAGCCAAAAAGATGTCCTGCTTGTACTGTTCTGTGCAAAAGCCCTCACTGTTGTTGGCCTATATATCGAAGATATTTCCTGATCTGAACACACTTAGAGAGAAACAGGGAAGTGAGCTGGCAAGGCAGGGTTACGAGGGGAAAAACATGCAAAGCAGTGCAAGGGCATGGAAAGGCTTGCTATGGGTGGAGGGAACATGTCTGGGATAAAATTGTGCCCACTGACAAATCTGCTTGCTCTGGCAGCAAAGCAAATTAAAAAAAGTTGTGGTGCTAAAAGTGGTCACCAAACTTATGCGGAGGGGAATGAGTGAAAGTGAAAGTGAGGGTCCGAGGAAACAGATCCCTTCTAAAGAAATCTTGCTGTGACAGACACTTGCCCCCATCGCACAGCAAGCACATTGTACCTAATCAGCCTATGTTTAGAGTGAGGAATACTTCCAATTTTAATCCAGAGAGGAAAAACACTGCTCCAAAATTTGCTCTTCTTCCCCAAGCAGAATATTTGTTCTATTCAGTGACAACACTACACAGACTCTGAAGAGACAAAAAATTACACACATCAGCTTAAATTAAGATTTTACAGTCAAACAGTATAATTAAGTAGACTAGGACCGTTTCTGCATGGCACAATTTTACCAAGTTAAAATCGGTATCTTACAATCCGAGTCTATTTTATCCCAGTTTCTCCCTTCGCATGACTGCCCATTTCTGTGAAGGAATCGAGTGAAGACCGGGAGGAAATACTCCAGTTTGTTTTGCACGAGCCTGGGTCTCTTGTATTTACACCACAAGTGCATGCACAAACATCCCCATTGTCCCATGTTCTGATTGGCAGTTGTTTTGGGGATGCAGTCGGAGGAAATGAAGCCCCCCTTTTCCAGTTCTGGACAGGGCCTGGCATAGGCCTCAACATGGCAAGTGGCAGCAAAAAACAATGGGGCACAGCATCACATCCCACTCCCACTCACAGTCTCATATTTGTGTGGAAAATGAGACTCCCCCCCGCCCCCGTGATATGCCCACTAACATTCGGCCCAAAGTGCATCTCCCTAGCTATGCACTCCAAGCAACTAATACATGTACAGAAAAGAAAATAGGGACATTTTGAGACTCCACTCCTGATTAACCCATGCAAAATGGCCAGTTGATACCATGAGCAAAAAACGTGCTGGGGGGGGATGTTTCGGGAAGGACTGGCTGCAACAGTTGGTGGCTCAGCAGAGTTGAAAGCTGACATTAAGTCAGATGGGATCAGGGAGGTGGGCAGCGGGGCGGGGAGATCAGGTGGCTGGGTGGGAAAAATAAACCAGTTCTGCTCCCATGGTGTTTGCACTGTAGGGGGTTCATTGCAGGATTTTTGATAAGAATCGCCAAATTGGCAATTTTTGAAAATCCCGTGATGAGGGGAAAATCGTGGGACAAACCCACTTTAGGACCAGGAACTTCTTGGCCCAAGCAGAACATTTCCCTTGCTCAACCTGGGATGTTTGGACCGTGCAGAAACAACCTAGAATAAGAAGTTTATTGCATGCAGTTTTTGACCTTTACAATGTAAGACATATATACAATCAAGTAATTTTTTAAAAAGTACCATCCAAAAAATTCTAAAATTGTGGCCGTTCTCAAAAATTCTCAATAAGGCTATATTTATAGACCAGAGAAAGAAAAAAGAAACCCAATTCTTAAGTTACACCCATCATTAACATTCTCAACAAAACTATATCTATAAGCCAAGAATAAAATTCAGTTCAGTCAGTAGCTTTTTTTGCCTGATTTTCCTGTTGTCCAGAGCAAAAAGTGTCATTTCATAAGAAACAAAAGAATATCCATCTGATAACAAGATTAATTTGTCAGAGTCAGATAAGGAAAACTGAGTAGTTAATGTATTGGCCAGGAATGTTTTCCTATGTTCAGTCTATGGAGGGCAGGTCAAAATATAATGGAGGAGGTCTTCCATTGAATTACTGCATATACAAATAGGTTGTTCTACTGGTTTTTAGAGTATCGACTGGCAAGCAACTCTGTATGCAAAACTTAACAATTGACAGAGGCCGATCTTTTCATTGAATGATTCAGATTCTGTTTCTAAGCCTGACTTGCTCAGGAAAGGGCTGGATAGAAACTGAAAGAATAAACAAATAAACAAAATTTTATAAACAGAATAAATAAATAAATAAATAAACAAACAAACAGAACAAACAAACAAATAAATAAACAGAACAAATAAATAAATAAACAGAACAAATAAATAAACAGAATAAACAGAATAGATAGATAGATAGATAGATAGATAGATAGATAGATAGATAGATAGATAGATAGATAGATGAATGAATGAATGAATGAATGAATAGATGAATAGAATAGATGAATATTAGGATAGATGAATGGAGTGAGATGGGCCAGATAGGTAGGAATAGGTAGGAATGGAGTGGGTAGGTGGGTAGGTAAAATGATGGTAGGTAGGTAGGTGGGTAGGTGCAGGTAGGTGGGTAGGTGGGTAGGCAGTGGTAGGTGGGTGGTGTAAGGTGGTGGAGTAGGTAGGTAGGTGCAGGAATAGGTGGCAGTGGTGGCAGGTAGGTAGATGAATAGGTAGGTGAATGAATAGGTGGGATAGGTAGGTGGGTGGGTGGGTGGGTGGGTGTGGTGGATAGGTAGGTGGGTGGGCAGGGTAGGTAGGTGGTGGGTAGGAATGGGTAGGTGGGTAGATAGATAGATAGATGAGATGAATAGATAGATAGATGAGATAGATAGATAGATAGAATAAGATAGATATAGATAGATAGATAGATAGATAGGAATGAATGAATGAAGGTAGGAATAGGTAGGTAGGTAGGTAGAGTAGAGTAGGTAGGTATAGGTAGGAAGGTAGGTACGGTAGGTAGGTAGGTAGGTGGTGAAATTTATAGGTAGATAGAGTAGATAAGATAGATAGATAGATAGATAGATAGAATGAATAAATAGATAGATAGATAATAGATAGAATGAATGAATAGATAGATAGATAAATATAGATAGATAGATGAATGAATAGATGAATGAATGGAGATAGATAGATAGATAGATAGATAGATAGATAGATAGATAGATAGATAGATAGATAGATAGATAAATAGATGATAGATAGATAGATAGATAGATAGATAGATAGATAGATAGATAGATAGATAGATAGATAGATAGATAGATAGATAGATAGATAAATAGATAGATAGATAGATAGATAGATAGATAGATAGATAGATAGATAGATAGATAGATAGATAGATAGAATGAATAGATAGATAGATAAATAGATGATAGATGAATAGATAGATAGATAGATAGATATGAATAGATAGATGAATAGATAGATATAGATAGATAGATAGATAGATAGATAGATAGATAGATAATTTTAGGTAGATAGAATAGATAGATAGATAGATAGATAGATAGATAGATAGATAGATAGATAGATAGATAGATAGATAGATAGATAGATAGATAGATAGATAGTAGATAGATAGATAGATAGATAGATAGATAGATAGATAGATGTTAGATAGATAGATAGATAGATAGATAGATAGATAGATAGATAGATAGATAGATAGATAGATAGATAGATAAATGAAAGAAAAAAAATATATATAATCTGAATTACGCAGATAGATAGATAGATAGATAGATAGATAGATAGATAGATAGATAGATAGATAGATAGATAGATAGATAGATAGATAGATAGATAGATAGATAGATAGATAGATAGATAGATAGATAGATAGATAGATAGATAGATAGATAGATAGATAGATAGATAAATAGATGATAGATAGATAGATAGATAGATAGATAGATAGATAGATAGATAGATAGATAGATAGATAGATAGATAGATAGATAGATAGATAGATAAATAGATAGATAGATAGATAGATAGATAGATAGATAGATAGATAGATGATAGATAGATAGATAGATAGATAGATAGATAGATAGATGAATAGATAGAATAGATAGATAGATAGATAGATAGATAAATAGATGATAGATAGATAGATAGATAGATAGATAGATAGATAGATAAATAGATGATAGATAGATAGATAGATAGATAGATAGATAGATAAATAGATAGATAAATAGATAGATAGACAGCAAGATAGAAAGATAAATAGATAGATAGATAGATAGATATGAATGAATGAATAGATAGATAGATGAATAGACGAATGAATAGATAGATAGATAGATGATAAGTATATACGTAATGAATACGATGAATGAATAGATACAAGACAAATGGAATGAATAGATAGATAGATAGATAGATAAATAGATGATAGATAGATAGATTAAGATAGCATAGATAGATAGGTAGGTAGATGGTAAATAGATAATGGATACTGATAAATTAGATAGATAGATAGATAGATAGATAGATAAATAGATGATAGATAGATAGATAGATAGATAAGATAGATAGATAGATAGATGAATGGAGTAGATAGATAGATAGAATGAATCAGATAAATGAATGATGAATAGATAGATACAGATAGATAGATGAATAGATAGATAGATAGATAGATAAATAGATGATAGATAGAGAAATGGATATAATAGATAGATAGATAGATAAGATAGATGGATGAAATAGATAGATAAGATAGATGGATGACAGATAGATAGATAGATAGATGATAGATAGATAGATAGATAGATAGATAGATAGATAGATAGATAGATAGATAGATAGATAGATAGATAGATAGATAGATAGATAGATAGATAGATAGATAGATATTAGATAGAATAAATAGAATGGAATAGATAGAATAGATGATGGAATAGAATGGAATAGAATAGATAGATAAATAGATAGATAGGAATAGACGATAGATAGATAGATAGATAGATAGATAGATAGATAGATAGATAGATAGATAGATAGATAGATAGATAGATAGAATAGAATAGGAATAGAATAGAATAGAATAGAATAGAATAGATAGATAGATAAGATGATAGATAGATAGATAAGATAAGATAGTAAAATAAGATTTATTTGTATTAATAGAATAAATAGAATAGAATAGAATAGAATAGAATATGAATAGAATAACAGAATAGAACTAGAGATAGAATAGAATAGATAGAATAGAATAGATGAATAGAATGGTAGATAGATAGATGAATGAAATAGAATAGAATGGAGAATAAATAAAATAGAATAGATAAAATAGAATAAATAAAATAAGAATAGATAAAATAGAATAGATGAATAAGAATAAGAATAAAATAAGAATAAGATAAGAATAAATAGATGACCGATAAAATAGATAGATAGATAGATAGATAGATAGATAGATAGATAGATAGATAGATAAATAGATGATAGATAGATAGATAGATAGATAGATAGATAGATAGATAGATAGATAGATAGATAGATAGATAGATAGATAGATAGATAGATAGATAGATAGATAGGTCTAAGCTGTTTTCCCAAAGCTTGGGCGCCATCCTCTGGGCTGTCAGTTTACTTTCATAATCCACACTAATAATGCTGCTGCTTTTGATAGTACTTCTACCTTTATATTGTCTTCCAGGTTCCGTCTTGCCCCGTTTGCTAGTCACCATTCTCATGAGAAAGCATAGACTATTTGTTAATAGCTTCATTGGCCTCAGTCAGTTCTGGGCGTAGACTGAAAGGAAGCTGGGAAGGCCCCACACAATGAGTGGAATCTTGTTGAAAAGATCAGTGCATGGATGCCAACTTCCCCCTCTCCATCCCTTGGTGTAGCAACTCCCTCCTACAAAGCATGCCCACTGAAGTCTTGCTCATAAGGGAAAGGAGACCCCCAGTAGCCGCAGCAATGGGGGGAGAATTGAAGAACCACTGTGGGAGGAGAGAAGCAGCAGAGCGTTTGGATGGGAGACCTCCATAAGAGGGGTGTGGCACAGTCTAAGCAGCATGCAGAGGCAGAAAAGCCAGAGTTCAAAGTGTTATAGAGCCAGGAGTGTGGGTGCCAGGCTGAGATTGGGTGGAGCTAAGAAGGCAGTCAGAGCTGGTGACAGTAATGTAGAGAGTTGAACTCTCAGATGCAAAGTGATGAAGCATGTATAGTGCCTGTGAATAGACCCAGGGTGTTGGCAGGGAGAGAATATTGTTGGGAAAGGACCATAATCTAGCCATAGAGGAGAATTATCTTCTAGGGCAGGGGTAGGGAACCTGCAGCTCTCCAGATGTTCAGGAACTACAATTCCCATCAGCCCCTACCAGCATGGCCAATTGGCCATGCTGACAGAGGCTGATGGGAATTGTAGTTCCTGAACATCTGGAGAGCCGCAGGTTCCCTACCCCTGTTCTAGGAAGAGAAGAATTTCCTAGTCCAGGTTCTACTAACAGAGCTAATTTGTGTTCTGGACAGGGTTGGTAGAACTGAGGGAATTATTCCAGACAGGAGACAATTCTCAAGTCAGAGGGGAATTTTACACTGTGGGAGAAGAATTCCCATCCCTCATTCAGAGGTGGGATCCAGCAGGTTCTCACAGGTTCCCGAGAGTAGGTTACTAATTATTTGTGTGTGCCGAGAGGGGGTTACTAATTGGTGATTTTGCCACGTGATTTTTGCCTTAGTTACGACCCTCCTCCATTCCTCAGCAGTAGCGCGCAGAACTTGAAGCAGTCTAGCAGGAGGTGCACCGGCGTGCGTGGCAGCCTGCGCCTGTGTGCATTCGTTTCCCGCCCTAGGACCGGCGCAGTGGCTGTGTCCTTGCCACAGCCCTGCCCAGGAATGCCCCGCCCCGGAATGCCGGCCACGCCTCCTTTGTGCCCCACGAAGCCCCATTGGCGCTATGCCACAGTTTGAATCCCACCACCGTGGGAACCTGTTACTAACATTTTTGGATCCCACCACTGCCCTCGTTCTATAATATAATGGGTACAGGGCACAAAACAAACTGTTTGCCGTGGTGGGGACTTCGCACTGGCCCTGTCTCCAAAATGAGTTTGGCCCATTTTATTCCCCTCAACCTGGAATTTTCGAGAATCGCTAAACCCAGTGGCGTAGCTACAACGGGGACTTTTCCCACCCACCCACCCCACGCTCCTGGCTAAGCCAGCTCTCCTTTTTGCAAAATCCCAAATTGGAACCACTCCCGTGCGAATAGCCAGACTGGAGGTGCTTTATTTCCCCCCCTTCCACCTGTTCTGCCTTCCTGTGTAGATCGCCCAGCAGGTTGTGAGCAGATTCTCTGAGATCCCCACAGGGTACAAAGTCCCACAAGTACGTTTTCTCCCCATGGCAGTGAGTATGACCGATCTACAGCGACATGTTCATTATTGCCCTGCCATTGCGTGTTGCTCATGCGCAACTACCCAGGCGCAGCCCATCCTATTGTGGGATGATCAGCACGGCTGCAGCAGTCAATTTCGGACAGAAATGTTACAGAAAATTTTAAAATGAAGAAAAGCACCCCTGTGTGAAGGCACGAAAGCAACCCGGATTGTTTCCGCGGGCTCCAATCGCTGCCTGCTTATGAATGGGGAAAAAGGAAAACAGGTTCCTGTAAATGACTGCAACCCATTATACATTTGCTGTGCAGAATCTACCATGACCACCCTTTGCTGGCGCGCTCCCGGGCTTCCCCACGACCCCACGCTCTGCGCGGGGTCATCAAAAGGCACCGTTTTGAGGAGCGCCAGGAATGACGCGTGCTGAGGGGGTGCAAGAGCGGCAGCATCGGGACGGCAGCGTTGTCGCCGCCCCTGTAGTGGGGAGTGCCGGAGGACCCCGCGCTACTTGGCGACAGTAGAGCGCAGCAGATGGTAAGTGGGGAAACGACCTCTGTATCAGTGCTCGGCTCTTGTGACCCTTTCCTACGTTCCCAGAGTAACACTGATGACCACTTTGGGGTCAGGAAGGAATTTTCCTCCAGGCCAGACTGGCCAGGGATCATGGAAGTCCCCCCCAAAAAACCACTTCCACTAGATAAGGAGCAGGGGTCGCCAGGGATGTGGGGGGGGGGGGGAGGTGATATTCCTGCATGTGGCGTAGGAGGTTAAGAGCTCGTGTATCTAATCTGGAGGAACCAGGTTTGATTCCCAGCTCTGCCGCCTGAGCTGTGGAGGCTTATCTGGGGAATTCAGAGTAGCCTGTGCACTCCCACATGCACCAGCTGGGTGACCTTGGGCTAGTCACAGCTTCTGGGAGCTCTCTCAGCCCCACCTATCTCACAGGGTGTTTGTTGTGAGGGGGGAAGGGCAAGGAGATTGTCAGCCCCTTTGAGTCTCCTGCAGGAGAGAAAGGGGGGATATAAATCCAAACTCCTCTTCTTCTTCTTCTTCTTCTTCTTCTTCTTCTTCTTCTTCTTCTTCTTCTTCTTCTTCTTCTTCTTCTTCTTCTTCTTCTTCTTCTTCTTCTTCTTCTTCTTCTTCTTCTTCTTCTTCTTCTTCTTCTTCTTCTTCTTCTTCTTCTTCTTCTTCTTCTTCTTCTTCTTCTTCTTCTTCTTCTTCTTCTTCTTCTTCTTCTTCTTCTTCATTGTGCAGGGAGTTGGGCTAGATAGGTCTGGAGGTCCCTTCCTTCTACGTTTGTATGAATTTGTTTGAAAATTACACAAGCAACTGTGAATCATTCTGTCTAGGCTACTAAATCCAGTCACCCACATAGGGCCTTAGTTTCTCCATACTGCCAGTGGGACAGACAGAACCTGCATATAAGCTGTCAGGATCTAGTGCCCCTCTTGTGGGACTGGCACACCTCCCTGCCAAAAGACCTCGTGTTACCCAAGGCCACAGAAACCCAGAAGGCCGATTTTTTAAAAAAGACCTGTGATTTGTTCCTGGTTCTTTCCTTTCCTCTTGTGATTCTAAAGAACTGTGTCCCATTGAAGCAGGAATCCCGGTTTGTAATTTCAGGAGCTTCAAAGTTGGCAATTCTGCTCTTTTTGCAGCCTGGGGAGAATCTGTTCCCTGAAGCGGCTCCCTTTTTTTTTTGCACACCCTGTGGGTCACTCTGGGTCACACTTGCGCCCGTCGCTCCAAACAGCCTCTGCCCTCCCGGTGTTGACATCCCTCCATTATTTAAGGCCTCACTAGCCTTGGCAAAGGCCACTCCAGACAGATTTAGCCCTTCCAGTTCTTCATGAACTTGCTGCCCTGCCCGGACCCCCCGCCCCAGCTCTCTTACGACGATTTGCACAGCTCCCGTTTCAGCTTGCTGTTGATTTTCTTGGGACGTGGTTCGGCCAAGTCAGAACTGACAGAAACACTGATGTTGGATTAAAGAGCTATAGGTCAGAGGCTGGGAGGTCTAGATTTCAGCCAGGAGTCCAATTTTACCTCCAAACTGATCCGAAGGAGGCCCAGACTGGAAAAACCCAGGTAGGCGATTGCTAAAGATCTGAGGTTGGGGCAGGGAGCAAAGATCGAGCCCAGTGGTGGTGAACCTATGGCATGGGTGCCAGAGGTGGCACTCAGAGCCCTCTCTATGGGCACGCACAAACAGAGTGCCCCCCATACACATCTAGGCTGGCCTGGGCCACTGGGCTTGATTATTAGCATTAAACCTAAGACCTAGTTTTGGGGAAGCAGTGTAGGGAACCCTGTTAAGCGCTGTTAAACCCCACTGATTTTCATGCGAAGAACTAAAGCGTGATCCTTTACCAGGGAGTAAACTCGGTTGCCGGCAATGGGGCTTGCTTTTGAGTAAACCCTTCTAGGGTCATGATTCACCCGTTGGAAGAGTTGCACGGTTGCTTCAAAGCAAAGCCACTGACTACCACCAAGCTTACTCCCGAGTAATGTGTGCCTCAGAGCTAACTGTTTTTTCTAAACTAAAACGTCAGTATTCAGGTTAAATTGCCGCGTTGGCACTTTGCGATAAATAAGTGGGTTTTGGGTTGCAGTTTGGGCACTCGGTCTCGAAAAGGTTCGCCATCACTGATCTAGCCCATTTCTTGAGGCAAGTGAACCATGATTTGTCAGAAGCTTGCTATTTATGCAGATGGAATATTATTTCTCAGAACCTTCTCAGGAGTTTCAGCACTGCATTGACTAGAAGGCTGAGCCCCAAATCAGGAAATCCTGGGCTCAGATCTCAAGTCTATCCTGTACCTTCTAGGCAAGGCACGCTTTTAGCATTCCTCCCCAATATGACAAACATGATGTACCTTGCAAAGCTGTTATAAACACTGCAATAAGAAAATGCTTGTTGAAATGTTTGGAACCTTAAAAAAAATCTGTACAGCTGCTCTCTGAATGCAACTTGTTGGAATTTTCTTCCCCACAATACTTGAGGGAGCAAGTATTTTGAGCCCTCCGGGGATAAGGTGGCCTATAAGTTTAATAAAATAAAATAAAAATAAAAAGGGGCCTCAAAATACTAGATATATTTATTTATTTATTTCTTAGGCTTTTATACCGCCCCATCCCCGAAGGGCTCCGGGCGGTGTACAACATATAGAAGTAACAATATAAGATAGTTAAAACATTTAAAAGCAGCGATAAAAACCATAAGAATTTATTCCAATAATTATACAATAAATCTCAGTCAAATGAAAATATGAATGGCATCCAGCATTCTAGTTTTAAAGTTCCCTCCCCCCAAAAGGGAGGAATGGTGAGTCTCGTTGGATGACAGATGGCCCAGATGTTGGGGGCCAAAGGGGGGGGCACCATCAGCGGCCGGTTCCTATCTGGAAAGAGTCTCTACCCTGTTTCTCCTAAAATAAGACATCCCCTGAGAATTAGACGTAGTAGAGGTTTTGCTGAAGTGCTAAATATAAAACATCCCCCGAAAGTAAGACGTGGCAAAGTTTTTGTTTGGAAGCATGCCCGTCGAACAGAACACCAGAGCATGCAGCTGTGGAGCGGAAAAATAAGACGTCCCCTGAAAATAAGACATGGCACATCTTTGGGAGCAAAAATTAATATAAGACGCTGTCTTATTTTCGGAGAAACACAGTATGTGGGGGGGGGGGGTTTGCCCTACCTAAGAGAAAGACCCAAAACCACGTCCCTTTTGAATGTGAGCGGGCCGTAGCCCTTGATGAGAATGTGCTTTATGCTCAAGGTCCAACTGAACACCATAGTAGAAAGAATTGGCTTGGCAAAGAGAAGGTTGAGGGGTGACATGAGGAACATGAGCTTTGCCTTCCCTTATAGCCTCTCCGTCTGATGATTTGCTTTGGAGCAGCAGTGGCGTAGGAGGTTAAGAGCTCGTGTATCTAATCTGGAGGAACCGGGTTTGATTCCCTGCTCTGCCGCCTGAGCTGTGGAGGTTTATCTGGGGAATTCAGATTAGCCTGTGCACTCCCACACACGCCAGCTGGGTGACCTTGGGCTAGTCCAGGGGTAGGGAACCTGCGGCTCTCCAGGTGTTCAGGAACTACAATTCCCATCAGCCTCTGTCAGCATGGCCAATTGGCCATGCTGGTAGGGGCTGTTGGGAATTGTAGTTCTTGAACATCTGGAGAGCCGCAGGTTCCCTACCCCTGGGCTAGTCACAGCTTCTCCGAGCTCTCTCAGCCCCACCTACCTCACAGGTGTTTGTTGTGAGTGGGGAAGGGCAAGGAGATTGTAAGCCCCTTTGAGTCTCCTGCAGGAGAGAAAGGGGGGATATAAATCTAAACACTTCTTCCTCCTCTTCTTTAGTCCCCTGGCCCAAACTCTCCTGCAGGCCTCTTGGTGTGGTTAAGTTGGGTTTATCTGTGTGGAAGGTTGATGCATGGACTCTGGGGAAGGAGGTTGGACTTGATTTACTTCTGCTGTCTTCTAGCTCTAAGATGTGATAATTTTGTTCCAAAAAATTAGCTGACTGTGATGTTGTTAAGGGCCAGAGTGGTATATTGATTAGAGTGCTGGGCTAGGATCTGGGACGCCCAGGACTGAATCCACATTGTGGCACAAAAGTTTGCTGGGTTATCATGGCCAATTTCACACTCTCGGCTTAACCTACTTCACAGGGTAGTTCTGAGTGTAAAATGGAGGCGAAGAAAACTATATGAACTGCTCTGGATGCCCATTGAAGGGAAAGGTGGGGTATAAATGGACAAAACAAAATAAAAATAGTAAATTAATTTTAGCTTTTGTGGGATTTATTCCACAGATAATGACATTCATGAGTTACTAATAGCATGATAGCCAGTCCATACATATGGCATTGTTGGGGCCAGAGGTGGGATCCAGCAGGTTCTCACAGGTTCCCGAGAGTAGGTTACTAATTATTTGTGTGTGCCGAGAGGGGGTTACTAATTGGTGATTTTTGCCTTAGTTACGCCCCTCCTCTCAGCAGTAGCGCGCAGAACTTGAAGCAGTCTAGCAGGAGGTGCACCGGCGTGCGTGGCAGCCTGCGCCTATGTGCATTCATTTCCCGCCCAAGGACCGGCGCAGCGGCTGCATCCTTGCCACAGCCCCGCCCAGGAATGCCCCCCCCAGAATGTCCCATCACGCCCCTGTTGTGCCCCGCCCAGCCCCATTGGCGCTATGCCACAGTTTGAATCCCACCACCATGGGAACCTGTTACTAAAATTTTTGGATCCCACCACTGGTTGGGGCTATTTTTGTGTGTGTTGTGAGATTTCAATGGGATTTTAGTGAAACTAACTACAACCCCAAACTAAGCCTTCTGCACCATGAAAGCTTTAGCTGCTTATATTTTGTGAATCTCTTATAACTCCTGTTGAATGTGTAAGAAAATTTCCTCTGTTTTCTGCAGTGTGCGTTGTGGATATATACTTTTTCAAAAGGTCAAAGAGGAAAAGCATTTCATTTGTTTGGAGCCTCGTCAATGTCTAGCCAGTTAACTGTGAGCACGATTTTTGTGAAGTCTTCACCGAGAGATCCTCAGGGGAAAGATCTACAAGAGAATATCCCTGCTGTGGTGGCAGAGAAATCTACCAAGACAAAAGTAAATAACCAATTCTGAACCTCCTCAGAAAATGGGAGATAGCTCTAGACCTGTGACTGCAGAGGAAACAGAAGTCTCAGCTGAGGGTGTGTGTGAAAAACATGGAGAAGATGTACATCTCTTCTGCATGGAGGACCAAATTCCACTGTGTGCAGTCCGCAGAGAATCGAAGGCGCATGAATTACACACGGAGATTCCCAGGGAACAGACAGCAAGTATGAAATACCAGGTCAGTCAAGATCAGCACCATTCATGTTATCCATAAGGCAATAAGAAGCTAGAGAAAGTATAATGTTCACTCACTGGGCTATCATTTAAGAACACAAGAACAAGCCAGCTGGATCAGACCAGAGTCCATCTAGTCCAGCTCTCTGCTACTCGCAGTGGCCCACCAGGTGCCTTTGGGAGCTCACAGGCAGGAGGTGAAAGCAATGGCCTTCTGCTGCTGCTGCTCCTGAGCACCTGGTCTGTTAAGGCATTTGCAATCTCAGATCAAGGAGGATCAAGATTGGTAGCCATAGTCCTAATAACTGTCCAAGCCCTTTTTAAAGCTATCCAGGTTAGTGGCCATCACCACCTCCTGTGGCAGCATATTCCAAACACCAATCACACGTTGCGTGAAGAAGTGTTTCCTTTTATTTGAGATACCTTTATCTGATGAAGAGCTAATTTATTGAGCAGTAATTCAGGACAGCCACACATGAGGCACATTTCAGTAGTCTAGCCTAAGGCTAACACGGTTTGAATGTCCATTGCATCTGTATTCAAAATCACAACTCGATGCTCTTCATCTTTCAGGAGAAAAGATACAGGGGCACTATAGTAATTATTGATCATATTTACAGCCTATATACTCTCTGTAGAAGTATCTTTGAGAAGGCCCACAAAATCAGAAGAAAATTACAGTTAAAAAACCCACAAATTAAAAGACATAAAAAGGTATGAAAAGGAGCACGCAAATTAAAGTTTTAAAAGATTAAAGTTTTAGAAGATAGAAGACTAAAGCACTTGGGAGAGATACCATAAGAGAAGAAGAGTTTGGATTTATATCATGCTTTTTTCAACAGCAAGGAGTCTCCAAGTGGCTTACAAACTCCTTTCCTTCCTCATTCCACAACAGACACTTTGAGTCCTATCCAGTGGTGGGGTCCAGAAATTTTAGTAACAGGTTCCCATGGTGGTGGGTTCAAACTGTGGCGTAGCGCCAATGGGGCTGGGCGGGGCATGACAGGGGCGTGGCCGGGCATTCCCAGGGCGGGGCATTCCTGGGCGGGGCTGTGGCAAGGACGCAGCCGCTGCGCCGGTCCTTGGGCGGGAAACGAATGCACACAGGCGCAGGCTGCCACACACGCCGGTGCACCTCCTGCTAGACTTCTTCAAGTTCTGCGCGCTATTGCTGAGAGGAGGGGTGTAACTAAGGCAAAAATCACATGGCAAAATCACCAATTAGTAACCCCCTCTCGGCACACACAAATAATTAGAAACCTACTCTCGGGAACCTGTGAGAACCTGCTGGATCCCACCTCTGGTCCTATCCAAAGGGAAGGGGTGAATCTGCTCATGGGAGTGCGGTGAAGCTGTGCTGGAAGATTTGTCTTCCCTGGAGCACTTGCCCGGATATAGAGGCGGTATAAAAATCTGAAAATAAATAAAATAAATAAAATAAATCAGTTGCGGGTTAATCAGTTAAAATTAACATATTAATCAGGTAACATCCCAATCCTATGCATTTTGACTCTGAAGTAAGTCCCACATTATTCTGTGGGACCTGCGCTCAGATAAGGTTGTACAAGATTGTACCCTATTGTAGTTATTGCTATCTCTGATTCATTTTAGTAAAATAAATGTTTTCCCCCCCTCTGATCTAGGGGACTGGAAGTTCACGGAGTGGGTAAGTGTCCTCTTCTTCTCCCTGCTTTGATGCATCCCTCTAGGAGAGGGGAGGGATGATAGAGATGAAGACATAAAGTTCTCATGGCTAACCAAGCAGATGTTTGAAATAGGACACATAACAAAGAACTGATATGATGACGTTTCCAAGTACAGTTGCTGATATTGTATGATCATTTTAACTATCTCACATCTGACCATATGAGCTTTGACTCACTCTGTAAAACATTACTGGTCTTTAAGGGGCTAGACTCAGATTTTGTCCCGCTGCTACAGACTGACACACAGCTACCTGTCTGTAATCGTTTGACATTGTTTTTAGTTTTGTTGAATGAGTTTCTGGAGTTTTAACTTTGCAGTTTTAACTTTGCAGGTGGAAGGAAGAGTTGCGGCCAAGCACTTCTGGAGATTCGAACATAACATCTGATTCCAAAGAGAACGGTAAAGAGATGTGGCCTTGTGCCTGAAACATGCAGCACTAGTGACATCTGGAAGCATACACATTGGTGACATTTTAGAAGTGAAACAGCCTATTTTTCATAATGGCCAAATACCCACCAGCGCTCTGGTGCGCGGTGGGACCAGAAGCGCGTTGGGGCAAGGGATCTTGTCCTGATGCACTTCCTCTTTGCAGTGCGCCAAGAGAGGAGGCATGTTGGTAGGGGCATATCTGCCATGGCGACAATAGGAGACAAATGTCTCCAGGCGACCCCATTTGGTCACGTGGGGGCGCAAAAATTTCAGGTTTGTGGGGTTTTTTGTATTTTCAGTAGTTTTTAAGTTTCTGGTGGCGCAGTTTTTAGGCTAGCAGCACTTAAATTTCAGGGTATCTTTAGGAGACTCTCTTGATGATACCACCCAGGTTTGGTGAGGTTTGGTTCAGGGAGTACAAAGTTGTGGACTCCCAAAGGGAGTGCCCCATCCCCCAATTGTTTCCAATGGAAGCTAATAGGAGATGGGGGCTACACTTTTGAGGATCCATAACTTTGGACCCCCTGAACCACACTTCACCAAACCTGAGTGGTATCATCAGGAGAGTCTCCAAAAGATACCCTGAAAGTTTGGTGCTGCTAGCTTAACAATTTCACCCCTGACAGCAGGTACCCTCCAAATTTCCCCAGATTCTCCTTTTAAATCCACCCCCTTCGGCATGGACTTAAAGGGAGAATCTGAGGTCCCCAGTTTAAACATTGAAAGTGATGCTGTTTCAGGGTGGGGGAGAATCCACCCCAAAACAGCATCACTTTCAATGTTGTTTTAACTGGGGACCCCAGATTCTCCCTTTATGAAGAATTCAGGCTCCCTAGTTTAAACACCATTGAAAGTGATGCTGTTTGGGGGTGGATTCCACTGAAGGTTTTTTGTGTGAGATGATGCTGACATGTGTTTGGTAAATGTTTTGCTGGGGGTGATTTGTGAGAGATTTACATGCTTAATACAGCAGTGCAACTTTTCATGCCAGAGCGGGGCGAGGGCAGGGGACAGCCTGCAGTGGGTAATCAGCTAATGTTATTTCACTGTTTCGCTACTTTCATTTCCTCAAACGGAAATATATTCCTGGACACCTTGACAGAATCAGTTTCCTTTTGGAATACAGAGTTCAGGAATTTTTGTGGCCCCTACCCAATAGTGTGCAAAAACAGGAAACTATTACCCAATAGTGTGCAAAAATAGGACACTATTACTCAATGGTGTGCCAAAACAGGACACTATTACCCAATAGTGTGCAAAAACAGGACGCTATTACCCAATAGTGTGCAAAAACAGGACGCTATTACCCAATAGTGTGGAAAAACAGGACACTATTACCCAATAGTGTGCAAAAACAGGACACTATTACCTAATAGTGTGCAAAAACATCCCTGACTATACATGTGTTGGCCTTCAAAGGAAGCTAACGTTGCATTGGTTGACTGTGGGGCAGTGGCGTAACTAGGCAAACTGGAGCCCTGGGCAAAACCTGATGCCCCCCCAGGCGCGTGCCCAATGCAATGCGCACCTCCCCCTTCTAGCTACGCCCAGTGGCGTATCTAGGCAAAGTGGAGTTTGGCGCCCCCCCATGGGCAGCCACCCTCCCCCACTGTGACCAAGCAATGATTTTTTTACACCAGGTTGTTTCAAAGTCACCATCACATGATAGAACATGCCCCAAATCACAAATCTGAGCACAGCAATAAGCCATGCCACACAGCAGAAATAATTTTTTGAAAACATTTTCAAAATGCTTTCAAAATGTTTTATTACTGCTATGAAAACATTTTATGGTGTTGTTAGACCCAAAAAATCCCCCAATTGGGGGAAACAGCATCACTTCAATGTTTCAAAGGAGAATCTGGGCTCCCTAGTTTAAACAAGTGATGCTGGAATCCACCCCCAAACAGCATCATTTTCAATGGTGTTTAAACTAGGGAGCCCAGATTCTCCTTTTAAATCCACCATAAAGGGAGAATCTGGGGTTCCCAGTTTAAACAAAATTGGAAGTGATGCTATTTTGGGGTTGATTCTCCCCCACCCTGAAACAGCATCACTTGCAATGTTTAAACTGGGGACCTCAGATTCTCCCTTTAAATCCATGTCAAAGTCGGTGGGATTTAAAAGGAAAATCTGGGGAAATTTGGGAGGTGCCTGCTGGCAGGGGTGAAATTGTTAAGCTAGCAGCACCAAACTTTCAGGGTATCTTTAGGAGACTTCCCTAATGATACCACCCAGGTTTGGTGAAGTTTGGTTCAGGGGGTCCAAAGTTATGGGACCCCTCTCAAAGCGTGTAGCCCCCCATCTTCTGTTAGTTCCCCATTGGAAACAATGGATGATGGGGTGGACCCCTTTGGGAGTCCATAGCTCTGGACCCCCTGGACCAAACTTCACAAAACCTGGGTGGTATCAGTAAAAGATTCTCCTGATGATACCACCCAGGTTTGGTGAAGTTTGGTTCAGGGGGTCCAAAGTTATCGACCCTCAAATGTGTAGCCTTAGCTTCCATTGGAAACAATGGGGGATGGGGCACCCCCTTTGGGAGTCCACAACTTTGAACTCCCTGAACCAAACCTCACCAAACCTGGATGATAGCATCAGGAGAGTCTCCCAAAACATCCCTGAAATTTTGGTGCTGCTAGCCTAAAAACTGCGCCCTCTGCAGGCCAAAAATGGAAAAACACTGAAAATACAAAAAAATCCCACAAACAAACCTGCGCCCCCCCACAGGGCTGCCCCCAGGGCAACTGCCCACTTTGCCCAATGGGAGGAACGCCTCTGCTGTGGGGAGTAAGATGGAGGAATTGAATCTAAGCCTCTGCTTTCCACCCAAACAGCTGATCAATGGGATTCTATATATATTTTAGGGCTCTACTTAGCTGTTCGCTTGTGCGCTTGTGCATTCCACATCAATTCTCAGATGCAGCTCCACAGCCAGTTAAGGATGTCTGAGTTAAAACTTGCTTCCTTATGTAGCTGAATGAAGCAAATATGAGTTTCATATCCATTTCTTTGCAGAAGTACAGAGTTGAGAAGGCAGGCCGACCTAGCAAGCAGGAGATCTGCAAAGCAATACGAGTCTCCAATACTGTTGTCACTCAGAAAATTATTGGGGGGCAGTACTTAACCAAAATGGTGTTCATCAAGGCCACGTTCTAGGATTCAGGTTTTTGGTGAGTCCTAGATTGCCTCATGGTGAGGAGATGTCACTTCCTGTCATGTAGCTGGAAGCGATATTGCAGAGTTAACAAACGCTGTTTAGCTCTTCCCATTCACTACCACCACCATCACTCTCTGTTGCCCCACTGAGTGCTGGCAGGGGCACCAGCGGCATCCCTGAACCCCCAAAGATTTCCCCCATTCTTTCTTACTGCTACTCAATTCAGTTTCATCTAAACTATCTGTGGAAGGTATTGTTGGAATCCGTGGTCACTTGTTGTCTTTTAAAGGAGAGAAACTCAGTGGGAATGAGAAGGACCATACGGATGAGCTGATGTTGATGGAGCAGTGGGTTGACTTCAACTTCAGCGAAAGGAAGGAAGAAGGTAAATGGAGCTTCTCAAGAACATAAGATCGGTCTTGCTGGATTGAAAGCCCAGTCAGAGGCCCTTAGGATGTTTGTAAACTGGATACAGCTGGGGAAACCTGCAGCATTTGTACATGAAGCTTCAAATGGTTTTCCCCTAAATCAGTTGACAGAACTTGTGTCGGTGAGCCCCTTCATCTTCATTGCAAACTATGCCCTTCAGCTCCCAAATAAATGGAACAAAGGAGTCTCAACAGCCCGTTAGGCTTCAAATACAAAAATGCTCCAGTGACAGATTCTGTCAGAGATGTTGAGTATTTATTTAGATATTTATACATGCTTCCCCCTGAACAGTTTACTACCTTTTTGTCAGTGGCGTAGGAGGTTAAGAGCTCGTGTATCTAATCTGGAGGAACCGGGTTTGATTCCCAGCTCTGCCGCCTGAGCTGTGGAGGCTTATCTGGGGAATTCAGATTAGCCTGTACACTCCCACACACGCCAGCTGGATGACCTTGGGCTAGTCACAGCTTCTCGGAGCTCTCTCAGCCCCACCTACCTCACAGGGTGTTTGTTGTGAGGGGGGAAGGGCAAGGAGATTGTCAGCCCCTTTGAGTCTCCTGCAGGAGAGAAAGGGGGGACATGAATCCAAACTCTTCTTCTTCTTCTCCGTTTTTATCCTCGTTAACACAACCCTGTGAGGTAGGTTAGGCAGGCAGAGTCGGGCCCAGCATCATTCAGTCAGGTTATGTGCCAGATTTGCACTGGGATCCCCCAGACATACTCACTGCTATGACATGCTGGCTCTGTGGCATTGCAGAAACCCTGGCTCCTCTAATTTGCAACAGCGATGGAAAGTGACCAATACTGCTGCAGATCTCCCTAGCTAACAATTGAGGGACTGTGGCTCAGGGGGTAGCACATTTGCTTTGCATACAAAAGGTACCAGGTTCAATACCCAGGATCTCCTGTTGAAAGGATAAGGTAGCAGTGACATGAAAGACCTCAGTCGAGATCCTTGATATCTGCTGGCAGTCTTAGTAGACAATACTGACCCTGATGGATTAATGGTACGATGCAGCAGAAGGCAGCTTCGTGTGCGACTTCCTGTGTACAGGTGTAGCTCTGAGTAGCAGCCTTTGGGGCAGATCTAGCTTGTGATGGTGGTATAGGTACTCATTCAGAGGTCTACCTATCACTCAAGTGAATGAGGCAGATTTAACCCCATAAGTCCCAAATAGCCCTCTGAGTTCTGCGGAGGCCAATTTGCTGGTAGTCCCCTGTCCTTCGCCGATACGGCTGGCCTCTACCCGGGGCAGGGCCCGGAAATAAATAAATAAATAGATAGATAGATAGATAGATAGATAGATAGATAGATAGATAGATAGATAGATAGATAGATAGATAGATAGATAGATAGATAGATAGATAGATAGATAATAATAATAATAATAATAATAATAATAATAATAATAATAATAATAATAATAATAATAATAATAATAATAATAATAATAATAATAATAATAATCTATTCATTTGGGTTCTGTGGAGTTCTGGGTAATGGTACAGGGAGACAGTGTGATGTAGTGGTTAGGAGCGGTGGACTTTAATCTGGAGAACCAGGTTTGATTCTCCTCTCCTCCACATGAGTAGTGGACTCTGATCTGATGAACTGGATTTGTTTTCCCCCTCTTCCATATGAGGCCTGCTGGGTGACCTTGGCCTCTCTCAGAACGTTCTTATCCCCACTTACCTCACAAGGTGTCTGTTGTGGGGCGAGGAAGGGAAGGAATTTGCATACTACTTTGAGCCCCCTTAGGGTTGAGAAAAGTGGGGTATAAATCCAACGCTTCTTCTACAGTTCTCCAAGGTACCACACCAATTAATTATCACCTAGTGTGGGGAATTGCCAGGTTTCTAGATTGAGAGTCCGCTCGGGGCAGATACTCTCCCTCAACCCAGCCTGCCTCACACAGTCACTGTGAGGAAGAGCAAGAAACCAGACCTCCGTAAAGGAAGACTGGGATGGAAATAAACGGTAAAAGCTGGTTTTGATTGTCTTCTGTGTTATTCTTATGCAGGCACTCGGTCGAACTCCAGGATCCAAAACTCTATCATATGGATTGTTCTGGTAGTATTTACCATCCAGATTGTGGGGCTGGTAACAACTATCTTAGTTTTTACAAGTAAGCGGAATGTCAATGTACAGTAAAAAACCACTTTAGGAATTTAATTTCTTCCTAATACCTGTAATTTACAGTTAATATTAAGGATGACTTACCTTACTGTATACTTTATCATGTATACTGTATACTGTATACTTTATCATTTACAGGGCAGTGGCGTAAGGCCCTAGGGACATGGGGTACCCCATGGAGCCACCCACGGAGCTCCCAGTCCTGCTTTCCCCGGCTGCTGATGGAAGAACTGGGAGCTGCTGCTGCCCCCCTGTCCCTGCCTGCAAACGGAGGGGTGAGAGAACCTCACTCCCCGGCTTGCAGGCAGCGAAGAGGGGCTGGAGCTTAACTCACAAGTAAGCGTCGCTTACTCGCGAGTAAGTGGGGTTTACTTGTGAGCAAGATATGATTACTCGCGAGTAAGCGGGGCTCCACACGGGAGGGGTGCCTGGAGGGTTTTTACCTCCAGGTGCCATTTGGCCCCGGTACACCTCTGCTACAGGGCTCTATATTTTGTCACACATAGACAAATTTGAAGCCACCATTTCTCAGATGAGCATCTTTTCACACCCTGTAGTGCACTATTATTTCCTATATCCTTGTGCACAAAAAATATGTCTGGCTGACCTTTAATACTCTCTTCCACCCTTTCACAAAGGGAGTAACTCCTCTAAGTGTTTTCAACATTCAAACCGAAAACAACTTCATATAATTTTGAGATTGTGCCTTTCTTTTTGTTATTCTGTTGTTTTAAAAAAAAATGCTTGGAAGGGGTATCACTTTTACTATTTGTCTACTGAAACTGCTGGTTGTTATGACATTCTCTTTTTACCCAGCCACATGACAACTTTGGAAAACATGGTTTTTCACAATCCTGACATTTCTCCTTGTGAATTAGTACTGATGTGAAATTGGCTATGCAAAGAGAACATCATCCACATTGGCCCAGCCTTCATATATTATAACCAATGAAAACATGGTATACAAACAATTATTTGAGGGAAGGATAATGATTGGCTCACATTTATCTGGAAGTGGTACGAGGTGATTTTGCTCAAGGAAGAAGCATTAAAATAAAAATTTTAAAAATCAGGCCCTACAGGGGAGTGGATAGCAGATTGAAATGAAAATGTTTTCCCGTTTTTTTCTTGTACAAGTTGTTTTAAGATATGTGCCAATTCATTCATTCATATAGATGAATCCAGATGCTGAGTAGCTACTCAAAAGTACACAATTCATTCATTTTTATACTTTACATTCCCCTCCGATCACTGGCACCGCCATCCCCCAAATAAATCTATTTTAAAATTACATTTATAAATCAGATTGTTTTTATTTACCTGAACACCACCCAAAGCCCTTAGGCCAGTGGTGGCGAACCTTTGGCACTCTAGATGTCATGGACTACATTTCCCATCAGCCCCTTCCAGCATGGCCAATCTTACGCGCCTGCGTAAGAAGGAAGGACTCCCAAGAGGGGGAAGTGTGTACGCGCACGTGAATGACCGAGAGAGGCTTTTAAAAAATAATCCCAGTCTCGCGCCGCTTCTCCTGGCCGCCATTTTGATGATGGGTTCTTCTAAAGCAGGGGCCAGTCAGGGTCATCCGGCAGGCCGGATGTGGCCCGCGGGCCGTATAATGCCCAGGTCTGATCTAAGGCATCGCATCCCATTCCCCAAGCTGGATATTATTCCCCTAAATCTCTAGGAGTTTCCTACTTTAAGCCGTTTACCTATTTGGGAGGAAGCATTAACTCACTCCCAGCAATTCGTCACACAATTTGGAACCTAGATGCAAAGACCATCTGGTCCTGACGTACCTCTTGGGCCGTTATTTTCCTTTTTCTGAACTCGACACTGCTAGGAAGGGGTTCAGAGGCGTGGAGCAGCATTCCCTTTAACCTTTCTGTAATGTCTATTTCCACCCCAAGTTCTGTGAAGAAAGGAGGGAGAATGCAAACATGACCCCTGAAACAAATTGTGATTCTTGTTGTCAGTGGCTAAAACCGACGTGCGGCCCTCCGTCACTCCCACCCCTTGTTGTCCACATGGCTGGATCATGTCCCAAGGGCGCTGCTTTCACTTCTTGGATCTGGAAGGGGGCTGGGATGCTGGCCAGCAGCACTGCTCCTCTCTTGGGGCCTCCTTGGCGGTGATTGACAACTTCGAGAAACTGGTAAGGGAAGGAGCTGCCAGCGCTACCTCTACGATGTGGCTGCCACACCAGCATGCGCGAGTTTGAAATAAACTGAGAGACTGGTATTTCTCAACTGAGCTTCAGGCTGCAAAATGCCTTCCGGCTGTTATGAATGATGTTGGTGCCTAGCTGTGCTGCAAAAGAGCCCATGCAGGACGTCCTGTCCAAAGATGGTGCTCTTTCTTGAGGTGCCTTTTATAGTATGAATAGGTAGTCTCTGGCTCATTCCGCACATGCAGAATAATGCACTTTCAAACTGCTTTCAGTGCTCTTTGAAGCTGTGCAGAATAGCAAAATCCACTTGCAAACAGTTATGAAAGTGGTTTGAAAATGCATTATTTTGCCTGTGCGGAAGGGGCCTCTGTGCAACTAGAAGAAGAAGAATTGGATTTATATCCCCCCTTTCTCTCCTGTAAGGAGACTCAAACAGGCTTACAAACTCCTTTCCCTTCCCCCCTCACAACAAACACCCTGTGAGGTAGGTGGGGAGAACTACCGGATCTCTGTGAGAGAACTACTGGATCTCTGTGCAACCGCCGGATCATTATTGACCCACGGCATTTACTAGGCAGACTATGTTTATGGGGTGGTTTGCCATTGCCTTCCCCAGTTGTCTACGCTTTACCCCCAGCAACCTGGGTACTTATTTTACCAACCTCGGAAGGATGGCAGGCTGAGTCAACCTGGAGCCAGATAGAAGAAGAAGAGTTTGGATTTATATCCCCCCTTTCTCTCCTGCAGGAGACTCAAAGGGGCTTATAATCTCCTTTCCCTCCCCCCCCCCTCACAACAAACACCCTGTGAGGCAGATGGGGCTGAGAGAGCTCTGAGAAGCTGTGACTAGCCCAAGGTCACCCAGCTGGCGTGTGTGGGAGTGTACAGGCTAATCTGAATTCCCCAGAGAAGCCTCCACAGCTCAGGCGGCAGAGCTGGGAATCAAACCCGGTTCCTCCAGATTAGATACATGAGCTCTTAACCTCCTATGCCACTGCTGCTCCTGACTTCCTGAACCTGACTTCCGCTGGGATCAAACTCAGGTCACGAGCAGAGCTTTGACTGCAGTACTGCGGTTTACAATTTTGCCCCAGCAGGCGCCTGTACGGATCTTAGTATTTTATAACATCACCTTGTACAACAGGTGTCTCCTCAGCAACATCCTCTTTTCCGAATTTTCAGCTTTCATCCGAAAAGGGAACGATCTGTATCCATTTTATTTATGGAGATAATAAGCAGAGAGAAACCCTGACCTGAATAGCCCGGGCTAGTCCATTCTCGTTAGATCTCAGAAGCTTAGCAGAGTCAACCCCGGATAATATTTGGATGGGGAACCTCCAAAGGATACCAGGGATTGGATGAAGTGGCAAGCTATGGCAAACCACCTCTGAACGGCTCTTGCCTTGAAAACCCCACCAGGGGTCGCCATAAATCAGCTGTAACTTGACAGTACTTTCTAGCAACACGAGCAGGGAGAAGGAATGCAATTGGAATTCTATCCGGTTCCTCAGCTAAGAATTATCACTTTCCTGCCGTCTGAGAGCAGCCCTGGGATGAATGACACGTGTGAACCCAAAAGTTCCTATGGTGTTGTTCAAATGAATGAGCATGTGTGGAGCTGGGGGTGGGGCAGGGTTTAGGTAAGGGAGGAACCTCCGTGGGGTTTGATGCCATAGAGTCCTCCCTCTAACACAGCAATTTTCTCCAGGGCAGCCGATCTGGGAAAAATACAGAAGACATGCTGAGTAGGGCCAGAGCGAGGGAGTACTGCCCCCGGGGCACACGTGCGTCCTGCGCCCCTGCCACACCCCCACCCTGAAATGCCCCGTCCCGTCCCCGCACCTGGTGCATCATGCACACGCCCCACCCCCTGGTGCTACGCCACTCCATTCCAGTGGAGCTTGACCAGGAGAGCCCCCTACTGGACAGATCAGCTCTTTCATTTTACCCTCCTTGTGCCAAAATCTGCCACCCAAGACAGTCACCTCACTTTACTTCCTGTGGGTCAAAAAATAAGGTGACCAGATGGCCGCAGGAGCACAGCCTTCTGGGGCGCTCCCGTTTCCCACCCTGTCACAGGGCGGGAAACAGGAGCACCCCAGAAGGCCGTGCGCTCCGACGGCCGCGCGCGGGGGAGGCTGCCGCACTGCCTTGCGCCCCAGAAGGCAGTGCAGCAGCCTTCCAAAAATCGGGACACTTGAAAAAACCCGCGGGACGCCAGACAAATTGTTTTAAGGCGGGACTGTCCCGCCAAAAGTGGGACGTCTGGTCAGCCTAGTCAAGAAGCAGGAGGTACACAGTCAAGTAGAGCAGACAACACTGGCTGCTGCAGTTTGCCTCTCATATTATCAGACCTCAGACCTCTTCTCTGTAACGTGCACAAGATTACACATTTTGCTCAGGTTGGGAATGAAGGATGAAATTTAGGACAAATCAGGGGACAGAACTGGAACTAACTGCAAAAGCTTTCTGCTTGACTCTGATGCTGGTGCTGGCAGATACGAATAGCGACACTAGCTAAGCACGTGCACAGTGTGTAATTTATGCTGATGACTTTGCATGTTCACTTCAAAAGAAGATGGGTGAAACCAGTTGAAAACCTTGGCTTTTATGCACAAAATTCTGTCTGCTGCCTCAGAGGTTGAAACAAAACATTTTTTTCCCTCCAAATCATTTGGCATCCTTATGTACGAAAGCCCCCCTTCTGAAAACTAGTTTTTCTCATTTTTTTAAAAGAACCAGAGTGTTGCAGTGCATCACAAAGGACCCTTCAACCACTGGGTGGGCCTTCTCAGACAACCAGGCGAGAGCTGGAAATGGCCCGATGGTACCGCGTTCAACAACCAGTGAGTTCCTATACCCTTAACTCAAGTGCGTCTTGCTTCTTTCGTATGTTAAAGAAACCACATCAACAGGAATCCCTGAGGATGTTTTCAAACATAAAACTTGTGCCCTAAATCTTACAAGGTCTTCTCATGAGTTTTTTATGCTCTTCCCCTCAGTTTCAAAAGTTTTTTTTATTTTTCCTGAAAACCAGAGTATCCTCCAAGTTTTGCAGAAATATTCACCCTATCCCTGAGTGGCCCCATTGTACAGATCTTTTGATCCGCATGGTAGGGTTAAATATGGCTGTTAAATGTGAAGATTTGTAGAGATCTAGGGCTTTTAATATTCTTTCTTCTGTTTTTCAAAATTTTAAAAGTTTTATTGGGTCTCTCTCTCTCTCTGTCTGTCTCTCTCTTTCATTCTCTGTCTCTGTCTCTGTCTCTTTCATTCTCTCTGTGTGTATACACACACACACACACACACACACACACCTGGTGGGATTTGCAAGTGTCTGTCACAATTCAGATATTAAGGGGTTAACTATGTGCATGCTAATTAGTTACTGAGGTCAGAGTTTCATGACCAGCTCATTGTTTAAGCTATTGGTTAGCTAACCCAACATTGCTTATGAGGGACAAGTCACGTAGGTCAGCGGTTATAAAGTTAACTATGGTCGTTTCCCCACTTACCTCAACCAAAGGTTGCTGCGCGCTACTCCCAGCACGCGTCATTTCTGGTGCACTCCCGGGCTTCCCCATGACCCCGCGCAGAGCACGGGGTCATCAAAAGGCGCTGTTTTGATGAGCGCCAGGAATGACGCACGCTGAGGGGGCGCAACAGCGGCAGTGTTGGGGCAGCTGCGTTGTCGCCGCCCCTATAGTGGGGAGTGCCGGGGGACCCCGTGCTACTTGGGGAGAGTAGCGCGCAGCAGCAGGTAAGTGGGGAAACGACCTATGTTTCTTTGTCTCAGTCAGTCACAGTCGGGCACATTTCTAAGATGCTACAACAAGATTCACCTTAAGAGGTGAATCTCTGCCTTGCTACATAGGCACCATGTGGGCTCACATGGTCCTGAGCAATGTAACCAAGTTAGTGCTAGAATAGAAAGTTGTTCTTTGTTTTATTCCATGTAACCCCTTTTTCCTTTATTAGTAAGTAAACTTTTTTATATAATCACAGCAACTGTTGCATGGTCTCTTATTCCGCACTCTGCTAATTATCGTTAACAAAATACCCAACAACACCTCACCCAGATCACATATGTAGGAAAAGGGTAAAAGTAAAGGTAGTACCCTGTACAAGCACCAGGTCATTACTGACCCATGGGGTAGTATCAAAGCACAACATTTAATAGACAGACTATGGTCGAATCCCCACTACCGTCTTAGCCAGGTTTCAGAACACAAACTAACCAGGTTTGAGGGACAATCTCCCCGGTCGAATCCCCACTACCGTCTTAGCCAGGTTTCAGAACACAAACTAACAGTCATAGTGGGGATTCGACCGGGGAGGTCGTCCCTCAAACCTGGTTAGTTTGTGTTCTGAAACCTGGCTAAGACGGTAGTGGGGATTCGACCTATGTTTGCAGGGTGGTTTGCCACTGCCTTCCCCAAACATCTACACTTTACCCTCAGCCAGCTAGACACTCCTGACCTTGGAGGGATGGAAGGCTGAGTCAACCTTGAACCAACTACCTGAAACTAACTTCTGTCAGGATCGAACTCAGGTTGTGAGCAGAGGTTTGACTGCAGTACTGCTGCTGACCAATCTGCCCCAGGGGGCACTGTAGGAAAGGAAAGGCGCGTGCAAACTAGCCCCTTTCACTATTCTTTTCTTGCAGGTTTGAAGTAGGAGGAGACGGGCCGTGCGCTTATCTAAACAACGGGATTGTGAGCAGCACTGATTGTTCCACTGAGAAGAAATATCTGTGCAGCCAGAGAGCAAGACAAGAGAGGAGCCCCGGCCACTGCAGGGAAACGTGAACGTCAATAGACTGACCTTGTATCGGAAGAGATACCAGCATTTCCCCACGTCATGAGCTGCCACTTGCGTGCATGTGCGGTGGTGTGTCAGCAAGCCCCTAGTTTCTTAGGGTGGCAAGCCCTTGCCAGATGCATTGGAGATCTGAGGATCCTTAGCACCCAAGCATTCTTATATGGCCCTTTATGCATGCAGTGTTTACTCTGCAGCCAACAGCTTTGCCGTGGGGCTTTCCTGCTTTTTTGTTTAAAGGGCATTGTCCTGCTGAGAAGTGTCCCCAGCTGACCCAAGCTGCCATTTTACCCACACATTCTCTCCAGGCAACCACCAGCAGGGGAGGCTGCTGTTGGCTGCCTTTGTGTGCTGTGTTGGGTCTGGCGTTCTTTTGCTAGACCATGAAAATTTCATGTATATTTCACTGGTCTGTCGCTCCAGCAATAGACTGAGCTCCCAATGGCACCTGGTGGGCCACTGCGAGTAGCAGAGAGCTGGACTAGATGGACTCTGGTCTGATCCAGCTGGCTTGTTCTTATGTTCTTATTTTTAAAAAAACTTAAAAAGAAACTTCTCCCAATTGCTCTGAATTGCTGCCCCAAAAGAGTGTGGAGGAACCGTTGTTGGAGGAGCGAGAAAACCCGATGCAAAGCAAATGCATGCTATCTCCCTTTCCTGGCGAAGGGAGAGGAAAAGTTGTGCTTTCGGAGGTTTCGGAAGCCGGAGAGATTCTCTGATCTGAGGCACGGCGAGTTTGGAAGAGGAGAAAATGTAGGTGTAGTCAAGAATCCAATCTGAAGGGAATGTACAGTCACTGTGAAGGAGACCACAAGGTCTATGACTTCCAGAGTCAGTAGATTGGAAATCAAGCATATAGTATTGGAGGAAAACACGCTAAAATGTGTGTGTTTGTTTTTTTCATTTCTTGTTATGTGTAGTGCAAATTTTGGGGCAGAGTCACAGATACCTGCTGCCTGGGCAAAGGGTATCCTGTAATGATTAAATTAAACCAGCTACCTCGTTTTTCCTTTGAGATAGAAAAAAAGGCAAGTTTAGCATTCTCGGAATTGTGAAAACTCCCTGAGAATGTAGCCTAAGATGGAACCAGATGACTCAGAAACACAGGGCAACTGGAACAAACTTATCATTTTTTAAAACTTCAGTATTCAGAGCCATGATGTTTGAGGCCTGTTGACTGTTTTAGGGCCTAATCTAAATGTTTTGGATTTTGCCACGTCTGAGTTTCTTAAAGGTTCAGATATTGGTAGCAAATTGAGGGGGAGGGCAGATAGCAACATCTCCCACTCAAGAGGTGTGAAAGGGGGACTGAAACTAAGACTGCTGTCCAGCTGTTGTTGTGAGTACTTACCTAGACAACTAAGCTGTGTGTGACAACTGAGCTGTTCAGAGAATGGGCAGGAGAAAACCTGATGAACGCAAATAAATACAAACATGATGAACTTCAAGAGAGTGTCTTCTGCAGGGTCCATTCACTGGTCATTCTTTCTCAGTGATTACTTTGCCAAGTTCCTGCTGGGGGCAAGGCAGCGGTGGGATCCAAAAATTTTAGTAACAGGTTCCCATGGTGGTGGGATTCAAACTGTGGTGTAGCACCAATGGGGCTGGGCGGGGCACGACGGGGGCGGGGGCGGGCATTCTGGGGGCGGGGCATTCCTGGGTGGGGCTGTGGCAAGGACGCAGCCACTGCGCCGGTCCTTGGGCGGGAAACGAATGCACGCAGGCGCAGGCTGCCACGCACGCCGGTGCACCTCCTGCTAGACTGCTTCAAGTTCTGCGCGCTACTGCTGAGAGGAGGGGCGTAACTAGGGCAAAAATCACATGGCAAAATCACCAATTAGTAACCCCCTCTCGGCACACACAAATAATTAGTAACCTACTCTCGGGAACCTGTGAGAACCTGCTGGATCCCACCTCTGGGGCAAGGGATTCTCTGCCCCCAGTGGGCCCTTCCTACCACTGCTTTGCTGGGGGCAGGGACGGGGTGGGGGCAGTAATCACTATCTAAACATTTCTGGTCATGACAGAAATGATATCTGCCTGTCACTCATGATGTCATCACATTTCCATTGAGGTCTCCTCACACACAGGATGAGTCTCCAACCAGTTTTGGAATGTTGAGAACAAGTCATAAGAACCACCACAAAATGGCTGCTCTGCAGGTGGGGCCAATCACAAAATGCTGGGGGGGGGGGTGTCCAAGCTAAGCATCCAGTGATGGAGGCAACTTTCTGAACTACAATTCCCATCAGCCCTGCCAATTGGCCATGCTGGCAGGGGCTGATGGGAATTGTAGTCCATGAACACCTGGAGAGCCACAGGTTGCTCTACACAATGCAGGAAATTCACAGCTACCTTCACCGTACACTCCCAGTGGCTCTATGCCCTGAGGAAGGCAGAAAGCCTCCAGGATCCCTGGGCCAATCTGGTCTAGAGGAAAACTAGTTCCTGACCCCAAAGTCAAAATCAGCATTATCCTGGGCATGTAAGAAAGGACCACAAGCTCCAAGCACTAACTGAACTCTTCCTGCTCATCCGCCCTGATTTGCCCAATTGGCCATGCTGGCAGGGGCAGGTGGGAATTTTAGTCCATGAACATCTGGAGAGCCACAGGTTGCAGACCCCTGGTGTAGAGGGATGGATTAGATGCCCCTTGATGCCTCTTCCAGCTCTGTTGCTATATCTTAGCGCAGTGATGGCGAACCTTTTCGAGACCAAGTGCCCAAACTGCAACCCAAAAACCCACTTATTTATCACAAAGTGCCAACATGACAATTTAACCTGAATACAGAGGTTTTAGTAAAGAAAAAACGGTTGGCGCCAAGGCGCTCGTTACTCGGGAGTAAGCTTGGAGGTAGTCGATGGCTTTGCTTTGAAGCAACCAAGCTTACTCCCAGGTAAAGGATCGCGCGTTAGTTCTTCCCATGAAAATCCATGGGGTTTAACAATGCTTAACCTACACTGCTTCCCCAAAACTTGGTCATAGGAGCAGCAGTGGTGTAGGAGGTTAACAGCTTGTGTATCTAATCTGGAGGAACCGGGTTTGATTCCTAGCTCTGCCGCCTGAGCTGTGGAGGCTTATCTGGGGAATTCAGATTAGCCTGTGCACTCCCACACACGCCAGCTGGGTGACCTTGGGCTGGTCACAGCTTCTCGGAGCTCTCTCAGCCCCACCTACCTCACAGGGTGTTTGTTGTGAGGGGGGAAGGGCAAGGAGATTGTAAGCCCCTTTGAGTCTCCTGCAGGAGAGAAAGGGGGGATATAAATCCAAACTCCTCTCCTTCTTCTTCTTATTCTTCTTCTTCTTCTTCTTCTTCTTCTTCTTCTTCTTCTTCTTCTTCTTCTTCTTCTTCTTCTTCTTCTTCTTCTTCTTCTTCTTCTTCTTCTTCTTCTTCTTCTTCTGCTAATAATCTCCCTGAAATAATTACACTATTATCACATGATGAACTCTGTGTACATGTGCCCACAGAGAGGGCTCTGAGTGTCACCTCTGGCACCCATGCCATAGGTTCGCCACCACTGTCTTAGCACACTAGAAGTCCATAGCTGAACATTTCTAGAAAAGTGCTCCTGCTCACACCCACCAAGAAATGCTGGTTTGGAAAATGCTTAGTCTGCACTAAATATATTTAAAGCCTTGTGCGAGAGGAGGTCAACATGACAGAGAGTATTAAAAGTAGATGCAATCTGCTGTCCGTCAATGCGGGGGTAACTAGGGGGATTTTTGTGTGACACATTTATTGCTTCATAACCTTTACTCTAGTAGCGGGAACATTTCCTAGAAGCCAGGCCCTGCTTGAGCCATGCTGGCAGCTCGTGTTCCCTATCGTATTCGCACATGGGGACACAGCTGCCGCACAGTGCATATGTAACCTACTTATCCTTGGCCACATCAATCTCCATTGGAGACCTAGGAAATAATATATGACAGCACCCTGTGGCTTAACAGACAAACGTGAAATTGCTTGAACAAATTAACAAACTTTTAATCTTAACACAACTTTCTCTCATTTAAGGATAAATAATAGTGAGTATATAGTGAGTATATATATATATATCCAGCACAACTCAATTGTACAAAATCTTCAGTGCTGTTTTAAGAAAAAGCACTCAGAACAGTTACCACCACGAACAATGTCCAGTAATGAAAGAATAGCAGGAAAGTCCAAAGTATTAATCAAGCGGGGCTTCTTTCTCTCATCTGGCCTTCTGCATCTGATGTACCCTGTTTCCCCTAATATAAGACATCCCCGGAAAATGAGACATAGTAGAGGTTTTGCTGAAGTGCGAAATATAAGGCATCCCCCAAAAGTAAGACGTAGCAAAGTTTTTGTTTGGAAGCATGCCCGATGAACAGAACACAGAAATATAAGACATCCCCTGAAAATAAGACGTAGCGCATCTTTGGGAGCAAAAATTAATATAAGATACTGTCTTATTTTTGGGGAAACACGGTAGCTGCTGCAGGTCTTCCCTCAATTTGGGCCTGTAAAAAAATAAGTCATTCCCTCAATTGAGCTGCGGGCCTTCCTTCTCCTGTTGCAGGCCAGATCAGTTGAGGAGGGTGGGGCTCTTGCAGTTGGTAATAAGTAAGCAAGCTTACCAACTGCACATGCTCAGTGAGCTTTTGTCCCCTGGGCCCTAAGATCCAACAAAACCAAAAAATACTAAAATGGCATGGGTTACACATAGATGTAGTATCAGCTAACCAGACTTCACATAAAAGCACAGGGACATGGAACAGCTTGCAAAGGGTTGCCCTCGGCCAAGGAGAAGAGAGCTGATAATCCTCGAACACTCAAAAAAATGTTCACTTTTCATTAAATCTTTAGAAATGGTTTGGCTCACGAGCCTTCTTGTGCTTTTCCACAGCTGTCCCTGTCTCTTATTGAATAAAAACCCACCTGACTTAAAAAATACTTTTAAAAAACTGCTTTACAAAGAAAAATGTTTAGTCATCTTGAGCCTGCAGAAGAGGAAGACGGTTGAGTTGGAAGCCACGTTGTTTTTTCTCTCTAATTTTCCAGCCCGAGCTATTTTCCTGCCTGTACCCAAAGCCCAGCATGCTTATATTTACTGAGTGTTCTAAATTACATTACAACCACTGTTTGCATTCTCTTACTACCCCCGGAGAACAGTCATTCCAGCAGCTTCTGAGCATGCTCCAACATGATCCAACTGTCTTCAAGCAGCGGCTGGATGAACACTTCTCAGGGAATGTTGAAGGCTTTCACGGCCAGATTCAGCTGGTTATGGTGGGTTTCCTGGTTGTGTTGTGGTCTACGGATCTTGTGACTGATAGATTCAGCCTGTATTGCTGGCTGGAGAGTCCAGAGGTGTATCACAGAGGGAAGTCTGCTATAGTGTGTAACAGACTTCCCTCTGTGATACACCTCTGAAGATGCCAGCCACAGATGCAGGCGAAATGTTAGGAACAAGATCCGCCAGACCACGGCCACACAGCCCAGAAAAACCACCACAACCACTTCTCAAGGATGTTCTAGTCTGATCCTGAATTGAGAAGGAAGTTGGACTAGATGGTCTGTATGGCCCCTTCCAACTCTATGATTCCATGATGAATAATTGCCAGCTGATGAATATGAATAAAGTTACAAAGGCAGGACATACACTCCAAATGCCACTGATTTTTGAATGGTGCGTGATCAACCCATGATAACACGACATCCAAGCAAGCCAGGAGATCGTTAGCATATCAGCAATGGGTACCTGGCCAGCCTCCATTGGCTGATTGCTCCACACTGCAGAAACAAAACGTTGCTCATTTTAAATTGCAAATGAGTCATCCATGTATGACCGGAGGGGAAATAGTCATTACGACAGTAAATTCAGTTTCTGAATGGCTTATTTGAAAGATGTGGTAACATCGCTGCTAATACCACAATATAGCCAACTGCGCACATGTTCCTCTCTGTGTTAGGAGGGGGAAGATGTCTTTAAAGGATTTTGATGTAGGGTAGCCATATGCCTTCATAGTGCCAAAATACAATCTCAGCATCATTCCTGAAGAGTTAAAGACCATGTAAAGAGCAGATATGCATTCCAAAGTTGCAATGAATGCAAACCA
The DNA here is from genome assembly GCF_021028975.2 of Sphaerodactylus townsendi. Taxonomy (NCBI): domain Eukaryota; kingdom Metazoa; phylum Chordata; class Lepidosauria; order Squamata; family Sphaerodactylidae; genus Sphaerodactylus; species Sphaerodactylus townsendi. The sequence continues at coordinate 19,197,759 of NC_059427.1, forward strand.
GAAGAACTATGGGTTGAAACTAGAAATATTACCAAGGAAGAATAGACAAAGACTATTCTTGTAGCCCCCAGACTATTCTTGCAGCCCCCCCCCCCCCCAATCTTGATGGATGATGACTGAGGAAACTCTGAGGAAACTCTTAAAATGGCTAATGATAGACAAAAAGCAACAGTAGAAGGTGACAGAGACAGAATCGTAAGTCTAAATACAACATTCCAGTGACTCACATGTAGAAACAAAGAGATCTAGTATAATAACCAGTGTAAAGAAACAGAACAACAAAAAAGGAGGAACAAGAAATCTATTCCACAAGATACAAGAAATCAAAGGGAAGTCTAAAGCACGGTCAGTCGTTTTGAAAGATCGACATGAGAATATAAAATGGAGAAAACTGAATGTTTTCCAATTGGGAAAGGTGCTAAGCAAGAATGTAATTTATCTCCCTATCCAGAGGTGGGACCCAGCAGGTTCTCACAGGTTCCTGAGAGTAGGTTACTAATTATTTGTGTGTGCCGAGAGGGGGTTACTAATTGGTGATTTTGCCATGTGATTTTTGCCTTAGTTATGCCCCTCCTCTCAGCAGTAGCACGCAGAACGTGAAGCAGTCTAGCAGGAGGTGCACCGGCGTGCGTGGCAGCCTGTGCCTGCATGCATTTGTTTCCCACCCAAGGATCGGCGCAGTGGCTGCGTCCTTGCCACAGCCCCACCCAGGAATGCCCCACCCCCGAATGCCCGGCCACGCCCCCATCATGCCCCGCCCAGCCCCATTGGCGCTGCGCCACAGTTTGAATCCCACCACCATGGGAACCTATTACTAAAATTTTTGGATCCCACCACTGTCCCTATCTCTTTAATCTATATGTGGAACCTATCATAAGGAAAAATGGATTAGATTGAGAAGAAGGTCAAGCGAAAATTGAGGGAGGAACATTAACAGTTTGAGATATGATGACGACACCACACTGTTGGCAGAAAACAGCAAAGACTTGAAATGACTACTGATGAAAACTGAAGCAGAAAGGGCCAAAGCAGGGCTACAGCTCAATATGAAGAAGACAAAAGTAGCGACTACTGGGGAATTACTCAACTGTAAGGTTGACAAATGAGGAAACTGAAATTGTCGAGGATTTTCTATTCCTTGACTCCATCATCAGCCAAGAGGGAGAAATCAAGAAATCAGAAACCAAGTAATCAGAAGGCCGTTGAGACTAGGAAGGGCAGCCAAGAGGGAGACAGAAAAGTTTTTAAAGAGCCCTTCGGGGGAGGGCGGTATAAAAGTGGAACAAACAAACAAACAAACAAACAAATAAATAAAGAGTAAGGATGTGTCACTGGCAACCAAGTTAATTCATGTGATAATATTCCCGATTACTAGGTATGGGTGTGAGAGTTGGATAAAGAAGAAAGCTGACAGGAAGAAAGTAGATTCCTTTGAAATGTGTTTGGGAGTTGGTAAGGAGGTGTTGGGCATTCCAATCTCATTAATCGGAAGACAAAGAAAATGATTAAATTGTTAAACTATTCGGCTCCACTGTTTGCATCTTGAATAGTACTTATTGGTCAATTTGAACCTTCTCATGTTGTGTAGGCTATGACCTTTTCAGTATTATAAAACTCTGTCATTATGCTATGAAGGGAGGGGAAATCTCTTTACACCCTTGTAGGTTGTAGGTTGTTAGGAAACTTTTTTCTGACTTGAGTCAATAAAGGATGAGTCAATGAATCTACTAAAATTGTTTTTTTTCCTTGAACCTCTAAGCTGGGACCTTACAAATTCCCCACCTTGAACCCCTAAATTGGGTGATAGTTCATCCTGTGAACTGGGTTCAAATCTAAATGCTGTCCTACCCTAGTAACCCAGCCTTGAAAATCCCTAAGCCCCCAAAATCCAATCAGTGACTCCAGAGTATAAAATATCCATTTGAGCCACGTCGGAAAATAAATAGATAGGAACAGACTTCAATAGAACAAACTTTGTAAGAGAAAACAAATAATGTGAAACAGACTTTACCTAATAAATAGAGTTTCTAACAGACTTTACCCCAGTATTTTCTTTCTTGCTGTAAAAGAGAAAGAAGACAGAAATGCACCTTATTGGGGTTTTTTTGCCCTGGCAGGAGCCCAAAGGCCTCCTACCAGGCCAGAACCAAGCCCAATGACATCTTCATTCATCCATCCATCCACCCACCCACCCACCCACCCACCCATCCATTTATATCTTCAATTTCTATATCGCCCGATCCCCAAAGGGCTCCGGGCGGTGAACAACATAGTTCAAAACATGAGACAGGAGCAAATCATATACAACACAATACATAGGCTCCATCCTATTAATCATCAATAAAACATCTTAAAATTCATATAAAACAGCGGATAACAATTAATAAATAAACAAGAGGCGTCCAAAACCCCAATTAAAACCTACCCCAAAAAGGGGGACGGCAGGCCCCTCAATATGAGGGGCTCTGATGTAACAGTGCCAGGGCAAAGAGCAGTGAGGGGGAACTACATCAGCGGCTGGGCACTCCAAAGGCTTGCAACTTGGCTTCAGGGCAAGTGTGCATAAATGAACTCCGACCTCTGCTTTTATAGAGTTTTCTCTGCCAATTTTCACTACACCATTAATACATGACAGCTGACATCATTTCAAACCAGCCTCTTTCGGGTTAAGCCTCTTTCATACAGCAGAATAAACGAAAGACGATACCAAAAACCAGAGCTCATGTATTCATACAAGTTTCCAAATGCACGGGCCTATATGTGATTTGATATAGCGACAAACGTGAGCCATTATCAAAATGTAAGTGGGTCTTAATGGTCTGATTCTAAATATGGTGTCATATATCTGATGATCTGTATACACAATGTTTTATTGTGACTTGGATATTGGATTTGATTTTTGTATTTATGTACGGGTTTTTATTGTCTGTAAAGATTATAACTTATGCCTAATAAAGGTTTACTGCACTGCCTCTTTCATACTTCTGAACACTTCCACATACAACCCATGATCTCCAGATGATGAGATAGCTCCTCCCTGGGTGGAGATTTTAGCATTTAAATTAGTTTATATTCCTCCAGATATTGGTGGACTCATCAGCCCCTGCCAGAATAGCCAATTGGCCATGCTGGCAGGGGCTGATGGGAATTGTAGTCCACTAACATCTGGAGGGCCATAGTTGCCCACCCCTGGCCTAAGGTCATCTTCGGGACAAGATGACAGACTGTTTTACAGAAAGATTATTCCAGTTCACCAAATAATTCCATAAGTCACAGGAACTCCCTTATCAGGAAGGAGGAGGTGGAGATCACCTGAGCTTGCTATAGCCTTCAGGCTTAACATATGATGTCACTCCGTAGAGCAGCCAAAAAGACATCTGCCCTTTCGTAATCTTTCTGCGCTCAAAGACAAGTCAGAGTCACACCATTTCCCTCACATCATTATAAAACTTCATTCAATGCTGTTAATGCCAGCAAAATACTGAGTTCTTATACAAGACACAATGTATCTTTTCTTAGGGCAATTCCGCACACGAGTAAAATAGGTTCGACCCAGTTCCCTGAGAAGGGTACTAACTTAGGTCGAAGCCATTGTTGTTCCCCACTGTAACCAGCTTGATCCCAGCTCAGAGGGCGGAATCATCCTGTGCCTCTTCACCCCTCCGTTCCGATTGGCTACTGTTCTACGGCCATGTTCCGTCAACCCCCACACACGTTATTAAAAAAACTGCCACAGGAATGGAGGGACAAAGGTGGCGTTTTTTGATTGGCCAGCTGTATGCATGCCCGAAACACTCAGCTGTGATTGGCTGGATGGGGGACTCCTGGCACCAGAGATTCCGCACTTTACTTGGATCGAGCTGAGTTCGAGCGTGGTTCCCTGAAAAAGTAGTAGTTTCCAACTGGAGTCGGAAATTTGACCGTTACACGGGGCAAAGCTGGTACAAAACCACGTCGATCCCAGTGGTTGTGCGGAGCACTTAGGTCGAACGCAGCTCGAACTTAGGTCGATAACGCAAGTGCAGAATTGATCTTAGAATGCTATATCCGCTATATCATTTGGACCCTACAAATTCCCTGTCACATCCTTCTAGGAATTGCTGGGAAGTCTATGATTTGACCATAGAGTTTCCAGTGTTCCTAGAGCGATGTGGCGCAGCTTCTGGCTTTTCCCAAAGGTCATATCATGGCGGGCCCCACATCAATGCCCCTCTGCTACAGGTTTAGGAAGGAGCACCTCCCATCCTGCTGCAGAGAAAATTTTCACCCACATAGCACTTCCCTACATCCAGGGCTGTGGGACATCCGTGGATACCAAGCCGATAATATAGGTCGAAGGCTTTCACGGCCGGATTCAACTGATCCTGGTGGGTTTTCTGGGCTGCATGGCCGTGGTCTGGTGGATTTTGTTCCTTGAAACAGACTTTCCTCTGTGATACACCTCTGAAGATGCCAGCCACAGATGCAGGCGAAACGTTAGGAACAAAATCCACCAGACCACAGCCACACAGCCCGGAAAACTCACCAGAACCGATAATATAGGGATTGCAGTCAGGAGGAAGATGGAGCAAATTTGCCTCCCAGTTTATGAGCAGCAGTGGCGTAGGAGGTTAAGAGCTCGTGTATCTAATTTGGAGGAACCGGGTATGATTCCCAGCTCTGCCGCCTGAGCTGTGGAGGCTTATCTGGGGAATTCAGATTAGCCTGTGCACTCCCACACACGCCAGCTGGGTGACCTTGGGCTAGTCACAGTTCTTCGGAGCTCTCTCAGCCCCACCTACCTCACAGGGTGTTTGTTGTGAGGGGGGAAGGGCAAGGAGATTGTCAGCCCCTTTGAGTCTCCTGCAGGAGAGAAAGGGGGGATATAAATCCAAACTCTTCTTCTCTCTTCTTGTTTTTCTGACAATGGGAAATGAGGTGGGAAAGGTTATTGGGCCCAATTCTCCCTTTTCACTACAAGGAATGCTCAGCAACATTTTTATTCATAGGATCCCGCAGCTTCTGCTAGTTCTATTTCAGGGGTGTCAGAGAGCTGCTACGGGGAGAATCTGTCATTGTGAGGACCCTGGGCTCTCACAGCATAGGATATTTTTCTGCATAAAGGTTTTAGAGGCTCCCATGTCTGGTTTTGTGCCAGGGTGTGATTAGTGCCTGACAGTCTCTAGATCTTTTCATGTCGCATACACATGACTGCAGGTAAAAGTCTGTGCAAGTTCACCTGCCCAACAGGTGGCTCGTGCAGAGTTGTAGGAAGGGCATTCAAAAGAACAAAGTAGACCGGAGGCCTTTTTCAACAGTAAACATGATAGGCTGCAGTAACAGAATTTGGCCACCATGTGGCAGTATCTACTGACAGTACAGTGCTGATTTGAGTAAACTTGGGTGACATCTTAATTTCGTTTTTAAGAAAGCCAGTACTGGATGTTGCAGCAAATGACTTAGAATTGGGTTTTATTAGCTCCTGGTGCAAATAATGTCGAGAAATGGAATGCTGAACATTGAAGACGTGGGTAAGAGCTTGTTCTGCCCCCCCAAGTGAATCTGTTTTTGGTGCCCTGTACTTGGCTAGGACACAGTGGGGGAGACACAAGCCAGGTCCAACTGTTCTTACAATAGGTTTATTA